>NC_089698.1:11177580-11484378 GCF_031753505.1 Anomalospiza imberbis
ATCCACACACCCTTTATCATATTCCTGTGAGGGGCAGGACTTGCAGCTTTGCTGGCACCTTTTGGTGAGGACATAGTTATTTGAACCCTAGTTGTAAACACTGTTCGGTGGCCTGGTCCAGGTCCCCCCAAAACCTTGACCTCCTCAAAATTCCATGAATGCTATGGAGCATCAATCTTTTTCAGAAGTAAGTGATGCTTAGGCTGTAATTTCATTTTGCAGTTTCTCTCTAGGGAGCCAGGAGAGCTCGTGTGGGTAGTCTTGGGTAAGATCACTTTTCAGTCAGTGAGGATCACCGGTGTGATAAGGCAGAGCCCTCTATCAGAGTCAGGGATTGAAGAAGAGTATTCTTTCCAGAGTCCTCTTGAGCAGTCATGGTGCAATGAGCATCATTCCTCTGGGGATTCGTGGGGGCAAGAGATCAAACTGTCTGATCAAGGCAAATGAGTGTTGCTGTCCTGGAAGGACAGGGCAGTGATGTTATCCTGGTTTTAGAGGTAAGAGTAACACAAAGAGAAGGAAATTATTTAGCCAAGATCACCTATCTGGAGTGGACTCAGTGTTATGCTCTCCTTGCTTCCTGAGCACTGGGATAGAGCTACAAGTCAGCCAAAGGACCCTTAATCTGCTTGTCTCATATTAAAAATTCTCACCTGGAAAGGATGTGGCCTCAAAGCTTATCAGAACAATTCCTGTTGATTTCTTTCATGGGCTTTTTACAGCCTCTCCTACACACCTGGGCTGTGTCCAAACCTCCTCTGATCTACAGGGCTGTGAGGTGGGAGTGTGAGAGGGAACCAGGCTGGAAGCTGACTGTCTCCATCTGCTTCTGCTGCCTGAGAGGAGGGTTTGATCCAGCAAGCGGACTGGAAGTCCCCGTGGGACACCAAACAGATGCTCCCCTTTACAGAGGGGTGGTGTATCCTCTTCACTCTGCAAGTCGGGACAGGTGGAATGTAGCCCAGCTAATGGTTCTTGCAGAGTGGAAATCTCGTGCCTTCCATTTCAGAAAGAAAAGCACACTGAGCTCTATGGAGCAAGGCATTCTGTATTTATGAGCCAGCATATTGATTTAGAAAACGTCAGTGCCGAGATGTTTGTGGCAGCTTACAGCTTCTGCTTGCATTTCTGGGATTCCAGCTCAGAGTGCTGGGAATCCTCCTGCAATTGGGCTCTCCCCTCTGGACAACCCAGCATCCTGACACGGGCAGGCAGCAAGTCCCAAACCCACCAAGAGAGGCTACTTTTTGGCATGTTGCATAACTGAATTGCAGAACTCGTTGCTAAGGGCACTGTGCATGTCAGCGTAAGTGGGCTGTAAAAAAGCATGAGACAAATTCTTGAGAGGGTGGGAGAGGGAGTTGAGCCCATTTGTCATTAGGAATTGTGTCTCTGAATGCAGCTTCCAGCAGAGGAGTCCTAAGGCTGGTCACTGGACCCTGGGGAACATTCCAAGAAAGGGCAACTTGACACTTATCCTGTTGGTTCTACTTTTTTCCTGTACTCTCCTGTTGGGAACCTCTTGTCTGGGCCCGTATGGACACTCACACCTTGGCTATTCCTGGTGGTGGTGTGGGCACTGTTGTTGCATTAGAGAGACTTTTGAGTTGGTGATGATGGGAGAGAACACCCCATTCTTGAGTACCCAGTGCCTGCCACTTGACCCAGTGCCCACAGACCGATCTGTTTTGAGAGGCTGGCAGAGCCTCCAGGGGAGTGTGGATGGGGAAGCCGTGTCCCCAGACTCCACTGGTAGCCTTGGAAAGCTGTAGCAGAAGGGTAGCCAATGTTGTGTCTTTGTCTAAAGCCACATATTTTGACTCTTAAAGTCTCTGCTTTTAAAACATGTTCCAGGAGCTTTGGTAGACACCTCCTTGTTTATGGAGAGTGTTTTGGGGCAGAAGGGAAGTTGCAAATTGAGATGTGATTCCCTGTATACTGCTCCTGGTCAGGGCAGTCTTCCCACTGCAGAACCTGTATTTTCAGGCCATAACAATTTTGAGAAATGGGGCAGGTGTGTAGACAACTTAACAGAACTCTATCAAATGAACAGCCTTGCCAACAGCCCTTCTTGTCCTGCCTCAAAACATTACAGTAAGTGGCAAATAGAGCATAAATAAAAATGCACTTGTATATAATATTTTTTCCAGTTCTTCTCAGACTGTGTTTGGCAAGCCTTGGTGCTCACCTGTTTCTGCACCCTGTGTGGAAGAAAGCCAAGCCCTGGGACAAAGCCAGGTAAGAACACGCCTAAAGTTCAGAGAAAGGAGCTCTGTACACACGATCCCCTGCAGCTCTCTCAGAGGAGATGTGAAATCTCATATTTAGTATGAAATATGTTTGATCTAAGCATAGCTGCTGAAGTCCAGTTCAGAGCAAGCTGGGCATTCCCTGGCTAACACCCAGCAGATAGTAGAAGGAAAGGTGGCTTTGTTTTTTCCTACTTGAATTGCTAGTCAGACCCTCATTTTACTAAACGTGTCATTGAAATGGTGGCCAAAAGATCCTGTGCATATCCAAAGTATCATTTAAATTTTCAGCAACGGAGGGCTCACCTACAGAACAATCACACAAAGATGGCTGCTTGAGGTCCTCCCCTCTAAGGTGTTTTGCACAATTTGACTCTGTTCTCTCAGATCTCTTAAAATGTTTAATGTAATTTTCATTTGCAAGTCTGTGTTATTGTTGAGGAAAAGGGTTTTTGCACTGTTCTGTGATGGCTGATAGCAGTATACAGAGCAGTGTGATTACTGGCCAGGATAAAGAAGGTAGTTCTGTGCTCTGGGTGCAGTCTTGCATGCCTTCTGATGGGGACTTCAAGGCAGTAGAGAATACAAGTTAGAAATCTTGTGCTTTCAAGGGGATGGGAGCACATCTCTGAATTGTTACCTAAAAATAGGACCCAAGAAAGCCCTGTCTAAGCTGTACACTGATGTATTTTTTGGCTTCACATGTGTTGGTCTAACAGTCAGTCAGCATCCATTGCTGTTTCCCTTTCAGTGTGAGGTGCTGGGGAAAACCTTTTCAATAGAGATTACAAAAGCTGGACCCATATCTGCTGGCCTCATTATGAGAAGTGGCTGCAGCTCTGGGGGCAGTAACAGAACCTCTTTTGAGCCTCTGAAAGCATCAATATAAAGATCTATATCTTGGAAAGTGGCCTTTTTACCAGCCATAATGTAAGCCAGACGAGAAGGAAAGCTTTGGGCATTAATAATGAATGAGCCTTTTCTAAGATTCCCAGAGCAGGCTGTCTCTAGCTAGTTTTCATCTTGCTGTTCTGCATCCTTGCACTGATTTTTGCAGTGGTGAAGAAACATGACACTCAATACACTATGGGCTGGGAGCAAGATACTGAGTGATGCTTGTAGATGTCAAATGGGACATCTTCAAATCTTTGTAATAATTACTCAGTTCAAGAATTCAGAAAAGCAATTTTTGCATATTTTAGTGTGTGCTCTGTGAAAAGGAAGAGCTTGAATGGGTAAATGATTTTACAGCATTCTACAGACTTCCTGGGCACTTTGCTTCTTGCTGAATCAACTTACTCTGGGCTTGTGGCAAGAATAAGCAGATATTTGGTTCCTATGCCTGAACTACAGAGGTGCAGATAAAAACTTTCTTTTGTCCACACGACTCAGTTTTTTTTGTTGTAGGTAATGCATCCTGTTAGAACCAAAATGAGAATAAAATGAAAGCAAGAAAACAAACAAAAAGTTAATTCATTTTGGAGATATTTCTTTCTCTCCCTGAGCAGAGCTCCCTTGCTCAGGATATCACTTCCTTAATTATTTAATTCCTGTCTTACCCTCTGTCAATTACTGGCTTTTATAGGAGCCAAAGCCTAGGGCAAAGCGAAGGGAATTGCTCTGCTCTGAATTCCTGGGAGGTGGATTGGGCACAGGTTGTGCTCATCACTTCCACACTCGCTGATGGATTACTCTACCTGAACTTGGAGGGGAAGCAGGCCTCTGTCGCTTCATGCACACAGCCCTGACCAGTGCCATTCCCTCCCATGGCACACCTTGTGCTGCTGTCTGCCCGAAGGAGCTCTTCCACCATAACCAACTGTGTTAAAATCATACCCAGTCAGGCTTTGGTTCCTTCCCATGTCTTTCAGGTCCTGGAGGATCCAGTTGTTGACTCACTAACCGACGACATGTTCCAGGCAGCATGCCTGCTCTGTGAATTCTCTGACAGTGGACGGATGTGACCTGCCTGCAGATACACTCCATGTGTCTGCAGCTCCCCAGGAAATACCCCATTGCTTCCATTTTCCCCTTTTTTTTTAATAGAAGGGGAGTCTGACAGGGAGAGGAATAGAGTGAGGGAGAAGGATGGAGGTGTTTTCAATGGTTACAAAGTTTGGTTAAGTTACAGTTTTATTAAGAATTTTGCAAAGGATAGAAGAAAACAAAGGTGCACTGTGGGACTGTAAGTTTTTCCTGGAGCTGTCTGAAGCTGCACTGTAAATGTTAAAATTATCAAGGCACTGGTTCTGTGGCAGTAACATAGATCTAATCATAGCACTGGCCAGATCCGAGTCCTTGGTTGCATCATGAAGGTAAATGAAGCTCCTGTGCTCAAAGGAGTAAAATTTGCTTACATTGCCTTGCAGTAGATATTGGATAACCTTTTCTCAGGCTTGGAAAATAAGGTCTCAGCTAAGTGCTGGTAAAATACTGGTATTTCTTATCCCTGCCTTCCTGTTGTACTGCAGGGTGTAACTTCTGGAGTGTTCCATACTCCAGAGTGCCACAGGTGACACAAACTGGCACACAGCAGACTTTTCAGTGCTAGGGCATGCCATTGTATCGGTGTTTAATACAAGAAGTAGCATGTCAGGCCTTTCATGCGGGTTTAAAACTAATTCTGCAAGTTATAGGGTGGATTTTTGGGTATTTTCTTGAAGTGTTACTGTTTTTTAAAAAATCTGTATTGTGAAATGGGTCCCCATTGCCAAACCTCCAGCCTGGAGATAGAGGAAGAAGACGCCTCCCTTACCTTTTGTTACAAAGTTTTCAAGTAAAGATTTTCACTTACTGTTTCTCCAGAGTTAATTTCTTTCAAGGTAAAGATGTGAAGTGATAACTTTCACATGGCAATCATGTATTACAACGCAGGACCGGCTGCCCTGGGAACACTTGCGGGTGCTGAGAGCCTGAAGCCTCCATTATTTTGGTGGCTCTCCTATTCTCACAGGAATAATCCCTTTCCTGTTTGTATTTGGAACAGCGGTGCTTGGAAAGGTCACACACGTTATTGTTTATTGCCGTCAACAGCCGGGCCGTGAGTGAATCCAGGCATTCCTACAGGGAGCAAAGATGCCGGGCTCGTAGGGCCCGCACGAACAGCCGTGAGGGAGCAAAGATGCCGGGCTCGTAGGGCCCGCACGAACAGCCGTGAGGGAGCAAAGATGCCGGGCTCGTAGGGCCCGCACGAACAGCCGTGAGGGAGCAGAGATGCCGGGCTCGTAGGGCCCGCACGAACAGCCGTGAGGGAGCAGAGATGCCGGGCTCGTAGGGCCCGCACGAACAGCCGTGAGGGACGGGCCCGCCCGGCCCTCACAGCCCCGGCCACCGCCCGCGCCCTCCCCTCCGCCCGGGGCTGTTCCCGCCGCCCGCCGCCGCCTTTCCATTGGCCCGCGGGCCGCGCGCCGCCGCCTTCCCATTGGTTCGCGGCCGTTGGCAACAGCGACAGATATATCCTGCCGCGCTCTGATTGGCTGTCGCCTCCCGCCGAGCCATAGCAACAGCGGGGCGCGCGGCTCCTCCGGAGGCGGGGGGCGCGGAGGCTGAGGGAGCGGCGGGAGCCCTGAGGGCGGGCGAGGCGCCGGGGCCGCCGCCACGGCCGCGCCTGCTGAAAGCCCCTTCTCCAGGCGCTGTCACCGTCCCTTCTGCGGCCCGCGGTGGAACGGAGACGCGACACGGTCAGGAGCCTGCCAGCCACGCGGCTCCATGCAGACGCAGCAGCCCCAAAGCGAAATTCCCACTGGGTCTTGCTGGGCTGCTGTCTGAGATCCCAAATAAGGTACTTTAATTTTCATCCCTGCTGATGACATGTCACTACAATGACTCTGATTTAGGCAGCCAGTGATACATGGTACATGATACATGTGGATGAAAGCCAGGGAGGTTACACTTCCCCGCTGTTGAAGATGTATTGGAGTAAAGAGGAATGACGCCTCTCTTACAATGAGATGTATTTTCAGTTCCTTTCAAATACTTAGTTCTGTTTCCTGTCAGGAGAGATAAGATTAGATTGACATTGCCTGTATAGAAATTTTAGATAGCTGTCATTCCATATAGGTTCTTTTCTAAGAAAGCAACCCATGCTAGGGAATGCAGGTATTTTGGCTTGGCATATAAGTGACCTTTGTTCTACCACATTAACAACACCAGTGTCCTAAGACCTTGTAAGTTTTAAAAATAGTTCAAGAACACAGTTGTTTTGAGTTTTTAGTTAAAGAGAAGAGGCTCAATTCAGCAAAATTCCTCAGGAGTGCTAGAACAACAAGTCACTTTTCCAAACTTAAATCTGAAAAAGTATTTTCAGCTAAAGTAGAATTAACGCCTTTTCTCTTATACTTAATGAATTTCATTTCTGAATTTGGTACAGTTGCTCTCTGGAGGACAACTGAATTTTCTAGGTCTTTTCCCAGGTGAAATAACTTATTACTTTTCTGTAAGTTAATGTTAGACAATTTGAAGTTTGATATGTAAAATCAAGCAAATTAAAGTATTCCCCTTTAAGAGATGAAAATTCAAGTGATTGAAGTACAGTGTATTTTGGCCCACTGTTGCCCCATGTCACCTAGATATTGAACCTGCACAAAGCACTTTTGAGGAGGTAATTGCATTTGGACGGGAATTTGCAAGTGGCGACTGCAGATGATCTCACAGGCCTTGGCCATGCTGGGTTACAGGGGGCTGACAGGATTCAGGGGTGGGGTGCTGCTTCCCCATCCCTGGGCCAGAGCAGATGGGGTGCCTGGCCATGCAGCAGGGGAAGAGAACAAGTGAATCAGTGCTGAATGCCAGTCGTGCTTTTGACCTTCTCTGCCTGTGCTGCTGGCTGGAGTTAGTCTTTCAAGGAGAGCCTAGTGGAGTTCTTTCCATTGTATTCACATTGGGGTAGCAATTTGTTCAATTTGTGTCTTACCTCGTTCTGGTTTCCTAGATGTGATTGTGTCCCCATCATGTTCTGCTTTCCCTATCCTACCATCTGTAGCAAGCTCTGGATGTGTTTATGTTGCTCTTCCTTGGAGCTGCACTTGGAAGCAGGCTGAGCACGTGGCTGACCTGCCCTGAGCTGAATGTGCTGTACCTGCTGTTGTCATTCCTCCTCCTCCACATGGCTTGGCCTAGCAAAGGAAGGAGCCTGCCCTAGATAGAATAAAACCAAAGTTATTTTTATCTTAAAATGCATATAAGGGGCCCAAAGTACAGTGCCTGCATGTGTTGATTGGTCACAGAAAGGGGATGGAAATCCAGGAGCACTTTCAGAAGTTCTGTTACTTGACCCTCCCTGAGGTGAGAGGAACACTTTCCCAAGAGGCAGCATCCATGTTTTCCAGCACTGCTGCTACAGGTGGCTTTTCTCTTGGCAGTTCAGCAGACAGCCCTGAGCCTGGCAAGGTCAGAGGCTGAGGGTGGTTCTGCCCTGGAAGCGTGCTGTGGAAATGGCTGTGTGGAGGTCCTGCACAGCAGCTGCCATGAAAACTTCCCTGAACATCTCCATGTCACTGCTGCAGGGGATCGAGGATGTGAGCAGCAGCTTTTCCTGCTTGCAGTCCCTTTGGCAGTTCTGCTTACTGTCACAGTCACTGGTGCATCCAAGACCCACTCGGGACAAATGCTGGGAGACACAGCTTCAAAAAAGTGTTTTCAGGCAGTCTCTCATTCTGGATACCTGCCTCACCTTTCCTGGGGCCTCATTTTTAGAGGAAACGAGCACTTTGTGCAGTGACTCAAGTAGGGCACCCAGAATAAGAGGCCACTTTTGAAAATGTCGGTAAAGGCATTTTGTTTTATCTCTGCACTTCATTAGTCTTATCCCCAAAGTCTTTCATGTTATGTTCTACAGTGAAAGGTCATTGTTTCAGATCAATCATTTTCAGTGGGATTTAATCCAGTTCTAAGTCAAACTAATCCACTTTGGTAAAGGTTGGAGGGCACTAAAAATTAACTTTTTAAGACAGATCTGGTCTTATTTTTTAAATGTGGCTGCTGATGCTGAGTCCTTAATTGTTTATGCTCAGCACGAGGTGTCTTTTGGAGAGGTTCCAGAAATCGTAGCATCGAGTTATTTTGTGTTCATATTGTTCTTTTATTTCCAGTATTTTCTTAACACAGGTTGTTTCTTTTTCCTCTTACCTGTAGAGCCTCTTTTCAAAATGGTGCTCTGGTGGCAGCTGCTGATAAGCAGGCTTTTTCAGGTTTTCCTGTTGAAGCTTGTGAATTCTGGTTACTTTCCCCTGGTTATATAAAGAGTAAAACTGCATTCTTCTACCTGGGCAGGACTAGCAAACACTGTAGCCTGAAGTAGCTCATGAGGAGTTAAAGCTGCTTTCAATTAGCTACTGTGTTCTCGCCACTTAAAGGAACCCCCACAACTGAGCATGCTTGACAACCCCCTGTGCATATCCCTGAATCATTCTGGCAAGGAAAAACTGCCATCATCTTTTATTCAGATATAGTGCTGTTTCCTCACTGGACTCTGAAATGAGCAGGTGCTGGATGATAGCACATTTTGCCAGAGAGTTCTGAGGGTTTATCAGCTTGTGTCTGCACAGGATTTTGAACATGCAAAAGACTGCTGTGTGTGAATATTGAATGGTATTAAATACACTGCAGTGATCCCAACTAGGCTTTGGGGTACAGACCTACCCTTTCCCATGAGGGAGCAAGAGCTTCACAGGTTTTGTACAAATCAGTACCCTTCTGTTTTAAAGTTCTTCCCATGTAGGTTAATAGATACACAATGTACTTCACCACAGTGCATGGCATGAGCCCTGTTGCTGCTGCTGAGCAGCACTCAGGCAGTGTCATCTTTCTTCATTCTAGGATTTACCCTTGAGTTATGAGGGAGGTTCTGTGAGAGTGATTCAAGATTAATATGAAATTGAAATATGACAAAGAGTAGAATATTTTCACACACTGTGACAGCCTCGAGGCTTGTTAAACTATGGTGTATGGCTTGGCTAGAAGTATGTCACTGAAATACAGTCCCTTGTGGTTTGGGAGAGAATCATCACACTACAGCTACGCCCACTGCTATCTCGTGCTCTGATCTTGTCGTTGGTTACACCATCTATCCTGATGCACATTTATCTCACTTTACTGGGGGAATGTGCTGCTAGAATTCTAACAATAAAAATTACAGATAGTCCTAAGCCTCTGGAAGAATCTGTCCTTACAGCACTATCTGAGCATCATGCCCCATGTAAGGGCCAGTCACAAGGATTTCCAAGACCAGATGTTAACAAACTCCATCTCTTTCTCTTCCACAGTTGTCTCTACTTCGTTTGCTGTGATGTGGAAGCTGGTTAACCTTCCCCACCAGTGGGTGGTTTCTCTTCTCTCTCTCTGTTTTTCAGTATCTTGTCCCCAAGATGTTCATCATTTAGCAGTTCCCTAAATAAAACATTTCCTTGCTGCAGAAAGGAGAGGGAAGATAATTTTCTCCAGGGATTAGGAGGATGTTAGTGGCAGGAACTTTGTAGCAGCACTGCTGTAGTTCCATGAGTCTCGGAAAGAGTGGCACAAAATGTGTGTGCTCCCTCAGTGCTTCCAGGACAACAAAAGGGGAGGTTTTCCACCGTGGTGAAAGCCTGGGAATGGCACATGGTGGTTCCCTTGTGATGTTGCCTCTTTACCAGTGTCCCTGCAGCTAAACATCAGCACTGGGGAGACACCCTCTGAGACAGCTGTGGTGTCCCCAGTGCCCCTGTGCGAGTGAGCACTGAACTGGAATGGCATTTCAGCAGGAAGCTATTTATGGAACATGGGTGCTGTCCAATAATCAGATATGTCTGTGGAGCAGAGCCACTGCCTTAGGTCATAGTGCAATTTTCAGTGCCATAAATTTCTCCATCTACGAATTCTTGCTGGGTGTGGTCACTTCGCGAACAATTCTCAGTCCTGCCTCATGAGAGCAGTATTTCTGAGCTTTGATGGGAATCATGGAGTGATGCCTGGCATCTGAGCTCAGCAGGGGAACCACAGTCAGGCACTGCTTGCACCCCATTCGGCAGTCTAATAAAAGACCTGCTGATTTTTCCTTTCCGTTCCATTTTTGTTTTAAGACACTGTGACTCATAAATATTGTAGAAGATTATAAAACTCACTGAGTGAGCTCTAATTTCTGTTTATTTGTACCTCTGTGGAAATGTGGAGCCACTACTGAGGATGAAGATCCAGAGCACTAGGCACTGAATGCACAGGAGAATATAGGTACTCTCCCCCAGACCTTGGATGTGAAATGCAATCTCTTCCCTTTCTTTAGGTTACAGTCAGACTGTGGAAATGCTGCACACAACGTTGTCTTATTTTAGCACTTTTTCTTGAAACTGTTGAATTTAGATGTGCATCTGGTTTTAGAGCAGTGAGGTTACACATGACCTCATGGATTCAAGGTTAGGAATTTTTGAGATGCTTTAGACTGAGAAATAGCTGTTTTACAGAAGCCTCAATTAAGGAAATCAAAGCATTTAATGAGAATGTTTTGTGCATGTGTAGATATATCCACATATATTTGGCAGATTAATGCAGATTGGTTCAGTGGGTGAATAACTAGTTTTAAAAATACTTTGTAATCCGTTTCCCTGGGGAGTCTGAAGCTGCTGTACAAGACTAGAAAGCTGCTGGTAAACCCTACATATTTTCAGAGCTGTTGGAATGCTTTGCAAACTGACTAATGTCTACTGAGAAATTATCACAACTGCAAGGGTTCCCAATTGAAGTGAACTGGGCAAGGAGGATTGGCACATCTGTCACTACTCTTGCCTAAGGGTCAGATGCATTAAAATTTGTATTTTTACATGGAATTAAGTATTTTCAAAATCACATCTTTGCTGTCTAAACATTTATTCTAAGGTAAAATCAATGCAAGTTTTAAAATAAGTATGATAATAAATTGAACTGATGCTTGGGATCCATTCTGTTCGGGTTTGGGATGTCACTGCCTTCTCTTAGAAACAGTGAAAACAAAATCCCAGTAGGAAAAAGCCCCATTTGGCTTGCTGGGATGCATGCACAGTGGTGTATGTGCTTCACACTATTTCAAGGGCTGTTTCCAGGATGTTCTGGCAATCAGTTTATAACTTGCTAAGTTTTATCTTTCATGCCTTATTACATATAACTATAGTTTATTCTTATTTGTTATATTTATTTATGTCTTTTAACAAGACAGCAATATTCATCTAATCCCTTTAAAAACGGCAGCGTTTATTTTAACTGGCATTAGGGTTTAATGCACAAAAGCCAGCAGCATTAGAGTTAAGGCTAAAAACTTTTGTCTGACACAAGGGACTGGATTGACTCATTTGAAGTAGTGTGAGAGTACCGAGGGTAGTGGAGAGCATCGGGAGGAGTGAGAGCAGCCTTGTCCCTGCTTCCCGGGTGTGCTAATGGACTTTCTTTCCTTGTCTTTGGGGGTGAGGACAGATGTGAGCTTCAATTGCCACGGGTGCTCTGGTGCGGAACTCTCTGCTGGTGAGCAAACCTTCCGCTCAGCTGCACAGCAGCTCCCCGTACCTTCAGCGGTGCCGGCATGTTTAAATGCTGGCCAGGGTTGAATGGGAAAAGTTAATCTAGGATGTATTGTAAGAGATGAGTAACGTGGCTCCCAGCGTTTCTGTGGACACCAGCAGCAGTTTGTTGTTTGTGCAAGGTTCTTACCTTGAGATGATTTTTATGTAAGAATGATAGTCTGTCAATCGATGAAAGAGGAGCTTGACTATGACACATTAAAATACGTAGTAAAATTGAATTTAGCTGCATCTCTTAGGTAAGGTAGTAAAATTGGTCCGTGGTACCACCCCCACAACTCGGGCTGTTTGAAGGCAGCCGGGATGCGAGATACACTTATTTCCCCGAAAGAGGCACAACCGTGCCACTACTGCAGGCTGCGGCCGCACAAAGCAGCCATGGGCTGGGCAGGGTCGCACACGTGAACGCGGAGCGTGGTCAGCCCGACCCGTGGTCAGCCAGCCGTGTCCCGCCCGTGCCCCTGCCGAGGCCAGGCAGGGCGGGCGAGGCGGAGGCGGTGGCGGTGTCCAAGCCCGCCCCGTGCCCCGTGCCCCGTGCCCCGTGCCCCGTGCCCCGTGCCCCGTCCCGCAGTGCCCGCGCCCCCCGCCCACCTCCACCTTTGCAGCAGGAAAATGCAGCACTCCCAGCGCGCACGCGCGGCCCGCGGCCGGCGCCCCGCGATGGCTATTTATAGCAAGTGACGTCACCTAGAAATAGAGCGCGGGGGAGCGGCGCCCCCTCCCCTCCCCTGCAGCACCGCGGCTCCGCCCCCTCGTTGCCTTCCCGGCGCGCAGGCGCGGGCGGCGGCAGCAGCGCGAGGCTCCGAGCCGCACACGCCGCGGTGCGACCGGGAGCGCGGCCGGCGGGCGAGGGAGCGGCGGCCAGCACAGCTCAGCCCGGCACAGCCCAGCTCAGCCCGGCACAGCCCAGCTCAGCCCGGCACAGCCCAGCACAGCCCAGCGGGCGGCTCCGCTTACGGTTCCTGCTCCCGCCACCCGTGCGCGCCCAGCCGCACATCCCCGCCCGCCTTCCGCTCGCTCTCAGGGGCGCGCAGAGCCCAGCCCGGCAGCCACCACGGAAGCGGCCATGGGGGACCGAGAGCAGCTGCTGCAGAGAGCCCGCCTGGCCGAGCAGGCGGAGAGATACGATGACATGGCCTCGGCCATGAAGTCGGTGAGTGGGGCCGGTAGCGTGGCGGCCGTGGGGCGTACTCGGGGAGGAGTGTGTAGGGGAGTAGTGGCGAGGGAGGGAGGGAAAGGAAGTGCGGGCTGGTCCGAGGCGGGGTTGGGTCCGGAGAGGATGCGAGCCGCCGGCTCCCACCCGTCGCGGTGAAGAAAGGAGGGCGGGAGCAGGAGCCAGACCATCCCGCCGGGACACCTCGCCGCCGTGTGGGGCGGTGCCCAGTACTACCTGCCTTCGGCAGAGATGAGACAAAGAGTAGCCGGTCCAAACCGGACCTAGCACCCCCTTTCAAAATCTGTTTCCTTTCCCCCCTCCCCCATTCCCCCCGTTCCCCCGTAAAGGCTGTCTCGCAGCCCTCCCGCTCCCCGGCTGTCCCTGCCCCGGGGGTGTGGCTGTCCCCATGCCCTCCTCTCCGTGTCCCCACCGCGCCAATCGGGCTCGCAGTGCGGCCATTTGAATGCCGCCCGCCTCTCCTCGCGGCGGGAACGCTGTGCATTCCTTCTCTGCTACAGATGGGGCCCATCCTCGCCCACCTCCCTTCCACCCCCGACGGGGTGGTGGGTTTCACCTTGGGGTGCATCTCCCCTTCTGGGCATCCGCCAGCGTTCGGGGGCGCTGGTCCTGTGGGATGGGCGCTGCGGCGGGGGCTGTCTGGGGACACAGCGAGAGGAGCCCCTTCCTCTTCTAGACGTTTCTTTTGCCTCGCCGTAAAAGACACGAATAGAGGCCTCACTCACTAACATCGGTGACTCAAAGATAATAGCTGCGTCCAGGTGTGAAAGCTACCCCCTGTTCCAGGAGCATTTCCCGAGCTTTAACGTTGCCTTTTTGCCTCTTCTTTGTAGGGTAACAGTTTCTCAGTGCATACCGTACCCTGTTGAATACTGAAATGTGTTTAAACAATGTTACATTTGCAACTCTGGTCCTTTCAGAACCAAGCAATGAAAATTATTTGTACTGATCTGATTGTACTGATGCATAATAAAATTGTAGAATGATCAAACCTTTTATGTCTAGTCCCTTTTTTGAAAACAAAGCATTCACACGATCTGAATGTTATGGGTAATGTTAGTGCCACTGGATGCTTAGCAGTGTCTTTCTAGATCAGATTACAATTGGTTTGTTCTTGCTGATCTGTCCTCTGTGAACACCAAAGGCCCCCAGAGGAACTGTTTCTCTCAAGAGTTCTGCTGTTTGAAGGCACGAGATGATTTAGTTTGAAAAAGAGCAGCTTCAAATGGAGTCCACATTTTTGTTGTAAGATTGTCACCTCCCTTAAATGTGGGCAGTAAAAAGACACTAATTTTGCTGCTTTTGTTCACTTTTGCTATTATGTTATAATAAATATTACAACCAGTCCAGTTCTAAAACAGTGATACTTCTGAGTATCTCAATACCAGAGCCACAAGATGTTAAAATAAGGTATATTTACAATTCTGTCCCTGGAGTTCTTGATACAAATAATGTAATAGTAACAGCTCTTCTTTCAGTTGGTAATTTTAAAAGATGAATTGGAGAACCTGCTAAAATGTACTGCTCAAGAAGACAATTTCTAGTTGTTGCTAGTAGAAAGCTTTATATGTCTCCAATAACAACAGACCTACAGTGTACATATGGTCTCTGGGCACATGTGAAACCATGAGAACACAGTTGCTTTGCTTTAGGAAATGTGTAAATAAAGTACTTACAACTAGTGTGTATGTCCAGTTGTCTTCAAACTGTTCTAATTGCTATGCAAATTTTGATTCACCTGGAGCTGTGGTATTCTCCTCTGTACTGCCACTTCTGCTCGCAAATAAGTTGTGTGATCATGTAATTGGGAGCTCGAGAACACTTTGTAAGTAAGTGGAGTCTTGAAACTTATAGATAATTTTAAAATACAAAATGCAATCTGAGTTTAAAAGCAACAGTTCCCTTATTTAGAGCTGTTCATATACTGTTGCATATCTGTGCTGTAGCATCTGTTGGTTATTTGGCTTTCACAGATGTTCACTCCAACACAACAATTTCCAGAATGCTCTTCAGTGTTGAAGTTGATTTTGTAGGTCTGAGCATAATCTGTGGAATGCTCTGAGGGCTGGCTGTCCTCACAGTTCATACTTCTGTTTCAGTGACTGCAAATAACAGAGAGATAATTCAGAGAGCTTTTAATCCATATAGGTTAATATTGAAGTAATCTTGCAATCCAGAGGATTTAGACTTCCTCCAAAAGGAAGGGAATCAGTATTCTAACTCAGAAATCTATTCTCCAGGATATCTTAATTTGAAAAGTTTATTTTATTTTTTTTTTTTACAAAATCTCTGATTGTAACACATCTGATGCTTTTTTAAGGTGCTATATGAAAGTAGTGTGCTTTCGGTGTAAACTGAAATCTGAACAATTAATTTCAGTTTTAGATATTACTACACTTTACAGTACAGAATTTAGCCAACAGCATGGTAGTTACTTCAGAAACATAAAGTAACAAATGCTTGTTTTAGTGAAAGTGTATTTGCCTGATTTTTGACTGACACTGGAGAGTGACAAGGCTGCTGTTTCATCTGTCAGTATAAAGCTGGAGAAACATTTATTTTTTATTCCTATCAATTCTCCTATAAAGAAAAAAGCTAGACTAAATAGCAGTTGTAGCTTAAATAAGGAATTCGCTGCTTAATACAAATTTTTGTTGTTGTAAATTTTTTTTTTCATGGGAGAATTCCAGTATTTTCAATTGTAATGTGTAAACAGGAGACCAAAATGAAGTAGTTGCTGTTACAAATAATTGGGTTTAGTTTACTAAACCCATTAATTTGTAACTATTAAAGTCAATTTAATAGCAAATACAGTCATATTTAAATGGCATTCTTCCATGGGGCATGGTATTTCCATTGCATTAAATGCTGCTTCAGGATTCCAGCTGTTTCAAATAAAGCTTACACGGTAGGTACGGAATTGCTTCTCAACACACTGGAAAAAGATGCTTTGGGCGTAAGTGTGAAAGGTTCTCAGTTGATGCAACAAATGTTTCAGCATCCTGAGATCACAGCATTGAGTACCCTTTGGTTTAGATAATTCCAGAAACTGTGAAAAATTGTAGCTGTGTAAGCCTTTTGGTTTTTGGACAGTGTTAATCCTAAGAGGTAGTGCTTAGGACCTCTGTTGATTTATGTTGCTTTTCCAATATAGCTACATAGTGATAAAAAATATTTTACTTTTTAAAATTGATAACGTGGGTGATGTGAGATAAAGAATTTTAAAATTAGTCATGTGAGAAGTACTACACCATGAAATAAATTTAAGTATTGAACTAAAGTTTTTGAAACAAAATAGCTCGAGGTTCTAGTTTGTTATGTAGGCTTTATCTGTATATATAAATGGACTTAAAAAGTGTGGAATATTCTATATTTTTAGTACCTAAAAATACTTGGGTACTTAGGTACTACCTTTTAGTACCTAACCTAGTATTTAGTGTCTGGTTTGGGGTTAATGAAGTGTTGTTTGTGTAGGAGAGGGGAATGAGTTGTCTTTAATCTAAGCAGTGCTCTCCCCTGCTGGGAGACGACTTCCTCATGGCCTTCTCTGGGGTACCTGTCGCTATAGAATTTCCAGTTCTTGGTATAGAAACCTCATGATACAAGAAGATGATCTGATTTAAATTCTTTAGTCTGGGTTCTATTTGTTCCACAATGATGGACTGCATAACTTTGTATCAGGCAAGTTTTATTAATTTAACCTGACTTTATACTGGCTCAGGTACAGTAATTTTTGCATCTTGGTTGAGAACTGGCTCTAGCTGAGTGATGTGCTCTGGCTGACAAAACCATATAATCACAGGCCACTGACCTGGGTCAGGTCATGGATCAGCTCTCCAGTGTGGAATATTCACTTTGGGGTGTTTTCCTTTGTTTTCTGTGTGAAAGGAGCTCAGCTTGGTGTATGGCCTATGTGGGATCACACACAGAAGTAATTTCTGAGCTGATGGAGTACTGCCACACTCCATGTGGAGTTAGGAATTCCTGGGTTATAGTCAGGATTCCTTTTATGTGCTCCCATTTTGGTCACTAAACAGTGAAAGAACTGTTAATATCTTTACTAGAGAAGATTCAGGTAGGTTGTGGTGGAAATTGTTGAGGAAATATTGATTGGGAGCTATGATGAAGATTCTGAAGATGTCATCAGAGTTTATTCTTGTGCATTTCATCCTCTATAGGCTGCCTCTAATTCTATTAGGACAAGCAGAGCTGTGTCTTTTGGGAGTTCAGGTTCCTGAACTGTGGAAAAGTCATTTTGGAGATAAAACTAATTGACTTAATACATTTTAAGAACAAAACCTAAATTTGAAAGTAAGTTCTCTCTTCCTGTAAGAGTTATAATTCATGTAAAGTATTTTTTTGTATCTGGAAATAAGCACATTTGTTAGAAGGTTCACTGCCTACACCAGCAGTCTCAGAATAGTGTCAATATTTGTGACTTTATTGTTTGTAGTATGTAAGTATTTGGCTGTGAACACTCTGGTGCCTGTCAAGCAGTGTAAATGTGCACATTTTTTTAAAAAATAGTTAATGATTTTAACAGTGTCTGAGCAAGGACAAGTTTCTTTTCACACCAAATTACATATCCTTAGAATTCTAGTGACTACGTTTAAAGCAATATGCTTAAGGTAGAGGAGTTACATCTTTCATCCTAATTCCTTTAATTTCATGTGTATAAATTTTGAAAAGTAGAGCAATTTCAAGTGACCACAAGTCTGATAGCCTGAATTAAAACATCAAGTGAAATAGGCCTAAATATACAGTATTAGAAGTATTATCCTTCTAGCTCAGCTTTTTGTAGTAGCAGTTCGAAGTTGATCATGGCTTTGTTCCTGATTTGCTGTCCTATTTCTATGTGGTTTCTTTCACGTCCTATCTCTGGAATTTGTCTGCAGCCACTTTGCAGCCATCAGGGTAAATTTGTATTACACTGAATAGTCACTCACTACGTGTCTGAAAGATGCCATGAAACACTAATTCCATTTGTGCTGTGCAGAGCTTAATGACTCCAGCGCTTCCATCTCTGCTGTCAAATGGAAGCAAGCAGCAGGAGACAGAAGTGGGAGAATGGCATCAGCTTCCAGTGTTGCTGCTTTGCTCCAGATTCAAAAAACTGGTGTTCTAGGTACATTTAAATTCATCACTAAGTGTATAGTCTGTATAATTACACCAGACTTGCTGAAGAACCTGAGACTTCCTCTGTGGTTGCTTCTCCATTACACAAGTTTGACTCCGTTTTATTCAGTGAATGTTCTTTGCAATGGCTTCTAAATACCCCTTCTATTGCTTCAAAACTATGGGGATTTCTCTCTTTTAAGTCCTGACTGCAGAACAGTTTAAACTTTCATTGTTACAGAATTACTCCTGTCTAGAAGGAAATTTTGCGTCCTAGAAGAAATTTTGAATCTTGCACTTCGTGATGAAAGTATTGAAGGAAGTTTGCACACTCTTTTCTAAGGCAAACCCTTTAAATTTGCTCTTTGTCTGTATTTTCAGGTAACTGAGCTGAATGAGCCCCTCTCAAATGAGGATAGAAACCTGCTGTCTGTAGCCTACAAGAATGTAGTCGGAGCTAGACGGTCCTCCTGGCGCGTCATCAGCAGCATAGAGCAGAAGACTATGGCAGATGGGAATGAGAAGAAGCTGGAGAAGGTTAAAGCCTATAGGGAGAAGATAGAAAAGGAGCTCGAGACAGTCTGCAATGATGTTTTGGCTCTCCTAGATAAATACTTGATCAAGAACTGCAATGACTTCCAGTATGAGAGCAAGGTCTTTTACCTGAAAATGAAGGGGGATTACTACCGCTATTTGGCAGAAGTTGCTGCTGGAGAGAAGAAGAACAGTGTCGTGGAAGCCTCAGAAGCTGCCTATAAAGAGGCTTTTGAAATCAGCAAAGAGCACATGCAGCCCACTCACCCCATTAGGCTTGGGCTGGCACTCAATTTCTCAGTGTTCTACTATGAAATCCAGAATGCCCCTGAGCAGGCCTGCCTGTTAGCCAAACAAGCCTTTGATGATGCCATAGCAGAGCTGGACACTCTAAATGAGGATTCCTACAAGGACTCCACTCTCATCATGCAGTTACTTCGAGACAACCTCACTCTCTGGACGAGTGATCAGCAGGATGAAGAAGCAGGAGAGGGCAATAATTAATAAGCTTTCCTCTGATCCCTCTTTCATCCACTTGGCCAACCCCATCATCACCAATATTTCCTTGCCACAGTCACACTAAATATCTAGTGCTAAGCATATCTGTATTGTACAGCTGTTCAGATCTGCTGTCCACTTTATCAAGAAGCAGTTTCAGATGAGTCTTCATGGGCATTGATGGATTGATTGGTTTATTGGCCCTATTTATCTTAGTTGCACTTGAGCAGTGCAGAAGGAGGCATTTTTAGTTTGCCTGTTGATTGGAAAATATGGGAAAGAATAATGGAAAGTGATTGAGGATAACTAGATTCCAGTTAAAGTTTTCCGTTTGAAATGAGCTGACAGTTCTGTTAAGCAGTACATTTTGTGCATGCAAAGTAAATTAGCCACCCCAAATTTTTTTCAGTCAAAGAAAACAGTTAAGCTGATGTGAAATGATAACTCTGTTCATCAGTTTACAATAAACTGTTTGAAATGTGAGGTTTCAGTAGCAATTTGGTTTTTTTGCCTCTAACTTATGTGCACAGTTTCTTTAAATGCAGTGCATCTACCTAAGAGTTTTGATACTTGTAACCTTTTGCAGTTGTTTTGAAGAATCATGAATTTATTTTTTGTAAACTCTTTGGCTGTTTAGTTGTCTGTGTATTCTGACAACTCTATGTCAATATTTGCCCATGTTAAGATGGATGACTGGGAAGCCAGACTTCTAAATTAAATGTTTTGGAATTAAGTGAATAAAATAAAATGCTGCTTCAGGGATGTTATCTCTACATGAGCTGTCCTGTCTTTTGTTCAGAGCAGAGATAGAGTTATCTAACACGTCACTGATGGGTTAAAACATTCTTAATTAAAAGTTTAATGAGAAGTTGACACATGCTAAAACAACACAAAAACACAACATAGTGTGCTGAAAAAAGAAAAACCCAAACCCACAAAACCCAAAAGCACCTGCAGTAGGGGTCACCTCTATTAAAGTGGAGTTTCCCAAGGTGGTATATTTAGTTGTTTGCTCAGTACAAGAGCTGCTGAACAGTTGTAAAGCACATAACTTACCATATCAATGCAGGGACTTGTGTTTGCAACTTCTAAGCTCTTTCTCCAAATCAGCTTTACATGTGAATACCCCAGTAGCTATTTCATATTTACCTGCTTCAAACAGAAGCAATACTTGTTGCTGAAGACTGCCTTTCTCTATTTAGCTCACTTAAATCTAGTCCACAAACTTAACACTGTTTTTGTTTTCTCCCAACAGTTAGAGTACATGTACGTTTATTGGTGCTGTAGACACTTCAGTCATGCTATGTCCCAGAAGCAGGAGAAGTTAGCTGTATCCAGACTGCCACTGGCACCTGAGCTAGCTCAAAGGTCATGTAAGTTCTCATTTATCAGAACTGGTAGTTTTTAATTACAGAAATAATTATTGCTGGTCAGAATTACCCGCAACGACTGCTCATATTTTTTAAAAGTAGTGCACTGGTTCTTTTGAAGTATCCAGAGTTTTAGAATTTTTAATGGTAGGTTTGTGTGCATTTATGTATTCTATCATCCTAGAGATAATTCTAGCTTTATTATATCAGTAAAATTGGCAACAATTGTAAGAGTAACGCAACATCTGAAAAAGGTGAAAATACAGGTACACACCTTCCTACTGCCCCCATGGAACCAAGGTAACACTTGGCCATAAGATTGCCTTTTAACATAGAAACACTCTGGATGGTTAATAAAATATTGGCAGTCGGTAGGTTTAATTTCCCTGTTGATAGAAGTACCTGTCTTTTTGTTACCTTTTTTATTAATTTTCTTAATTCAAAAGCCAAGGGGTCCTTTCTCATTTTAGTTACTGTCTTGTGCAGACCCTTTATCACAAAACCATGAGCGTCATGTAGTTTGCAAGTGAGTCAGCAGGTCTGGCATCTCTGGACTGGCAGCTGAAGGTTGGCTCTTGCCCTGGTGCTTAGGATCCCAGGTGGAGAGCAAAGCAATTCTGCAGAATGATGCTGTGTATAGCAGTGAATTGGAGTCCCAGTAGGAAAGCAGATACTTCTCCCATGTTTTCCAGCTGTCAGTGAATGAGCCAGTGACATGCAGAGCATATTTTTGTGGTTGTGTTTTGGTAGGAGTTAGAAGAGAGTTTTCTGTGGAGCAAGGAAACAAATGCTCCAATGCAATCCATATCCTTGTTTACACTTCAGCAGCTTTTTCATATCCTGGGCCCTGGGATTGCTAAATGCTGTTTTGTAATCCTTACATTGATCTGGAGGAAACCAAAGCTGATGAATAGCACATGTTTATTCCAATATTTTTCAGTAGACCACAGGATTCAGGTATTTTGGAACTGGTATTTCTCATAGGTGACTCCCAACTCATGTCTTCTGCCTATCACTCTCTAAAATAAATAAAATCCCAGGCTATGCCAAATTTCTTGTTTGAAAACACCAGATGTATTCACCAAAGGTGCTTAGTTGAAGTTCACAACATTGTTTGAAGCAGGGTAATTCCAATGGAAAGACTCAAAATTGAGTGACTTTCCCCCTGTCCCCAGGAGGGACTTCTTTATGTGTCCTTGAAGGCATAAAAGGTTCTTTGCTGCTCTTGACATGGTGAGGCTTTTGTTAATGTCCATCTGAGCCTTACTCTTGCCCAAAACCACAATTTTCATGTCTTTCACAGGCAATCTTTGTTGAGAGGTTCAGTCATTCTGAGGGTGTTGGTATAATATTAACAAGGCCTGTGTATATCCTTGAATTTTTAGCAACTTGACAGCTGCTAACAGTAAAGCAGAATTTTCTGTGATGTTTAAAGAACTTGAAAGCTATGGCATAGTCAGCCTTTAAATTAATTGTGTGGTCTTTATAGGGAGAGAGATACTTTCTGTCTATGTCCTAGTCTGCTCAAATGTGTTCAAGTGTCACAGAAATGGTTGTGTTCATCTCTCAGAGTACAAAAACACCCACACCCCATTGAACCACTGGAACAAAATATGCGCATAATGTGGGACACTAAACTATGTACTGAGAGGCTGTTCTTCCACATGGGCAGTAGCACTGAGAATGTGAAGGTTCTAGGGAAGCAGAAACCTTAAGAAGAGAGGTGAGATTGGAGGTCCATGGGTAACACATATCAAAGGACCACAGTTCCTCTGGTAAGTAACCATTCACTCTATTACGTCTTGGGTCTCACTATGGGTTTGAAAAGAGATTTTCCACATTGCCTTTCCCTCGCCTGTAACTTCAGGCAGTGGTTTTCCATCCTTAATACTCACACCTGTGATCTACATCTGTAAGTTGGGTGGACCGACTTCCAGAGCCCAATCTATTTCCAAAGGAGCATGAGGGGATTCCCTAACCTACAGTCAGGGCCTCTTCCAGCAGCTGCAATAGGCTGCTTTATAATCACCTAGAAAAAAATTCTGTGAGTTCGCCTCACATCGCCTCACACTGAGGAAAACGAAAAGCCTGGCTGTATTTTAAATCATGTAAGAGAATGACTTAGTGATAATGGAAGTTAGAAGGGTGAAAACTGATGTCCTTATGCATTATAAAACATTTTCTGTCAGCTTGGGACCAACTGGAAATCTTTCAATAAACCAATTTGAGTTTAAGGACAGAGAGAAAACAAGAAAAATATTCAAGTGCTTTGTATCCTTGGTTTTTTGAAATTCTATCCACACCACACATTTGAATTAATTTAACATAATTGATGAGGAAAAATTGGCTAAACCACTTCAACAACACAAGAAACCTATTTGGATAGATCTTAGGTTCATTGAAGCAGCTCCTTGAAATCAGAGGCAGATTTTGAAGAATGTGAAGTTGATTATCTACATAATTGACAGAGGATGTTTAGATCTTGTTCTGAACAAGCCTACAGTACTTGAAGTTCCATAGATGCAGATGGTTTAGTGTCTGAGCCTTAGTGATTTCTGAGAAAAACAAAGATATTTTCTGAATACTGAGGTCAGGCCAGGTAAATTTTTAATTGACGTTAAAAACAACCATCTGTTAGAAATAACAGTGTTTATTATGGCTTTCCTATATGCCAATTGTGATTTAATATTGAATAGCTAGAAATGTAGTAGTACACTTAAATATATATATTTATATATACACTTCAAGTATACACATTTTTCTGAATCTTCAGTGTTACTTGTCTTATATGTTAGTCTAAATGATTTTAAGTAATGATTATGAACCAGCTTGGTCTGTCCCAACTCAAACATTATAGCCAGATGAATTATTTTCATTTTGTTGGGTTTTTGTAAACCCCAGAGTGCACCAAGGCAAAGCACTGTGAGTACTTCAGCAGTTAATATATATTTTCTTATGGAGGGAATCATTAAAAAATCACTTATGTACTGTGATGTACTCAAATTAGTATGAGCTATTCTCACATAATTTGATACTGTGATCGATTCCACTTTAGGACTCAATCTAATAATAGTTGAGCTCTTCCACCTCTGAAGAATTAAGTGTTTTAACAACACGTCTAAGAGAAGAAACAGATCAAAATATACTGTCCATATGACTTTCAGTGATGTTTTGCCAATTATAAATATTAAATATAATAATTATTTATAAATTATAATAAACATACGTTATTAGAAATATAAGCCTATTATATTTGCAGCAATTGTATATAAAGATTGTGGCATTTAGAGAACTGCATCCTTGTTTGACCATCTGAGGAATGTCCTTTATGCAGGGATTTCTCCAGCAGAGGCTACTGAAAGAGCAGGGATGGCAGAAAAGCATTGATTCCTTTCCCAAGCACGTAAGGCACACATTGGAAGGAAGCAGGAGTTGCAGGGGGTTGGCAGAGCAGCATTTTCCTAACAGGCTTTGTGACTGTTGTTGTGCCCTTCCAGCACAAAAGAGCATCTGACTCTTGCAGAGGGCAGAGAAGTAGATGGATGGCAGTGATTAACTGGTTTCCCTGCTGAGTAAAATGGATCGTGTTCTCTCTCTGCAAGGAAAAACTCGTGCTTGTCCGTGTTGTCTTTGTTTTGACTCTCAGAAAAAAGCCAGATCCCGGGTGGTTGTGAAGTACAGCCCCTTTCCTCCAGTGACACACCTGCCCAGGGTGTGGGGCCTTAGAGCACCACCCAGAGGGATGCAAGGTGTGGGCTCCGTGCTGGGGCAGCCTGGCCACCATCTGTAGTGGCTTCCTGTCTCCATGGCAGCCAGAGCCGCCCTGGAGCAATCATCTCTGTTCCTGTCGCTGCATCCCCGATCCAGAGCAGGGAGCAGAAGGCTGGGCCTGCCTTTGCCAGGAAATGGCCCAGGTCTCTCCAAGTGTTTGCTGGCTGTCCAAGGGGTGAGTGAGACTCCCGCGTGTCCTTAAAGGGCAGAGACATCTCTGCTCTCTCGTGCCACCCCAAGCTTTTTCAGGACTGCTGTTTTCCTCTTCTGAAACAAGACCTATGAAGCCCCTCTGGGCTCTAAGATGGTATGGAAGGATTGGGAAGTTCAGACTTTTTCTGTCATTGGTATCATCAGAGCCCAACATTGCTCAGAGAGGAACATGCTGTGGCACCACTGCTGAGTCATTCTCTGGGTTTCCACAGCTGACACTTCCTCACTTTGAGATTGGCCACGAACCTAGGCTAAAAGGGGACAGAATTAACTTATTTTTAGGTTAGTGAAGCTGAGCTTATTATCCCATTGTTAGTTGGTTTAAAACAATTGCTTTAAATTTTTACTAAACACATTATGTGTGTATGTATGTTGTTAATTCTGCCATAAAGATTATGCTGAATCCTTGGATTAGGAACTGATTAAGAACCACTAAAGTGCCAGATCTCTGGGTAAGGTATAATGAATTATTCATCCTGTTATCCTACCACAATCACAATAATGTCTCGGTGCTAATTAGCAGATGGATGGGCTGATACAAAGTAAGGCATAACCAGGAGATATTTTATTCAACTTATATTCTGATTCCTTGTGATAAATATATTTTCTGACCTTACAATTTATTTCTTACTGAATAGAATAAAAGTCTTATTTTTCTCTCAGTTATTTCAACTTTTGTTTTTTTAAATAAATTACTTTTTTAGGGCTAACTAGCCTGAGAGCTGAAGCTTTTAAGAGCTTCTGGGATAGCTACTGCAAAGTTTTACTATTATTTCTCACTATAATACTTTGTCCATACTGGTGAGCTGCACGTTACCATTTTTTCTATTATGTGTGATCTTTACTGTCTTATATCAATCAGAGCAGAATTTGTCTTACTCTTAATTAACCTAGAACTTGTATGTGCACTTGTAAAGCATGGCACTTACTGTGGGAATGAATTAGATATTTGTGCATATTAATCTTTATTATTTAAGGCAACGCAGTTTATAGCAGATTTATTTTTGCTTGGCCATTAGTTATTACTCTAGATTTTCCTCTTTCTCCCTTTTAAGTAAATTGTCAGCATTTTGTTTTACTTAATGTTGTCATATATCATTGTTCACCAAAGAGATTTATCAGAAGTCAAAAAAGGACATTATTTTGTATTTTGCCACATTTCTTTAAAATTCCTAGTTTTTGGAATAAGACTGCAGCCTGAAGCATAGCTTAATGCAGATGTTTTAGTCTCACAGCTCAACCTGAAAAAAACCCATCCCACAACCAAAACAGTCCTCACCACCTATTTCCCACTTCTTTTCTTCTCCAGCAGATATTTTCCTTAATTCTGTGCTGACCCTGCTGAGCTGTCCTTCCACTCCCCTGCAGAAATAATTCTGATAACTTCATGAAGATGTAACTGGTTTGTGAGACCTGTTGATTGTATGGAATGCCCAGCTTAGCCTGGTTTTTGTGTGAGATGTGCAGCTGGCTGCTCCATGAATATCTTTTGATTTAGGGAGGAAGTGTATGAGGACAGAAGAATAACTTGGGGGAACCACTGCTGGCCTTCTTTGTGTCTGTCTCTGGTGTTTGTGTTTCTGCTCATCAACAGCGTGAGATATTTATTCTCCCTTTCCTCTCCTCCTCCTCCCCTTTTCCTGTTTCTCTCCCTCGGCCACCACATCCTTCCTAGTTCTGCTTATCTCTGAGAATTTTTCTTCCCTCTCTCAGTTCTCCCTCTGCTGTGTGTGATTAAGCACCTGGAACATTTCCAGCCTGATGACTGCAGGGTTTTGCAATGAAACCCCTTGGAGATTTACTGAGTGGGCTGCTCTGAAGGAGTCGGACTTCATGAGCCCTAATGCCTGCCTCTGTAGAGATTTGGAAAGTGCTTGGCATATTAAATGCATGCTGCTATCTGAGTAACAGCAACAATCTGCATGAGGTCTTGAGGTACAAAAATGTTTCCTTGTGACAAACTGTACAAAGTCCTTTGTGTAGGAATGTGCTCTTTTCCTTTGTGCTGAACTGTACAGACAGCTGGGCTGGTGGGCACTGCTGCCAGGGACTCTGTGGGTTAGTCTGAGACAAATGTCTCATCTACAGCCGTGCTCAAATTACGTTTCTAAGCTCCACATTATTTAAGGTTTTGGTCTGAATAGACCAGCTGAGGTTCATCTTCAACTGTAAAAAACAAGTCACTTTTAGTAGAAGATGTCACAGCTGCAACCCTGCATTACTGAGCTGCAATGTTGCAATCACAATCCCTACATCTGAGTCTACATTAACTCCATCTGAAAAGACTGGTGGAGGGCAATAATTGTGCTGAATAAACTACACTGAGGTTTTGCTTTAGAGAGACTATGTGAGGATGCCTTGCTGGATGCAGGATGCTGTGTGATAGACCTGAAAGCTTTCTCAGGAACATTGCCCTAAGCTTTTAGCCTGCAGGCTGTCCTCAGAAGGCAGAGCTTTTTGTTACTTTATCTTGCACTCAAGGCTGTATACACAGATAAAACCCTGTGTATCAGTAATGCTGGCCTTTTATTGCCAAGAAGCTTTTTCCCAGGGGTTTTATAGCCATTTAACATAAAGCTGGCAGTAACATTTTCTGCTGGCTGAGACTGGCCAGAGCTAAAACAGGATTGAATGTAGAACGGGTATTTGTACTCAGTAAATTCAAATATTTGGGAGTTTAACGGAACTGGAAGAAGATCTAGAAAATTAAAAAGAAGGGACACTCTTCCATCTTGATGAGGGTCTGAAGGAGCTTTCAGTAGAAGGAAAACACATTTTCATCTGTCAGCTGGCCAGGTTCTTATTATTGTGGCTTCAACTACAAAGAGCAGAAGGAAGAGGGCAAAGGGATCTTCTCCTCAAGCCCTGTACAGGTGTGGCAGCAGCACCTGGTTATTGGCATTGCTGTGACAAAGCCCTGGGTAATCAGTCAGAGAATGGAAATATATTAGAAAATGTACCTATATATTCTGTGTAGTGTGATTTCCCTCAGTGTCTCTCTGAAGATTTCTCACAGTTTCTTTTGGATTGTCAGAAGTCCCTCCAGTAAATCAGTGTTTGAACCATGCTTAAACTTCCTGTGAGCACGCATGCTTTGATTCAGAATCTCTGACCTAAATAACATATTAGAGATTAGAGAAGTAAGATTTTTTTAAAAACAAATTGTAGTTAAAATTACTTAAAATTTCTCCTTTTTTGTCTTCTGTCTGTCCTTCAATCTGTCCATCCATTCATTTTCCTTGCATCTATCCTTGTTACAAAGTTCATATTTTTACCTCAATTATCTTTTATCCTGCTCTTCCCTGAACCCTCTTTTGTCCTTTCTGACCTATCTTCCCACTTAAAGTACTTTCTTCCTGGCCTCATGGAGCATTGCCATGGTGACCACATGACATCACTGCACTGGGAATGGTTGCCTAGGAAACCATATGATGTCATTGCACTGGAGGCAGTTGCCATGGTTACTGAGTTGGCTGAGGTAACTGGGAAAAAGGGTTTGTCATCTGCCGGGTGCCAGGAAATGTTCCCATAAACTGGAATAAAGAAGAGACTTTTATTTATGTTTTTATATTCCAGGGAGGGCTGCCAGTGACTCAAAGACCCCATTGCTTTATGTCCTGGAACTTCTCTGGCTGGGCTGTTTCCATTGGTCTCTGGGATCTTGCCCACCTGTTTCTACTGTTGAATGTTACTGTGAACATCAAACCGTACCAAAATGGAGAAAAGCTGTGTTGCCCTGTGGTTCTGCATAAGATGGGATTGCAGTTTCTATTGTTCTTTGTTTTTTCCTCTTTGGTTCCCTTGGTTTCTGAGGTAAATAGCCCAGCCCAGTATTTATCCCAGCAGACATCAGAGGTGCTGTAACAGTGAATGTCACAGCCTGAGCTTGCTGCATCTGCACCAGGCTCCGTGTGTGCCTGTAATTTGTTTTCCACTTCTTTCCTACCTTTCCCAATTTCTATTTCATCATTGCTGACATGTACCTGTCTTGTTTTAATAATTCCAGCAGTTCCCAGAAACATCCTATGTGAGAGGTGAAGCAGAGTTTAAATAAAAAGTAGGAGGCAGCTATTAGAGATGAGAAAGGTACTGAAGAACAAGTTTAGTGAGCGTGTGTGATTCATGTAAGGATGTGGGGATGTAAACAGTGGTTAGCACTGTTTGTGATGTGCAGATCTGTACCTCTGTCAGCATTTGTGTATGTACATAAACATACGTGCAATTGCTCTGTGGATAAGTACATTTTTATGAAAACAGCTTTTCCAAGTTTTCTGCAATTGCAATTTCATGTCTAGGGCATATTAGTCAGGTCATGCATGTGTGAGTGTGACTGCCTCCACATATCAAATAAAGTCTCTGCCCTCAGTACCCCTGCAGATGCTCTGGAGTTCACTAGAAACTAGTTACAAACTTCCCACTGAAGTTCATGGAACGAGCCATTCTTTGGCCCCACTGTGTGCAGTCACCTTCAGGCTGAAAATCAAAATCCTTACAGTTGTTGTGGAGCTGCAAACCGGAATGCAGTCAAAGAAGCCATGGAGTGTGCTGATGTCAGGCCAGGTAACTGAGGAATTTAGGGGCACCTGAACTATTGACTGCAATCCAGGGCTCCTGAAATTTTGGGAGGATGCTGGAATGGGGGTAGCAGCTCAGCTCTGGCAGAACTAGGAGGAAAATCCAGAGGAGGAAATGTAACTTCATTGGGCAGGGAATAGAATTTCCACTTAGTTATGGGGAGAAGAAAGGGGATAGAGATTATTGGGGGTTTTTGATGTTTGTTTATTTTGGATTCCCCTCCTTATGCTTTACAAGTACTGTTTGATTGACTGTTTATTTGTTCAGCATACTGAACAAATAAAGACTGGCAGTCTTTGTGCCAGGGTAACTGTAAGAGAAAGTTGTGCTTCATACCTGAAAGCATTCAATGTCCTTTTGATCAGATGGCAAGGAACAAAACAGCTCACAGAGGGGGAAAGCAGCAGCCAGTCAGTGCTCAGGTCTTCCCAACAATCAGATGAGACATGAATAGTCGCTTGCTTATGCTTCAGATCTGTGTGTAAATCCTTCAATTCTAGATTGAAAGCAGTGTTTAGTTAACTGACATGCTATGGTGGGGTTTGCAAGTCAGGCTGTTCTGTTCATGGTGAGCCAAGGGACTTGCATCACTGTAAAATATGTCAGTAATCACGGCCTTTCCTGGGCTTCAATGGACTGGAACAGCCTTGTAGGTACTAGTCTGGGATGTTGCTGATTCTGTAATTGGAGGGATATTTGACCCTACTGTTAATGGCCACTTGTGTTACTTTTTCTGTTAACTGAGTTTCAGAATGACCCCTGAACTTGAGTTTGTTTTATTTCAACACTCTACCTGGCAATTTGATGTTATTGTATTTAAGTACATTTTAAACATTTATGTTTGGATGACATTTACTGGTAAAATATGAGAAAGCAAGCAAGAAACTAGACTGTGTTTGTTTAACTGTCAGGGAGGTGTGGGGAAAGGTTGGTAGAGCTTATGGGGTTTTGGTAAATTTTACCTGAAATCCACATTTTTATGATTCATACTCCAGCTTTTCCTGTCTCTGGACTTTCACCAATGTAAGGTTTCTGTAAATATTTAAATAATAAAAATTTAAATAATTTAAATAATATTTAAATAACGTATGCTGTGCTATAGCAATACTGGAGATCTCAAGTGGTACAGAATTACAGATTTGTTTTCCTCTAGTGTGAAGCATTGGGGTTTGTACATGGTGAAGTTCTGTGAGTAGCAGTGGAGGTTTGTGGTGCTGCAGGACACCTACAGACAGTCCTGTGAGAGCTCAGCTTTTGCTGAATAATGCTTCCATCTGCTGGAGAAGTTTGTTTGCACAGTATTCACTCTGTACTGTACTCAGAGAAATAAAATCTTGCTCATTAAACCCCCAAGGATTTAGTCATCATTAGTTACTCTAAGAAAGCAAATTCCTCTGGGATTTTAAGCAGCTAACACAAATCACTTAGGTGCTCTATAGCTTTACATCTATAAGATGTAACTCTCTGTCTACCTGGAACCAGTACTCTTATGTTTGATTCTAAAATGTCATACCTCACACAGTAGTAATAGGAGTTAAAGTAGTTTAGATTTAATACTAAAGATTCTACAAACATCTTCCTAGTGGGTGATTTTGTGACTTGTGACTCAGACTGGTGCTGTTGCTGAGAGACTGCAGAGGCTGCAGGACTTACCTTTGCACTTCGTGGCCAAGCAGGATGGGGCAGATACCCATTGGGACAGGATGGATTTCAGTGCTGGGACTAGAAAGGTCACTCAGTATTATTTACACTGCCACTGCACATCAGGATCTGTGCTCCCAAAGCATATTTTTGGATTGTGGAATTAACTTGTTTTGCAATAAACTCGAGAACTTTGAATAAAACTTGTGTCTGGAGACACTGTAGCCCAGCTAACAGAGTACTTCCCAGCCCACTCTTCTCTCCTTAATGAGTTATTTTCTCGTTTTTTCCTGCAAATCCATTGATGTATTGAAAGAACAGCATGAGATGGTTGCTCTATCTTTGTATTATCTTTTTATTCTTATTAGGTTGTGCAGGAAAAGTGTGCAAATAAAAAAGCCCCACCCCAAACCATAAAATTTGTGGAGAAAAATTTGTTCTGTGGTACTTGTTTTTTATGATAGTGTTGTTAAGAGTAATGATATCAGAACACCTTTGGACTTGATACAGTGACATTACAAATAAATACAGCATTCTTATGTTAGATAAGAATTTTAACTTTATAGATATAAAATTAGATAGAAAGTAAATTATAAATTAACTATAAAATTTATAAGCCTATAAATAAGAATAGATGTATTAGTTCAGGATAATTTTAGAGGAAGGAATAAAGATGTAGATTTTTATATATAATATAATCCTATATGAAGATTACATACGGAGGTATGTTTATTTATATTTATTTAAATATATTAATTCATTAAACTATAAAAAGAACAATAAACGAGAAAGTCAGAGCACTTTGCCCCTGCCTCCCTGCAATCTCTGCAATTCTGTGTCCTTTGGGATGATCACTTGATAGTTCACTTGATAAAAATTATCCACTGTACATGTGAAAGTTTGAGGTGACCTTCAAGAGCCAACCCCGTGGAACACATCAGCTCCATCTCCTTCACATCTTTGGGCTCCCCAGGGCAGCTGTCATTGGGATGTTGGGCTTGGCTGTGCAAGGATCACCAAGTGCCCTTAGCTTTAAGGACTTGGAATCGCGGTCAAACACCAAAAAAAGAGATGGACTTTGGGGACTTAATGTTTTTAAAATGATGAGAGTAGTAGGAAATACAGACTTTAGATTTGTTTTTGTTGTTCTTCTACTGCTAAGGAGAAATAATTCAAGATGTCTTTCACTGATGACACTTACATTTTGTAAGTAAATTGATCCCATATGTGTGTGGGTTTGGGCTTTTTGGGAAATAAAGAGCTCAGTAGTTCTAGGCAGCAAATATTCTGCTCTGGGTGTTGCAAATGTGAGAAACAAATTTGTGAATGGTGGGAGCACTACAGTCTAGGTCCCAAATCCATAATTTGTGTGGACAAATAGCTACTGTTATCCTTAGCAGCCATCAGAAGCTATGTTTGAGCAGGATTAATTGAACTGGATGTGCAGTTTTACAAATCACATAGAACCCAGAGGCAAAAGCTTAGGTAGTTATTGTTTTCCTTGTGTTGTTACTTCACTTGCAGGAGCAGCAATATCTGAAGCTGCCATTGGTACTAATTTAATAAAGAGGATTTTCTTGGATTTAAAAAAAGCCAAAACCCAGGCTGTCCATCGTCGTGTTATATATGCAAATAAAGGCATTTTCCCTGAGTGCCCATGCAGGAGCACATTCCATTGCTGATGTCTGTGCCTCAGAGTGTTTTGCCTGTCGGTATCTTTATGGCTCACATACCTCAGCAGGCTGTAACTCACACCTGCAAGTCTGCACAAAGGGCTTGAATTTCTTTTTACTACCTGTGAACTGAGATTAAGCTACTTCTCTCCTTGTTAATGGATGCATTTGCTCTTGCTGCTTCAAACTGTTTTCTCAAGAAGTTATTAATGATTTAGTATTTAGCCAATTGTCAATTCTTAATTTTCTTTAAGAATCTACTTTAAGTGGCCTTAATTGCCTCTTGCATGATGTCATAGCTTTGGACAGTGCCATATCCCAGGGAGATTATGTTTTTTATGTGCTTCATATAGGATTGTAAACCTACATATTGGAATGTTGTGTTGATGGACATCATTCAAATTATAAATTGCCATAAAATTTCAGAACCAGTTCCAGCAGGTGAAGAACGTGAGTGCAAAATTGTCACACCCTGGTTGTCAGTGATCAGATTCACAAGAATTGATGACAAATTTTTCATTGGATAAAGTAATAGGCAGAGAATGTTTTCCCCTGAAAAGTGTATTTACAGCACATCAAGCACAGTAATGCTCCTGAACTTTGGAGATTATATTGTTTATTTTAAAGGAAGAAAAAGGTCTGTGTGTGTACAGGAGGTGGGGGAGGGTGAGTATTGATTTGAGCAGTTGAGTCATGGGAATCAATTTACTTTTCAGTTCCTGGAGAATGGCATTGCAGCTGGTGGTTTGTGACTGCCTCATCCTTTGTGTCATTGATGGGGCAGAGAGCAATTCTGCTCTGAAGCAGGGAGTTGCTGTGCCTTGGATGCTTTGTTCAGCTGGGAATAATGATTGTTTTCCAGTGGTTGAATGATGTCAGCAACATTCACGGGTGAAACTGTGGCTGATGTACCTGTTTGCAAGTTTTCTAGATGTTGTTTTCTCTACACCTTTGTGGTTATAGAATATCCTGTGCTGGAATGGACCCACAAGGATCACTGATTCAAAGTCCTGGCCCTGCACAGGACACCCCAAGAATCCCACCCTGTGCCTATGCATGTTCTCCAAATGCTTCTGGAGCTCTGGCAGGGTTGGCACAGCCTGGGGGTGCTCTGTTGTGTGGTGTCAGGGCTGGTTTTCAACCTCATTCTATTCCATCTTGGGAAGCAGCAAACTGAGGCAGTTTTGTTGTACCATTCTGAACGTCCAGTGATGCTCAGCTTGGTGCAGAAGCAGCTGGGGACTCCTGATTGCACTGATGGAGCCCAATGGCAGAGAAACAAGACAGGGTTCTCTGCCTACACAAGCTTGCCTGATGTAACAGCTTTGCTGCCTTCTTTCCTTCCCTGTGCCACTTGTACTGGCTCAGTGCACACCTTATCTATTAATATCAATTCTGCTCAGTCTGATTTGCAAGATATCTCTCACTGATTGTCTCTCTAATTGTTCCATTGTAAATTCTGGTGTTCCTTCCACCTTCTTTTCTCTTCCCTATCTATTAGATCTTGTTTCCACGTGTTTAATGATCCTTTTGTTGTGTTTATTTGTTCAGATGCAACAGTAGACCACTCTTTTTCCATGTTTGGAATTGTTTCTTTCTAAGTTTCTGATTGCTTTAATAAATAAGCCAAACAGATGAGCACTGATTGTAACTTTCCTCTTATTTTTGGTGCTGATGCCAATGGATGTCAGCCTCCCTTAACTCTGAGCACTGCATGGATTACTGGTTAGTAAATGTTTTAAGGTGCTCATGGATCACATGACTGTACTCTTCACTACTTGCTTTAGCTACGATGTGAATGACAATCTAAGAATATAAAGGAGTTAATTACCTGGTACTTTGTGTTAGAGGTTCAGTGTTCCACCCCTTTTGCCTTTGCTGTTTTCAGAGTTAGAAGGTTGGAGCCAGTCAAGATTTATGTGGTGTTGACTGTGTTACTTTTTCCATGGATGTGATACCAAAAAAAAAAAAAAGAAAAAGAATTCTTGATCTCCTATCATAAAACCTTTCCAGACTTGTACATGGAGCTTTTCTATTTGTTGTGATACAAAAAGTTAGAAGTACTTAAGAGTGGCACTGTGATGATCTCTGCTGCCTTCAGCCATAGGAGTTCGCTGTGCCTGTGCATATTCACCACAAGTCTGTTTTTTGACTGGTACAGTTTGTGTAGTTTAGGATTTCTTTTCTGTGGATCTGGGATACCCTCTTGTGGATCACAAAGCATGTTGAAGTTCTGTAACAGATTGCAGCCTATTTCCTGTAACAAGTTGTTCCGTAGAAAAACATGAAATAAAATAAGTAACTTGTTTTTTCTCCAAGGTTTCTTCAGGATAAACCACAGTGAAGCCTTACAAATTTAATTCCTGGGATACCATGCTGGTTTGGGGTTTTTTTTGGTGTTTTTTTTTTAAATGTAGAATATTTAAGTGGATAACCAGGGAGTTAATGAAATTTACTGATGTAAAAAAGTGAAGATGGTCTTTGCATGAATAAGGACTAGATAATAAAAGCAGGAACCTGCAGTTGGAGCACTTTAATAATGGCTAGGGAAGGCTCTTGCTCTTCTGCCAGTGTGGTCCTTGCTTTGTCAAAGGGTAGATCCACTCTTCTGAATTCATAATGTTTTAGAAACCTTATCAGCAGGGACCTCTGGCATGGTCCTGTACAAAGCTCATGTACAAACCTTATTAAAAAGCACATATGTTTGTTGCCAAGGAAACATAAGCCATTAAGCCCTAGGAACATAATTCATAAAAACAAAATTTTAGCTATTAACATCTACTTTCCCCATTAGTGCCACGAAACCTCCATGAAACAGCCTTGCAGTCTCCAGCTAATGGATGTGACATAACTGGGAGCGAGGAGGGAAACGAGGAACTGTAATTCACTGGGCTCGAAGTACGGCCGGAGCGAGCAGAGTGCAGCACTAGGTGTGTTTTCATCTCTTGTGTTCATGAGGCACTGAGCACCTGTTTGTCCCACTCCTGTTTGTCCCATTAGCAGTCACATCAAAGACAAGTCTTTGCTAAGCAGGGAAAGATCAGGCCTGCATTTTCCAGCAGCTCTATTCGGAATATGAAAATAAAAATTAGGCTTGGGAAAGGATAAAGTGAAGTATTTTGTATTGGTTTCAGATTTAATATCTTAGTAATTTTAATTTTTACTTCTCTGGATTTAGTATGTGTATTCTGTTATAATTAGCTAACTCACAATGGGTCTAACATGAATTGTGCTTATAGATAGCATTTTAAAATGTTTTGGTTGTTTTGGTCATTCTCAATTTGTTCTTAAAATCTGTAAGCTATATTCTTCCTCTTCATCCTTCTCTTTTTAGGAATTAAATTGTATTCTTTTTTTTTTTTTTTCATCCTAATACTGCAAAGTACTTAGGAATTTCTTGTGAAGAATCCACTGTGGCTACACAGGTGTTCTGTGCCAAAATTCCACTGTATTTGTGTTCTAGGAAATATTTCTAGGGAAAAAAAATAGAAGTAAAGTGAATGTGGCTCAATTTTTGCCTGGTCTTCGCTATTGGTTGCCACTCTCAGGTGCTGTCTAGGACCACAGTCAGGATTCCAAAGCTGGCCTGAGTTATTGTTGACACTTTGTAGTCATGCATGTTCAGCTTTGGGATCAAGAAGCCAAAGTGAACGCAGGGTCATTACTGCACTTCATTCTCAGCCATTCCACCAATTTTGAACCATCCCTTCTGTATTTGGGAGCAGAATTAACATTGCTGTCTGGGAAAAGTGCTGAATTTACTGTAGTGGGGTAAGGTTTATGAATCACTGGGATATGTAGCCTCAATCTGCAAGTCTTCCATCAACAATTTAGTGTAATTAATAAATCAGTTACAGTCAGTTGATGAAGTCCATTGCCAGCTTTTCCCAAAGTTATTTGGTCACCTCTCCTGCAGCTCTGGAGAGATCTGTGTATGAACTGGACAAACGGTGGTTAGGAGCTCCCAGGCTTTGCCCCCACAGGCCTGGTGTGGTTTCAGCTCACACGCAGTTTTGCTCAGATTAGTCACAGTGGATCTGGGCTCTGAGGTGCACTCTGCTTTCTCCAGGGTTTTGATGGGCCTTTGCCTGATTACAACCTCAAGGACTTGGCAGTGAGTGATTAGTAAAAAATGAGTATAGGGCACTATTGAGTTTTTCAGCTCCATAATTGTAAGAATTAGAGTTTGTCAAATCTCTGACTTGTGAGCCTGTGATAGCAGACCTGAGTGCAGAGATGAGCTTGTCAAACAGCCTCGTACAGCAGGGTAGATTTAAAGAAAAGGAAACGTGTCAGGGATCTCCAGATAACATAACTTAGTTTGAAGTGTGCCTCCAGAGAACATGAAGGGCAAGGCTACCTTCAAAGCTAGATCAATTGCTCAGGGCTTTGCCTGATCAGATTTTGAAAACTGCCAGGAACAGAGATTTCTGTCTTTCTAGACAACCTGTTTCAGGACTTGAGCACTTACACTGAATTTTTTCTTTCTATATCCACTTGTGATTTCTCTTGCCCCAATCTGACCACTGCTTCTTGCCCTTGCACTGTTGCCTCTAAGAAGTGTCTTTAGCTTACATGTAATTACCCTTTAAATGTTTGATTACTACAGTTGGATTCCTTTCCCAAACCTTCTCTTCTTGAGGCTAAACACACTCAGAGCCTCAGCCTCTCCTCACATGCCACGTGGTGCAGGCACTTCACTATTTAGTGACCCTTCCCTGAGCTCTCTGCAGGTTATCAGTGTCACCTCGGTGACAAAAAGCCCAGGGTGGGACACAGTGTGCCAGGTGCTGCCTCACGAGGACGAGCAGGGCTCCCTGCCCTACCTGCTCCCTGTGCTCTGCCAGTGCAGACATTGCCATTGCAGTGTTAGTGCTGGCTGTTAGCACAGCGTACAAAAGGATGTCCTCAAATGATCTGTGTCCTGATATCCATGTGTTTTCCTCTGCAAAGCAGGAAATCAGGACAATTGTGTAACGCAGAAGTTGGTGGAGAAGTTTGTTCTTTGATATTTGCTTTTTTCCAAGTTCAGTGTCTGGGAAAACACAGAGCTACTGCAAGGACACTTGAGCCTCATGGGTGCCTGGATACTGCCATTTCTGATCTCCCATTCAAACACAATATGCCAGGCTGTGGCAAAAAGCATCCTGAGACTGGGAGAGACAGCATTTCTGTTACTGGTGGGGATCAGTGCTTATTTGGCAAAACAGCAACCAGCATGGAGCAGGGACTAAGCAGTGAGAAGGGAAGCCTTGAAACCTGGGCCTGCGTGGCACTATTTTCAAGCAGTTTGGGACTTCAAATCTGCCACCACAATCTGGGAGGTGACCCCAGCCACGTGGGAATTCCTTGGCCTGTTGTTATGGATGCACAAGTATTAGTAGCAGGCTTCCCTTGTGCAGCTGTAGGGAGTTACCTTTACTGCTGTGACAGGGAAGGTGTCCCCTCCTGTGCCCAAAATGTTGAAGAAGTTTGTCTTGATGGATGTTACTTAGCAGTGATTTGCTCATAAAGGTCACCTCGGCTCTAACATGGTCTGAGGCCGTGGTGGATTCACTGGAGCCTCTGATTGTGGTGAAATCCTACATGCTAAAATGAGTCTCCTTTCTCTTACTGCCAGTTGTTCTGGACTCTTAAGGAATCATTAACAAGTAGTAAAATAATAGCCATTCTAAATCACTTTGGTGTCCTGTGATTGTACAACAATGATTATTATTCTCTACCCCTTGTGATCTCCTTGGAGAAAGTGCAACTGAAGTACTATGTCAGTCAAGTGAGGTCATTTCTAATGTATGAACATGTAAAAGTAGCTTTTTATGTGTTTCCTAATTTGGATATTCAGCTTTCTTATTGAAACTCCTATTACTGATAGATAGGAAATCTCTCAGAATTTTTGAAAGTGGCAATAAAGTGTAAAAATGAATGTTTCAGAATGTGGAAAAAAACCTAAAAAGTTACAAATGTACAGTTTTTCAGCAAACACACGTGCTATTTTTCTGACAACTGAAAGGGCCTCGCTGGTATTATCATCAAATTATTTTTCTAAAAATTAGTGTGTGATTTGTTCGTTCTCTGAAGTATTGCAATCAAATTTTATCTGCGAGCACAAATGGAAGCTCAGACTCTTAACTGTCCCTCTGGGCTACACCCAGAGTGTTCTGGAATGTGCATCTCCCATTCTATCTGTGATCTTTGCATGATGTTACCTAAACATTTACTCTTCTTTTGCATGAGCTTAAGGGAGGACCACCAACATTTGAGGAGTTAGAAGAGATTTTTGCTCTTCTGGGACAGATCTCTCAGAGCAGATTGTGAGCTTGTATTCCAGTGGGATGTATTCCCTCTGCATGTGATCTGTCTGGGGGGGTGTTGGAAGCTGCATTCTTGCCTGGGGTGACTTCAGCCCTCCCCCTGATCTGCACAGGTCAGTCTTATAGTCCTCAACACAGTTTTCAGTAAGCAATGTCCTGATGATGTGAAACTTCTTAACTGATGCTGAAAAATACGTTCCAAATTTTACACACCCTTCTTAAACATAGTGTTCTACACGGTGCAACTGCATCTGAATCAGCCCAGTTCACACCTGCAGGGTTGTGAAAGTACCTGGCTTTTCAAAGCTCCCCGCCTGCTCCCTCTGCAAGCAGGTACAAGGAGCCTGTCATCAGTGCTGATCTTCCTGCCAGCTACCACCCTGCTCACACTCCCAGCCTGTGCTATGAGCTAGGCTGTCAAAAGCTTTATTCCATGAGCCTTGTTTCTGACAGATCCGCGTATGAATTTTGTGTGCTGTGCTAGTGTATGGGGGAAAAGCTTGGGAATTATTACTGTGGGGACAAGAAACAGAACAAGTGCAGCTGCTGAACAAGCTGGGTGTAGTTAAGACCTGGTCTGTGGATCCATCCCAGATCCTGCTGAGATTCCTGGCAGCTAAACAGGCTGTCAGAGGAGCTTTTCCTTTCAGCAGCATTATTTGAAAAATAGGTGAAGTTGTTATGTTCTGCTGCTAAAAGTGTTCTTTATTAGGCTCTTATTGATTTCCCACTCCTAATTGCTAATAGTATCCTTCTCTGGCTTTAAAGAAGTAAACTGCAGATGTGGAGTCCCCATAAAACCAAGATGACTTTTATGAGGGTTTTTTTGGAGGGGGTGGGGAGCAAGGGAAAAAGGAACAGCATTCCAGGGATTTCTCTGTTCCTTTAGTATTGGTATAATTATCCTATATATGGATGTGTCATTGTTTCCATTTAACATTGCTGAGCTGAATAATTTGGTGTATGATAGTAAATGTTATGCTAGGCTGTAGCTATAGATTGTGTCATGGATTGGATGGATGAAAAATATTGCTGTAATGACTGCTTTGGGCACAAATGATAATTTTGTATCAAATCTTGGAGCAAGAGCCTGGCACCACTGAAGAGAAAGTAAAAAGGATACAGTGCTGAATTTTTAGTTGCTTTATGGAAATCCTGGGATGGCAGGAATGCACAGAACTGCTCCAGGAGGTTTTTCTCCCTGCAGAACATTTCTTCTGGTGGAGAACACCCACAAGTGAGTCCCACTGTGACCCCCTGAATCCCCTCGGTTCTGTAGCGCTTTGGGGAATACCGGCTCGTCCAGTCAGTCGGGCTTTCTGCCCTTTGCAGCTCACAGATAACAGCAAAGATACGGCTTTTGAAGCCAGCGTATTCCTAAATATTCTCCTCCTTGTGCCCGAGTGGTGCATTCTTGGGCGTAATCAGCCTCTGTGCTCCTGGAACAAAGGGGCAGGTGGCTCTAACTTTGGGAATGCTGATGGTCCTCCACCGCTGCCTCTGCTCTGAGCACCGCCGCCGATTGCCAGCGCTCTGGGCACGGTTTGAAACGTGACATTTGAAACATCAGCGGCCTCCAGCCGGGCTCAGCTGTGCCACAGCTGGGGGAGCTGATGTGCCTCAGCAAGAGCTACAGACCTGTTGAAGTTTCCTTCCCGTGAAGAGACTATTATATTTAATTATCAGCTTGTCTGTCTCGGTGTAGCTCCTTACATCACAATGTGAGGAAATAGATCTCGCTGCACCTGTAAAGAGCAAGTAGGAGGTTTTTGATGTTCTGCTGCCAGGAAACACTCATCTAAAAATGTCAGCGACCAGCTCGTGCCTCAGTCAACATCCCGGAAACATCCACACCCATCCATGGGTCACCTCTCATCGTGTCCTGATGTTCTGATACACGTGGAGAAATCCTCACCTAAATGCACACATAGACTGAAACAGCGTAGATCTAATGGAGAAAACGATTGATTTCTGAGGTCCATGAACTATGAATCCTTTCAGAAATGTTCTTTTTTCTACAAAATGACCTTTAAAGTCTATCCAAAGACTGCATCACACTTCTTTTGGGAGAGGTACCTCTGCAGAAATGTACCTGGTAATTTATTGGTATTTTTTGTTTTCAGATATCAGTATATTTTTCACACAATTCATTATTGCCATTTCTCTAATTTCTTTTTCCAACAGTAATCTGTGTATAATCTGTTTTATTGTTGGTTGGGAGGGTTTTGTTGATTTGTTAGCTTTTCCTTCCCCCTTGTAGGGATTTGTTTGCAGGCAAATTTTTCACTTTTATCCTGACCAGAAATTGCTTAAAGAATATTTCCCCAGGTTCTCTCCAACAAAGTTTTCTGCTCTCTCTCATTTTCAAGAAGCTTCGTATATATTTTGTAGAATATTATTAAGATTTTGTCCCCATTTAATTTCTCAACCGAACACTTTACAAACATTTTTACTGGGACCCTGTGGAGTGAATTGGACATTAATATTAGGCTATGACATTAGTAGATTATGGTCTTTTCCCCTCTTCAATTAAATTTCTTTAATCAAATGAAACTGTCAGATAAAATAAATAATAATATATTTGTTGCTGTTTATTGCTGTAGGGCAATCAAAACGTACCCACAAATGCTGAGGCTGTCTGTTGTTCAAGAGTAATTACATTGGGTTTGAGCAAATCAAGTAAGGCAACTAAGGCTTTCACTGGGGCTCCTGGAAAAGTGGAGAATTATTTCAGTGGAAGGGGCATCAGCAGCTCAGCTCCTGTTCATTTCTCTCCTGTATTTTATGCAGTTGAGATACTTTTTTCCCTAAAATGTTTCTGGAACATGAGTGTTAAAAATACTTGTGAGAGCTGGGATGAGGATTATGCATCTCCTTTGCATAATTCCTTCTGTTATTTAGGTTTAGCAATAGTAGAAGTGGCAGGCCAGCATGTATCCATCTCTGAAAAATGTTTTTCTGGACACATTGTTTCAAGGGAAAGGGGAAATCCCAAAAAGGATTAGCAAGACTCTAATATATGCAAAATATAATGGATTAGATCATGAGGATAATACATTATGTCCTGTGTTATTTAGTCTATTATTTATGAGAGAATAATAATACTACTAATATTTTAATGAGAATACTACTCAATTGAGAAGTTGCTTGTGGGAATTAACCTGCCCTGCTATCAGGTGGCTAAATCTGATGACAGCCTGCATTGGCTTTGGGGAGCAATTTTTAATCTGTTACTCAACTTTATTAGTCCCAGTGGAAATTTCAAACACATCTCTTGCCATTAGTCCTCCCCTTTTAACCTCCTTAAATACAAAAATTAATGAAACGCTAGTAAACCAAAAAGAAATTAAATTAAGTGCTGTCTTGGCCTGTTTTGCAGGAAGAATACAGCCCTGAGATTGTTGTTTTTATAAGATTGGCAACGCTGAGATACTGCAGGGCTGAGTGTACTTAGTGATCACACAGAGATAATGTAATCAGTTGCTGAAGAAGTGAATGTATTTCCTTGCTTCATTTCTGTTGGTCTATCTGCATATAGACCTATTTTTATGTCCTGATATTTCTCCTCTGTAGAGATACTAATCAGAAAATTAGTCTTGAAAGTGTTCATTTTTGTTATCTCTTTTGTCTCTTGATAAATACGTGGTTTTGTTCATGTTTCTTAATCTGATCCTCTCTGTGAATAAGAATAGAATGACCTTGCTTTCTGTCTGATAACCTTTTAGGAAAACACCTGTTTTCCTGCTGATTTTTTTTCTATCTACGTCATACCTACTGGACTTCAGATCTTTTTTCCTTTTAGTTATTCCTCTTCAACTGATTGCACATTTTAGTTTCCTACATTTTTGTCATCCTTCTGTGACTAATTCTTCTAATTAGAACCAGGTTCTGCTCACTTACTCAAGATTGCAGAAAGAGAAGAAGGACTTTTGACATCAAAAAAAGGTGTTGAACAATTCTCTAAGTGCCACCCTCCATTATTAGAAGCATATTAGGAAAGCTGGCTGAGAGCCTTTGAATTTATATTTTGTCCACTTGCAAATATGAACTCTTTTCCAAGTTCACACCACATGACTAGGAAGCCATCAAAGGAGGGTAGAGAATTTACTAACATAGTATATGGCCTTCTGCAAATAAAATAATTACAAATTTTTGTCTGTGTTTGTCCTTCATTACTTGTACAAAGGATACTGTGTAAGTTAGCATTGCTGAAGAGCATCCCCAAAGAAACCTACTTGCTTTATCAAGAGATGTGGAGGAGTGCCAGGGAAAAGATTAGAGGAGTTCCTCTGTGGGAGGTACTTTGCATGCTGATGCATCTTTCTCTTTGTTTGTAGTTCATTTGTTTTACCATTGCGTTATCATTTGTCATCCTCAGGAGGAAGACTTTTACACAGAAGTTTGTAAGAGACTTGGCTAAGTGCCAGTAACTCTCACATTTTCTGTGCTACGGTTCCATTTTCTGGGGACAGCACAGCAACTGCAGCTTCTACACAGTTCATGAGCTGCCCTGTGCCCCATCAGACAGTTGTGGCTGGTCAGTTGGGAATGCAGGTCCAGGGCATTTATCCCTTTTGGTCTCCATCAGCAGCCTGGGGTGGGAGTTTGAACCCGTTCCTCGCTGGCCTGTAGCTAATTGCCCTCTCCTCCATTCTCTGTTTTGTCTATCAGGTCTGAACAGACATATTCATGATAAGCTTAATGTCACCAGGCTCTAACCAGGGGGGAGCATTCGTTAGAGACATGGATCAGAGGCACTGTGTTATCTTAAACTATTTGATTTTCTCACTCCTGTTAAAATCTCTCTTACTTCAATAAACTGCCCTGGCTCACAGGCAAATCTAGAGAAATACCCTCAGTATATCAAATTATTTGTCAATTTGTCTAGTATTGGAACCCTAAAACTGCTTGAAGAGACCCTCCAGGATGATGAGAGACCCACAGAAGCACATTGCTAGCCAAGAGTGAGGAAAAGAAATGCCTGTTGTGTTCTGACAGGTGTTCACTCATCATGTCAGGAGATTCGCTCCTGCTTATCTTTGAAAGCTTTAACACAAAGAAAGATTTAGCCTATTTCCATTCTGAAAACCTGCCTGACCTTTCAGTGCATACCTTTTGTATGCACTGAATTCAAGCAGTGAATCATTGGGTACACCAACAACCTACAGTGCTTCCAGGTTTCTCTTTGGGCTGCAGATATGAGGATGTGCAGAACCCTGACAAAGCTGCCTCCCCTTCTGACAGTCTTGTAGATGATGTTGGTTTCTGCTTCGTTTCTGCTTGTGGCTAAAAAAAAAAAAAAAGTTTGTTTCCACTGTACATAAAGATAGGAATTGTGTGATGACTATTTTTTAGACGTTGATTCTCCATTAGTGGTTCAAACCTTGGAATTTTGTTGGTGTGGCCACACTAGGAGCTGTGGACAGAGGCTACAGCATTGCTCAGCCTCTGAGCTCTCTGCTGCAGTGGCTGGGGTGAGAACACAAGGCACATTAGGGTAGATCAGTTCCTGACTAATGTTTTCTTTTGCTTGCCTCTGTAGACTGACACAGAAATGGAATTCATGAAAACCAAACTTTTTGTTAGGTACAAGGACCTGGAGGAACATGCGTCAATCTCTGTAAAGAAGTGCCATCTGCAGCCTATCTTAGGCAAACTGTTTCCTGATAATTAAGGTTAGTAAATAAGTCTTTTATTTTCCACTGAAATACACAGCAGGGAAGGTCAGAACTAATGGGAATTTTGGATGCTCAGCAGCTTCCAGGGTTAATTTTTTCTCTGTTGGATTTAAAGCTAACATTTCACAGTCATGTAGGACAAACTGAAGAATGTGTTTGGGAGAGATGCCTAAACTAATAAAGGGTAGCACTGTTTTATAAGAGTATAGCTGCTCAAAAAATAGAGAGATTTAAAAATTTCACTCTTTTAAGTAATCCCATTGTATTATAGGTTCTTTGCTGCTTTTTATTAGCCACAATTACCACAGGGTAGTTTACCCAGGAGAAAATCGTTGCCAATGAACAGAGTGCCAGCCCTTGATTTCATCTCCGAGGAAATAACACCTGCAAGATCAGTCAGGCCTGCTGTGCTTCCCATGTCCTTGACTGCTTGTTCTGCTCAGTGTCACTTCAGGTCACATTTTACACCCAAAAGGCTGTAAATGGATAATGATTCCCTAATATCAAGCAGGGAATGGGGCTCTCAGATACCCTCAGAGCCCAGAAATGTGCCTGGCACCTGGATATATTGTTCTAAATACCCTGGATTTCTCTGACCCCTTCTAGCTCAAACAGAGGATCATGGGCATCATCTGGGGAAGCTTCCTTACTCAGAGCTGTGAGAATCTGTCTATAATCAGTGTGTTCCACATCTTTGTGACCACTTGTTTTGCTTAGCTTAATTCTGAAGTCAGAGGAGCAAATAAAGGGAGAGCAGACCCAAGCTCTGATGAACTTTGAACTTACTCAAATGTGAAGCTGATTAGCTACAACAGAGAGAGCCAACACCATGGTCTGAACAGCCTGAAATTCAGCCCAGTAAGCTCCTGGGTCCAGGTCTTGTGTTCACATGCATCTTTACCTGTATCCATGTGAGAGATGGAAGCAGATTCAAGTTTTCTCCTTCCCGGAAACACAGGACTGCTTCTCCATTGACTAATGCTGCTGAGTTGAGAGATGACACAGAGGTTGTCCCAGATCCTGGACCCCTGGGTTTTCCCCTGGTGCCAGGTCACTCCTCACAGATAATTGCTTACCATCATCAACTGAAAGAACTACATCTTCCACGACTAGATTTACAGGTACAACCACTTAAAAAAAAAAAAAAGTATTCACCCACACTGAGGTAAATATGCAGGTTTATTGCAGCCAAGCCACTCCTTTCTCGTGTCATTCCTTCTCAGACATCTGCTCGTGGATGTTAAAACCCTGAGCACCTTTGGCAGGGACACTGAACTGTGAAATCTGCAGCACCTGTAGCAGAGGAGGACTCTTTGGGAAAGAGTTGTCCAAGGAAAAGCAGCAGTTTCAACTTGAGTCCCATTGGAGACAAGTGAATCTGAAGTTATATATTATATACGACGTAGGGGATGACAGCAGTTTATCATTAACCTGAACTCTGCAAGAAGCACATAAGGAGAGAAAGAAGAAGAAAGCCAGAGAAGCAGCCAGGATGGAACCCATTATAAGGATCAACAATGCTGCAGACATCTCCGTTATTGTTGTCTACTTTTTGATAGTTCTGGCAGTGGGACTATGGGTATGTTGGGATTTTATTTTGTTTTACTTAATGAGCAGGTAGATTAGAGGGTCTTGCCAAAATAAGTTAGTAAGGGAGAATGTATAATTATATAGAGATTTTGGTGCTTAATTGCAATAGTTAACAAGTGCATGGTGGGCACAATGTGGGCACTAATTTACATTAGAGGGGATGGTGACCCAGGGAGGCATCCCTTTGGGTGGATGAATGGAACCAGTGGGGAAGGTGGAGTGATGGGGTTTGTGTGGGATGGAGCCGAGAGATGTGATGGGTAAAGATCAGCCAGGGCCCCTCTTAGAAACAGGCCGGAGCTGAGAGGTGGCATTTGCCCACGGAGCGGGGGGCTGCAGGGAGCGCTGGTGCTGAGAGGTGATGCCGTAGGAAATAGTGGGGAGGGGGAGCTGCAGGGGTGGGAAGGGAGGGGACGCCGTGTGCGGCGGGGGTGGGGTGGCGGCGTGGCAGCACCGACAACGCTGGGACAGGGACGGGGACGGGGAGAGGGAGAGGGACAGGGACAGGGACAGGGAGAGGGAACGGGGACAGGGACGGGGAGAGGGACAGGGAGAGGGAGAGGGAGAGGGACAGGGAAAGGGACGGGGACAGGGACAGGGACGGGGAGAGGGACAGGGACAGAGACAGGGACGGGGACAGGGACGGGGACAGGGACGGGGACGGGGACAGGGACAGGGAGAGGGACAGGAACGGGGACAGGGACAGGGACGGGGAGAGGGACAGGGACAGGGACAGGGACAGGGACGGGGACGGGGACAGGGACGGGGACAGGGACGGGGAGAGGGACAGGGACAGGGACAGGGACAGGGACGGGGAGAGGGACAGGGAAAGGGACAGGGACGGGGACAGGGACGGGGAGAGGGACAGGGACAGGGACAGGGACGGGGAGAGGGACAGGGACGGGGACGGGGACAGGGACGACAGAGCCGCCTCGGCCGAGGCTGCGGGTGCCGTGTAAGGGCAGCGTTCCGGGGCTGTTTCTCGGCTCCAGGGCGCGGAGCCATCGCGGCTGCGAGCAGGACCGGCTCCGATGAGAGCAGGACCGGCTCCGGCTGCGAGCAGGACCGGCTCCGATGAGAGCAGGACCGGCTCCGGGTACGAGCAGGACCGGCTCCGATGAGAGCAGGACCGGCTCCGATGAGAGCAGGACCGGCTCCGGCTGCGAGCAGGACCGGCTCCGATGAGAGCAGGACCGGCTCCGGGTGCGAGCAGGACCGGCTCCGATGAGAGCAGGACCGGCTCCGGGTACGAGCAGGACCGGCTCCGATGAGAGCAGGACCGGCTCCGGGTACGAGCAGGACCGGCTCCGATGAGAGCAGGACCGGCTCCGGACCAGCAGGTGCTGCAGCGCCTCTGCTCGGGGCCGAGCGCCGCCGTGCCCCTGCCCTCGCCCGGCAGCGCTGCGAGGGGAGCCCGGAGCCCAGGGAAACGAAGCCCCGGGAGCCAGGGGAGAAAAGCAGCTCCCAGCCCAGCGCTGGGACCTCGGAGCTGAAGCGCTTGAGAGAATGGGCCAATGCACTGAGCTGCAATGGTGGGAACAGGGGAACCGCACTGAATTCGGGTTTCCCTGGGGCAAGCCCTCCTGGTCACCTGAACGCCTGACCAGTAACAGAGAGGAGGGATTGCCCTTCAGGAATTCTCTGCTTTCCAGGAGCATCCCAGGAACATTTCACCGTGCAGAAAAGCCAGCTGCAGAACAAACATCCCTTTCTAACAGCCTGGCAATATTTTGAGGGGCACCACCAATTTACGGTTTGCACAAAGTGGACACAACCTTTTCTTTGCCTCTTCAGCGCAGGAGTAGAGGCCAAAATATAGCTCAAAACCTGAAGCCCCAGTCCACCAGAACACCTTATTGTCTGGCAGGAGGGAGCTGGGTCTTACCATGAGAGTCTGGCTGTTGCTGTAGTTGAACTTCATGTTAAAGGTCTCTGACAATAAGGGGCTGATCTCTGGCTTCTCAGCCATTGTGTGCTGAGTTAATTCCTGGAGTCTTTTCTTTCCAGCCATGAAGACATCGGTACTGGACAAATACTTACTCAGTTGCTGTGTGTAGTTAAATGTAAATCCATCATATTTACTTCCTTTCTTCTGCATCAGAAGAAAATATATGGATAATTTTCCCAGGTCTTCTTTCTTTATTTACCTGTTCAAAGTCCATCAGAGATGACAATGGAAATCCAGTAAATAATGGCTCAAGGTCATTAATAAAAATTGGAGAAAACTTCCCTCTAAAGCCCATCCCTTGGCAAAGACAACATGAGTTTGTAAAAAGGAAATTTTAGCTGGCTTCTTCTATTGGAACTTCAGAGGGAATCAGGCACAATGCTGATATCACAACAAGAAAACAGATACCTGTAGGGGCAGGATAGTATTGAGTAAAAAAGCTGCATACTTTCTGTTAATAAATTTGCAGTTTGTAGTCTGTTTTGATGCCTGAAAGCAAAGGCTTTTCACCCCAACAAAAATTCATGTGAGCTTTTACTTGAGTGATATTTTTTCTTGGTTAAATTTAATTTTATTTAGTGTTTCACACTCTAATGAATGGTGAAGGAATGAAACGTGAATGGTTAATGAAGACCTAGATAAAAGAATCATTGTTCCATTGTATTATTTCCTTCATCATAAGGCTGTTCTTTTTAGCCACTCTGTTTCTTTCACTTTACCCTGCCTGTGTGTTTTGTTATCCCTTCATTCTAGCTGTTCGTTTTCAGCCTGTGTATAGCTTGCCTAGTACACTTGAAATATGATTAAAGCTTTCTTTTTCCCTTTTTTCCAGGCTATGTACTCCACCAACCGAGGCACAGTGGGTGGGTTTTTCCTGGCTGGACGCAGCATGGTTTGGTGGCCGGTGAGTGCTGTGTACATAAAACACAGGATGTGCCTCTGCACCCTGGCACTGTCCAGTCCTTACATCACGAGCCCTGTGACACTGCTGAGGCTGTGGTGGCTTTGTTGTGTGGCTGCAAATCCAACTCTTTCTCCAGCCGTGGTGTCACAGGGCAGGCTGCACAAACAGAGCCATGGGATGGGCAGGGAAAAGTGCTGGGGGAAGTTATCTGAGCTGTCTTGATTATGTGATCAGCTTTGAATATAAATACACTGGTAATGTCAGTACAGACAAATCCAGAGCTTTGCCTTTCATCCCACTTTAAAACTTCTCAACATTTGGACTCTGTTCTTTTCATTGCACTCAAAGAAGCTGGCTCATTTTAAGGTTATCACAGACAGGAATTAATTTACTGAAATTTTCCCCTTTATTGCTCTATTGTTTCCACTTTTGGTAACAAGTTCTGGTCTGTACAAGGAGAAAAAATCCTGGAAATGTTCTGATATGTTATTGGTAAAATATATTTTAAATGTATTTAAAGATTAGCTGTGGCTTACCTTGATTGTCTTCTGTGGATCTCTATTGCCTTCCAAGGTAGAGAACAGGAGCCAAAGCTACAAAGTGCTTTTAGCCATCCATTCCATCAGGCTATTTGGCAGAAATGATGTTAGAAACAATGGTCTATTTCTTCCTATTCATACAGTCTCTTCAATATGAAAAGCAGACAGCTTAGACAAACCTGCATTTTCTGTATTACTGGAATACCAAAGATGGAATCGTGTTTTACATTATTCCATTTGTTTGAATGGAATTCCTCAACACTTCTGTTCTTGCATTCAGTCTCAGAAAATGTTTCTGCACTTCATTAAGGTGTGGGAGTCAAGACTCCACACACATTGATTCAGTTACAGGACCAGAAGACTGAGAGTAAATATTGGTTCCCTAAAGATTTAGGAATTTTCTTGAAGTAGGCTGCAGAAACACCTTTCAGTCCTGTGCTTCAGAGAGCTGCTCTCTGCCTTTAGAAGACATTGGGCCAGCCTCTTAGGGACATGAAAGGATTAAAGGCCAATGGCAGTAAAGGTTTCTTCATCTGATGTAGTAGATCTAAGAAAATTCAGGTTCCTTTGGAAGACTGAGGAAAGAGAGTTTCCAAGTTATTTTAAGGTGAAACCAAACAGATTACTCTATTTAACTGTCACTTTAATCAGAGGGCTGGTTTTAACCTTGTGCAATTGTCTGCCTGTCAAGGGCATATGAATATCCTTTTGTGCAGATGTAAATGGAGATGGAGGCAGCAAGGCAGCAAAGACTCACCAAAGGAAAGTTCAGTCTTGCTCCAGTGGCACTGAGAACTCCTAATGATCCCCCTGAGACTTGGGGGAGAGGATCTGACACCGAGTCCTCTGCCAACACAAACCCAACAGACCCAGCAAGCTCCCCTCCTCTGGTGGGAAGCCAACTGGGATCACCCCACAGTTCCTGCCAGGATCCCCTCTCTCCTTCCCAGACTCTGTGAGCTCAGCATGGACAAAGTGCTAGTCCTCAGTGCAGTCCTAGATCTCCTCTTCAATCCTTCCCTTTGGAATGCCAGGAGTGGCTTCCCATGCCATAAAAATGAAGCCTTCTTGCTATTCTTCCTCGTATCACTCAAAATAAACAAAGGACAAGCACTCCAAAACCACAAAATAAATACCATGTCAGCAGCACCACCCTGGAAAGTTTGCCTTGGATAAAAAGAGATTCCAAAACACCAATTCCCACAGCTTAGCAGGTAGATGGGATGTCCATCACCCAGAGCAAACTGGGCTGAAATGATGAGGAAACCAATGAAAGTATAGAAAGTTTAGTCAGAGATGTGATCTCAGCTCTGCAGCTGCTAAAGCTATGTGTGATGTTTTACTTTGTGCTTTGACTTCTCTTTTGTGCCAAGTCAGGGCTAACCTGGAGTAGTTCTGGATAGCCTCAGTGCATTTCCACAGACAGGGTGGGGGCAGTTGTTTCGCAAGTGGACCCTTGTTTGTCAGATTTCTCCCCTGCCATTTCAGGATAATAACCCTTGTCATGTAATTGCTTTCGGGAACAGAACAAAATGAAGAAAAAAATCCTTCCAAAAACTTGATATAAGCTGAATGCCCCTAAACTAATTGTATTTTTCAGTTGTTGTCTGTATTCTATGCTCTGCAGGGCACCCACAAGTGGCTTTTCTGACCCTAGAGGGAAGGGAGGCTCATTAGCAGTGTGTTAGGATCTCTTACTGACAAGCTGGGAAAGGGATTCTCTTCACTTAAACCATATTATATCTGTGGTTTGATAAATTAGAGGAGACCCTGGCAATGAAGGGCTAGAGATTATTCCTGCTTTTAATATGGATTTTGAATGTTTGTCAGTCACTGGCAAACTGTGATTGTGATTCGATTTCTCAATGTATAAAGTAGGACCAAGACACATCCTGGGCCAAATCTGTCCTGCTTTGGCTCTGATTGTTCTGCTCCAGCAGAATCCAGGAAAGTTGTTCAGCATTTTGCAGAACCAAGCCCAGAGGTAGTTTTCTGGCTGAGGTGAGAGTTCACTTCACTGGAATCACTGTCCTTGTGCAGTGGCTGAGTAGTCATCTCAGTAGTTCCATGGTTAATTGGGGATAAAGGGATATAAGAACATTCTCAGAGATCACTGAAACTGAAATCTGTCGTTGTAAGTCATAATGTAAGAAATGCTTACAAAATGCTGTGCTCTTTCCACCGTCGTTTTGTAGAAACTAAGAGAAAAATCTTCAAGAAACTGGTTTTGGCTCTTGGGCTTTGAGGGAAATATCTTCAGGAAAGACTCTTGGCTCTTTAAATCCTCATATTCAGCGCTGCCTTTTCCAGAAAGACACAGAGAAGTTCAAGGCAAGTGACAGCTCTGTAGCAATGGGCCTTGCCAGCTTCAGCTTCCTTTGCCAGATGAAGGAGTTGGGTTCAGCCAAATGCTTCCTGCCATTGTAGGACATGAAGTATCTGTTCCTGCAGAACAGTCAGCTTTGGTAGCAGCCACTCTCACAGGATTAACAGCCCTTCATGCACAATTAAAAAACCTCAAACTTTTGAAGCTTTCCTGCTTTTGAATTTACTTGTTCAGGTTGTGTAGTTTTGCAGACAGAGCTGTCTGCACAAAATTATGGGTTACCTTCTACACCTCAGCTCCTGAGGCATGGATGGTAATAGGACAAAGAGTATCTGCTGGGCATGGGAAGGCCAGCTCTGTTGAAAAGATTTAGTGAACAGTCGTGCAGGGTCAAGGGCACTCCAAAGAGAAATGTAACTCAGCTCGTTTCTGATCATGTACATTTAGATCTTTGTCAGACAGATAAGAATTAGGGGAAAAAACACAATAGATTCTTACTTCAGCTGTACACAGCTAATCTTTGTGGCCATCAGAGCTGACCACTGGCATGATTTCTCTGATCTTTGCAGCCAGTTAAGTTTTACATAGTCTCAGGATTTTGCCCACTTGCTGAATCTGACACTCCTATGAGGAACCAGGAACAACAATTCTGCTGTGAATAAGATTTGCATTTCCTTTTGTTAGGTAAAGTAAAAAAATGAAGTAATCAAAGCAAAGCTCTGGTAGAAAAGTGAAATCAGTGACATGGATTTCTACAGAATCCATGAGGCTTTCCAGCTGGCTGGGAGGTGTTGTTTCTGTCTCAGAGTGCAAAGTGGGGAGTACAGAACAGCTCATGAGCCTGAGCTGTTCCAGGTTTGTTGGAGCACAGACATTTTGATGTTTATTGAACATCCATCCCTCCTGCTTAGTACAGTGGGAATTGTAAAGGTGTGCTTTAATTGGGTAACAATGCAATTCATAGAACTTTCCGATTAACTGGGAAAGAAGAATAAAACCCCACACTTCCTTCTTTGGGTCTCAGAGCCTTGGAAGTGTGGCAGTAATTATTGCATTGTACTGATTTTTCTAAAGTGACTAAGGGTGGTCCCAAAAAAGTCAGGTAGGAAAAGTAATGCCTTTGCATCAGAGTAAAGGCACATGTTGCAGGGTAGAGCTGTTAGTTAAAGAAAAGCATGAACAGTCTCAAGGAGTAGGAATGAGAAATGTGTCAGGGAAGAGGGATTTGAGGAGCAGCTTCTGCAGGAGTGACCCTGTGGGGTGAGAGGATCCCCTGCTGTTCTAAGGATCAGTGGGAAAAGGTTTGGTACTGAGCTGATGCCTTCAGGAGGGTGGGCATGGGGGCAGGGGGACGTGCTGGCAGGGAGAGGAGCCACAGGCTGTGCATTCTGCACAGTCACTGCAGCTGCCACTGGCCTGCAGAGTGCATCCATCCAGCTGGCAATGGCCAGGGCTGGGATGTCACTGCATCCTCCACTTAATGACAAGAGCAAGGTGAAAGAGTTAATGAATAACAGGAAAAAAACACAGTGATCATCATCTGTTTCAGGGTGGTGCTGCTTCTGCTGAACAGAATGCTCTTGTTAAGGCCTGACCTCTTAAAATATATTAAAAGAGTTAATGTTCCACGTTTGCCTCAGGTTAGTTCAGGTTTTTCATCCTCTTTCCCTCTTAGCAGCTTTTGTCCCTTTCAACCAACTTTCTTCTTCACCTTTCCTCCTAGATCTGTCTTGAAAGTCAGTTCACTCACACATTCACTGAGAACAGTTCAGAAGTTTGTTTCCCTCTGCCATTCCCAGTTTCAGCCCAGAGTTTTTAAGCTGTTCAGCAGCATCTACCAATGGCAAATCAAGAATTCCAGTAATCAGCCTTTCCAGTACAAAAATCCCACAGCAGTAAGTTCTTCAGCAAGGCAGCTCGGGCCCAGATCCCATCTGCCTTCTTTCCTCATCCTTAAAATATGGCAGATGGGAAATTTCTCTCTCCCCTCTGGCATCAGCAGCCGATGGGGCGTGAGGGTATTTGGTCAGCACTCTTCTTGCTGTGACTGTGCTGTAGATTTAAGGGTAATCTGCATTTTCCTGGCTATGAAGCCATGTTCTCCCTCCCCAGGTATATGACATAACTGGAACCTATTTTTAAAACTGCATCCATTATTAGTATGTGTTGATCTTAAAGTTCTGCTGCATTGGATGTTCCCTAATTCAGAGAGAAAAAATTAGGATGTGAATGTGGGAATTGCATTCACATTGGTTTGTCCTCATGCTGGTGCTGAATATGTTGGTAGTTTTGCATTGGTTTAGTTTGGTTTTGTATTTTTCTTTCAAGACATTGTTATTTTTGATAAATTTGTGGACACAGCATCAGCAGAATTGCCTGCAGTATGTCCTGGGGTTTCAGGCACCGAGCCAAAGCTTGTGCCTGTCAGTTCTCAAAGTTCTTCTTTAGCTGCTTTTGTTACTCGGATCTGCCTTTAAGCTTTTGAAACAGGAGAGGGAACACATTAAATAAAATCAGAGATGAATGTGGTTAATATTTTCTGGTGATTGCTTTTCTAGTAACCTAGATTTAAGTTTAATTATTTATCTCCAAGGAAAGCATTGGTCAACAGTGCTAATGCTTGGTATAAGTGGTACTTTTTTCTTCACTACCATTTCTGGAAAACTGTTGCTGTCACAAAGAGGTTAGAAGAAACAGAGGTCTTTTGTTTGCCAATGTTTGTTGCAAAACTTATCAGTCCAGAAATATCATATGATCAACTGGTTACAGTTCTGTAGGGCACAACTGGCTTTTAGAAATGTGTAAAAAAAATCCCAAATGCAGAACTGAGTGAACTTAGAAACATAAATTTCCTGTCACAGCAAAAGAACAGTTTGTCTGCAGAAAAAGACTTGAAGAAAGTAGGAGATCAGACTGAGGAAAGAGAAGAACAGTAAGCCTGGAAAAGAGTGGAACCCTCTGAATTTTGTGTGTTGCAAATCAAAACAGGGGAGGATAATCTATTTGTTATGAGAGATCAGGACTGTGGGTTGAAGAGTGTGGTTGCTATTTCTGGCTATGCCATAGCTCTATGGAATAAATCTGCTCTGCAGAGGTGGAATTCTGTGATGAAATCCTTCATCGTCCCAAAACTCAGGTGATCATCCCTGTGCTCCCAGAAACATTGGTTGAATATGTGCTGCCATTGAAATCAGCTGGACTCGGTGATCCTTGTAGGTCCCTTCCAACTCAGGATATTCCATGATTCAAATGAGAGCATTAGAAGACATCAGCAGAAATTCCCTTGCCTGCTTTTTTTTTAAGCCTAGACACCATAGAGAAGAATAAAAAAATGTTCACTTCATTTTTTCATCTCAGAACTTTTCCAGCTTCCTTGTCCTCTGCCCACAATACTCAGTCCAATCTAACCTCTTTTTTATGCCTGACTTCTCACCCTGCATCATTCAGTACTCGATCCACTAAATTATCTCTGGGTATTTCTGCTGCCTTTTAATGTGTTCATTTTGAGGAAATGAAGCTCATTCCTTTTCATCTTTTCTATTGTCTAAGATACTTGATTAAGAATTAGATCTTTGTGAATGGCTCCTGCCTGTCTGTAAGCCAACGGGAACCTTTCATTTTTTTAATCTCTCCCTGTTCACCAACTCTCATGCTCTCCCTACTGTTCTGTTTGTATGATCAGTGCAATATTTGGGGGTCTTAAAAATCCAGCACTCCTTAATTATAACTCCTTAATTTACTATTGCTTCTAGTTTGCAGAGGCATTTTCTCAGCAGACATTTCTGCTATGCAGCTTTCAGAATTTTATTCAGTAATCAAATACCTTTTGACTGAAAGTGAACCAAGTCCAGCTCTCACCAATGGCACATTTGGATGCACAGGCTGTGCAATGTGGAACAGGGAGTGCAGGTTTGACAAGTGGGGATGCCCTTGTCATTTTTTTCCTTGAACAAGGAAGATCACAGTCTTCTTCCCTGATCGCCTGGATATCATCCCAATGCCAGTTTGGCAAGTTTTGCAAACATTTTAAAATCTGTATTGGTGTAATATATTTTTTGACTCAACTGGAAGATATTTTATTCAACATCCTCTTCTCCCTCACTGTTGTAGATGTGATGGCTGGAGGCTCTGGCTTCAGTGGGAACATTAAGTGGGAGTCCTGAAAGCTATGAAGGAAGTTGAGTGTCAGTCGTTGTCATCACCACACCACCACAGAGAGGCATGAGTTCAATGTGCCAAATGAAGGGGATTTTTTAGTAATTCCCATGAACATAAGAGCCAATTTTTGTTTTTTCTCTTTGCAGATTGGTGCTTCTCTGTTTGCCAGCAACATTGGCAGTGGGCACTTTGTGGGAATAGCAGGAACAGCAGCAGCTGGAGGAATTGCCATCGGAGGATATGAGTGGAATGTAAGTGGCATATATGTCAGGGAAATACTTGTGACATCTGGATTATCTGCAGAGCTTAATCAAAATAACATTGCCTAATAATTTAGGACTGCCAAAGTTTGTGCTTGGCAACACTTGTTTTCTGCGCAGACCAGTAAGAGTTAATGTAATCTAGTATTTAACCTGTCTGAGCCACTGGAAAAGGTGACACTTTTCGGCTGAGGTTTTTTAGAGAGCATTTGAACCAAATAAGTTGGTGGATTTTCTTCTCTATGCATATCTTTTTATTACTTTTAAAGTATTAGTGAGCAACATTTTCAGACTGCAGGATTCTGGGAAGAATTTATCAGGTAATCCATGGGAATTTTTGCAGCATTTTGCTATGTAGAAATTATTGAAGGGGCTTTGATTTCTTCACAGGTTGTAAGGAATTTTGAACATCCTTCACAAGCACCTGCATTCCAAAAATCTTTTCCTCTTTACCTTCTCCTTCCTGGAATTATGCTCTTGTTTTGCTTATGGTTCCAGTACAGGGTAGAGATACTGGTGTATATCATTGATAAAGAAATGAGCTTCCCGGAGTAGCAGGGTCAGTGTGAACTGCAGCAGCTCAGAGACTGCAGCCCATTTCCTTGTGTTGTCAGGCTCTGTGGGTGCGGCTGACAATGTCCTCGTTGTGACAACGACACAGTTCACCTAATTCACCTCCCTAATTCACCCTCGGGGAGGGAATTAGCCGTGACACAAAGGGCTGAATGAGCCTCCACAGGTCGATACTTCCCTCACATTTACTTCTGAGCAGCGAAAGAATCTTCCCACCCTGGGGGATTTGGCTTGTGTTCCTTAGCAAGTAAATGGTTGTTGCAAATAATCAAGTACTGCTATGATATAAATGTTTAAGGAAAAGGACTAAGCTTAAAATGAACTGTACGAGATGTGCAGTTTATCTGTCAGCTCCCTCTTTTTGATTATAGCAGGCCTACGACAGACCTGATTCTCCTTCTTTTTGCAGCAGAACAAAGCAAATCAAAACAGAACACAAATCTCTAGGGCCCCTATCCTTCTTCAAACATCTCTAACACTTTCACTCCTGCGAGATTCCTGCTGGAGCAGGATCAATGCACAGTGTTCAGCAGTGGTCGGTTGGGAAGCAGCAATGATGTCTGTGGGTGTTTGAGCAGAGACACTGCAGAGCTCATGACTTACAGTGGCACAGTTAACACACGTAACAGAAGTAATGAAAGTAATACCAAATTTGACTGTTGTCGTCCTTCTGTGTCCCTGTTCCATTCAAATTATTTCTGTTTTGTATCAGAATAACAGCAGAAGCTGACCCAGTATTTCTTGCCCATCTTACAGTTTTGACCTAAGGGCAGAACTTAAAAGATACAGTTTAAAAGCCCTCTAAGCCCTGTGGACAAAATAAATACAGAGTGCAGCTTGAAGGCAGGAATTTGTTTTATATTTGTTGATTTAAATATGTACAACTCGATATTGGACAGCATTCCAGCCATTTAAGTCAGAAACCTGTGGCATTGCTATAAGTAAGATCAGTAGTTCACAAAATACACATGGACACACAAAATATATTATTAAATTGTAATATGAAAATACAAAATATTTTACAAATTGCATGTGGTGCATCCTGTACAGTCTGTGAAGTTGTTGTAAAGCATTCAACCATCCTGGGCTTGCTCTGAAGAGAGCTGGGATGGTCTGGTGCCACTGGTGCAGCTGCAATTCAACACTAGAAGGCAATCCTGTGAGGAGAAATCAGCTGTGTGCTATAATCATGTGTGCTTTGGGACAGCTAGCATGAAACCCAGGCTGCATTATACCTCATGAAGTTTTTAGCCAAGATTCTATCCCCAAACTTTCAACTGTGAATCAAAGGACAGAGCAGAACCTCCTCCCCCCACAGCCCTGCAGTAGCCAGGTTTTTGTGATTTCACTGGTCTCTAGCTGCTGTTGGCTCTGATAAATGGTCTTTGGGAGCAGTGTCTAGAGACAGGAGGCTAATTCAGCTATCTTGTCTTGGCTGCAGGCTCTGATATTTGTGGTGGTTCTAGGATGGATCTTTGTACCCATCTACATCAAAGCTGGGGTAAGTCAAACCACTGCATTACACTTGTCTTTGCTGCTCACGCTTACAGCTCAGGGCTGGAGTATTGCAAAGTCACTGTGAATGGCACGAGAGCCGAGTGTGCCAGCACAGCACTGTGTTATTTCTGTGTACTTGAAAAATGAGGATTCTCTGTTCTAAGACCTGAGCTGAGAAGTACTTGGTGCTCCTTCCTTGTTCTCCTTTGATTCCTGGAACTGCTCTTCCTTGAAACTGCAATTACAGTCTCCTAATACTGTGCTCCACTCTCACAGTATCTAAGTACCGAAAATCTTCCTCTAATTGGATTTGTACCTGTTCCCCATGATCTAAAACCTTCTCTACCTCCACAGGTGGTGACAATGCCAGAGTATCTGAGGAAGCGTTTTGGTGGGAAACGGATCCAGGTCTACCTGTCAGTCCTTTCCCTGATCATATATGTGTTCACAAAGATCTCAGTAAGTGAAACTTCTACAGCAATTTCTTCCATTCTACACTGATCTAAAGAAAAGAAATGTCCTTTTACAATATTGCTCTCACAACTGATCAACCATTTCAGATTTGGAGCTCTTGGCTGAATTAACAAGTGTAAAAGTATGATTTTGTGTTTTCTTTATTCTGTCCAGTGAGACTCTGTGCTGCAATCCAAGGTTTTTTCTTCCTGTGTCTCTTGATGCTTGTTATGCTTCGTCCTCTTTTTAAAGTTTTAGGGTTTACTTTTACATTTGCTCTCCTCTAGAAAACATCAGAGCGGAGGGAAATTTGTAATATATTATGGTCTGTTATCTTAGGGATCTGTGAAACCCAGAGCAGGAATTTTTGTTCCTAGATTTCATATTTATCTATTTTAATATCCTCTGGTGAACATGCCATCAGTAATATAAGATGAGGGAAAAGAGCAAGGGGACTATGGATAAAAAAAGAATAACAAGAATTAGAAAATGGAAGAGTGGGGAAATGGAAATGAGGGAAATTGTAACGGCTGAGGTGAAAGGAGGGAAGAGGAGATTGTTTAAATGGGCAAGTGATCGGTGTAAACTTTAAGGTACTACGAAGTTAATGTTTATTAAGTAAATGGATGTGTTTCTGTGGAGTAGTAAAGGGAGCTGGTATTTTCCATATGTCTTGGAAGTACCAGGCTTCTAAGGAAGTCCACAGTTCAGGCATACTTCAGTCTGTTGTTTTGCAGAAGTTGTCATGGCAGATTAGTCTTTGCCCTCTGAATGGGAGCTGAGTGATAATAGTGCAATTTAAGCTAAAAGATTGGCCTTTTGCTCTCATTCTCACATTATAACTGATCCTTAGAGAGGTTATAAATTAAACAGGTTAGTAGTGTGAGCTGGCCTCAGAGCTGGATTTCTGTATATTCCTGAAGGATTAGAGAGTTTGCTGTAGTTGTGCTCAACTATTGGAATCAGAACTCCCGGGTAGGACACAGAGTTCTGGGCGTTCCAGTGGCACAGGAACTCCTCCAGGCAGTGACTCACTCTCCTTTTCAGCAACACATGGTGGTGGTGAGCCTATCAAGGTGCTATGTAGGTTCTGCATTTACTATCCAGCTTTGATTTCCAGCCTGTGTCATGCCTGAGGCTCTGATTAAGGGATTTTTCACTGTTTCAGTTGGAGTGTCCAGTTTCCAGGAAAAACAGGTTCTGCATATAAGCTTCCAGTGTGGTCATGAGGATCAAACAGCCTCTCCACAGTCAAGGGATCCATACAGCAGCAGGTTACCTGGGCCCCACTCTACCACTGGCCCACCCCAGCTTCCCATCAACCCCTTTATTCCAGGTGTTTGTGGGGAAGTGCCATGGAGCTGGGTCTCTGTGCTGTGCAGGGGGAAAATTTGGTGTTCACTTTCCTCTAAGCATTTCTTTTGTTTTCCCTACCTGCCCTGAGCAGCTCTGGCAGTGTCTGTGCCTGTACAGGTGAGATTCCTGTAGTGTACAGACAGATCTCTGCATTGCTGCCCATTTGGACGGGCAGGGTCTGCCCAGGACTGATGTACTTACTCTGTCTGATTCAGATTAGGCAGAGCAGCCGATCCTTGGAGGCTTCAGGTGCTGTCAGAGGATCTCAGAGCAGGTTTTGCTATGCCATGCTGTGCAGCACCATGTCCACATGGTGGCCAGAGCAGGGAGGGAAGGGCTGTTCCCTGCTGGGCTGTAGGGAGCTGTGCTGAGGGGAGAGGCACAAGCGCAGGCAGGGAGCACAGACCTCCCTCCCCACAGACACAATGGATATCCAAATACATCCACGTGTTGACGAGCCATGGTACTTTACTTCCCGCAGTGCTGCCTTGGCAAACACTCCTTTGTGATCTCCGGGGCTCTTTGAGATTTGATGGAGAAGGATGGGCTGCTGCCCTGCCCTGAATGGGAGGTCACACCCACCAGCAATTCTCACTGCCTCTTATCCTTGCAGAAGAGTGGCATCTCTTGCTTCTGGGGTAGTTATTTCATGTGCTTCTTCCTTGCTGTGTTGAAATATTATGTAGTGTACTTAATAATATAATTATAGCAATGCTTTCTAGGGAGCAGAATCACATATCAGGTTATGTGACTCCTGCTGTGCTTTCTGGCACAGTGCCACCACCGCGTGAGAATCAGATTCCTTCACACACCTCTCCAGTGTCCTTTCCATTTCTCTTTCCCTGCACACGTTCTGTGGGTTTTGTCGATTTCTTACCATGCTTTGGGGGCTAATCAGCCACTTGACAGACAAGGACATGCTGCAAGGAGTTCGTCCTTGGGATCAGGATACACATGATTTTTGAGCCCAAAGGATTTCTGTCATACAGCAATTTCTGCTCATCCAGGGACCTCACCTGTACCTGCTCCTGCAGCACATTGTGAGCAGAGCCCATAGCAGCTTGCAGAGGCTTTTTAGCCACTGTGTTGATGATATTGGTCATTATGCCAAAGGAAATGGTCTGGTAGAAATAAAGTATTGATGGATAGTAATAGGATAAGTTATGACAAGACAAAAAGGAATTAAGGTCTGAATGTTTTTGAAGAAATCAGAAATCATAAACTGCAACTGCTAAATCTGTTACAGCATTTTCTCTCTGTTCATTGTGCATGGTTTCAGGAGGAAATCTATAGGCATAGACTTCCCAGGGGAAAGAGGAAGAGAAGAACAACCTTCTCCTAGGAGTGCACAGTGCAGGGGTTAGAGTAGGTGTCCCTGCTCTGGCACCCACAGCATACATCCAGCTGGCACTTGTCTGGCCAGCTGTTCCTTTGTGATCCCCGTCTTTGCAGATAGCCTGTAGTGTAAAGGAAAGAGTGACTCTAACAAGAGATTAGCTAAAGATTGTCTATAAAAGAGTATGAATGAAACAGGGAAGTACTGAAAGGCAATAATCTTACTGGGGAGGAGGAGCAGGGAAGCTGGAAGATAACTCAGCAATTTGAAGAAGCTGATACATTTCTCAGAATGCTCAATAATTAACTATACATTTCTTTGTGGGAATCATGTTAGGCCCATCAATATTTAATGATAAACTAAAGCCAAGAACAGTAAAAGGAAGGTCAGGAACACAGACTGATTAGTGGCGTGAAAAGATAAGAAACAAATTACCATAGAGAGATGGGGCAGAGGATACGGTCTGACAGCCACCGGGGTAAGAGCTAAAGCCCCTGGTTCCCAGGGCCAGAGGAAAGCCTCTAAGAAATCCGCTCCAGAGGCAGAGTTTTGGGAGTGGGACTCTGCAGGCTCACGCTCTGCTGCACACAAGTAGCTGTCTGCTGCCCCCGCAGAGCTCCGGCCTGTGCCTCGCTCTTCAGCAGGAGCCAGGCCGAGGTCCTGCCCCGCAGCCTCAGGTCCAGCATCTCGGGAATGAAGATGGTTTTTCTCTCCGGCGTCTCGCAGGCTGCATCACTCCCCGCTGGGCTGTGCGCCCTGCTCTGCCCGGGGCAGCAGCGGGGCTGGGCTGTGATCGCCCGGAGCCCCCGCAGGGCTGCTGTAGCCCAGGCCTTGGGCAGAGCTGTGTGTCTTTGCTTCAGCTCGTGAAGCCCACGGGGACTTGCTGCCAGCTGAGGATGGCAGTGCCCGTGCAGAGCCCTCCATGCGCGCTGTGGATGCAGAGGCAGGAGGGCGCCGGGCTGCAGAGCAGCCCATGAGCTGCATGCTCAGGAGCAACCTCTAATGAAAGCATAATTTACAGTAAGGCATCACACGTGCACCGGGGCAGATTACTCTGATTGCAAACTTGTACAATTAACATTGATGCCAATTATCTCTAAATCAGGAACTGATTTAATGGGATTAACGTCCCAGTGTTACTCTGAAACCTGAACAATTCCTTCCTTACACAAGAGGTTTCCTCTCTTAGGAAGAGAGAAGAAGAGTTGGCTCTCTTAGCCAACTGCTGTCAGTTCTTCTGACAGGAACTTAAAAATGGAAACCATATAAGATGTTTGCCTTTAATGCAAATGCAAATTTGTCCTGAGCCAGCAGGACGAGCCACACCACACGTGAGCAGTAAAGGGAAAGAGTTTTGTGGGGTGACACTGAAGGAAGAGAACTGTGCTGTGTCTTGGAGGTGTCACACAGCCCAGCTCTGCACACAGCAGCAAATGGAATTCACACTCAGTTTTAAACAGTTTGTTTTGAATCTGTCTCTAAGTGCCTAAGTACTGAGCAGTGAGGTAACTGTCTAGAAAAAACAACTCTGTTAAAAAAGGCCTGGAAATTCTCTGAGAAGTGTTACACCTCTGGTACTAAGAACTCCACAGTTCTGAGGGGACACTGGCAGGTGCACAGCAATGGCTTCTCTTTTCTTTTTGATTTGTGTGTGCAGTACTACAAGGGGCAGAGTTGTGTATTTCAGTGCCCTCATCATGGAACTATAATATGTCACCATGAACATAAACATTGCTGAACCTACCATTTTTTCTTTTCTAGGCTGACATCTTCTCTGGAGCTGTATTTATCCAGCTGGCCATAGGGCTGAATCTTTATTTGGCCATAATTATCCTGCTTTCTATTACTGCTCTTTACACCATCACAGGTGAGTTTGCAGAGTAGTCTGATAAATCAGATGTTGAGGGAGTCAGAAGAAAGAGAAGTGGAGAAAAAGGGAGAAATGAAAACCTGAAAGGGGGGTTATTTATAGTGGTCCTTGAAAGACAGAGGTGGTGGGAAAAGGGAAAAAAAGAAAAAAGCATTTCCACTGAGACATTTGCCCAGGGCTAACTTATTTGTCCTGACTTCTCTGCCATCAGGTGGCCTTGCAGCTGTGATTTACACAGACACCTTACAAACGTTCATCATGGTATTGGGATCCTTTATTCTCATGGGATTTGGTAAGTAAATCAGATGAGTTAAACTGGAATGCTCAGCCACAAATCTTGCAGTGGCTACAGGAATGAAACCTGCAGTGTTAACCAGGAGGTTTCAGCTCCTGTATGTATTTATCAGGGAAGAAAGCAGACATGTTGCCCAAAGTCAGGCATCTTTAGTCACTGAGTCACTCTGTCTCCCAGGCACAAGTGAATGTGTAAGGTAATAAACAGCATCCCATGACAGGATTTTTATGTCCACATGAAGGAGGCTTTTCTCCTCACACTCTCAAGCTCTGAGATTTCAGTAATAAATCCTTTATTGCTCCTTTTATTTTCTGTGTTTCAGCATTTGCTGAGGTAGGAGGGTATGAGGCTTTCATGCAGAAGTACATGGAGGCGATTCCATCCAACGTCTCCTATGGGAACACGGCGGTGGATCCCGCGTGCTACACTCCCCGCAGGGACGCCTTCCACATCTTCCGAGACGCCACCAGCGGGGACCTGCCCTGGCCAGGGCTCGTCTTTGGCCTCAGCATCCTTGCCATGTGGTACTGGTGCACAGATCAGGTAATGTGGGAGCCCAGCAAAGGCCAAACACAGAGCTCTGTGCCCCAGTGTGATCTTCCCCTGTAATGCAAAGCTGGGCCACAGAACTGGCTGTTATTTCAGCACTGGTCAGTGACTTTTCAGATCCTGGTCTCAAGGCATCTCTCACATGTAAGAAAATGGAATGGGTGTTCTTTCAAATCTTCCTGCACACCTCTGCCCAGCAGATACCGTGTCTACCTCAGTTCTCATTCTTTATGTGTGACCGTGTGTGAAAACAGAGAGGCTGGGCTGTGAACGCTTACTTAGGAAGCCATGGAACAAATGACCCTTGTTAGACTGGGTCTAGACACCATTCCCTTTTCACTAAGACAAGTTTGTTTCCTATATATGTAGCTTTCACATGGTCCTGGTGGGATGTTCTTTATATGTTTGGTCTTTCAGCCTGGAGACTCCTGCCCAGTCATGCTTCCTTCTCTCTAAAACCTACTGTCCAGTTTCCTCGAGAGATCACACTGACATGAGTAAAGGAAAATGTGCTCCTGCTCCTGCAACATGTGAATGTGTCTCTAACAAATGATCTCTCTGCATCCTGAATTGTGAGAAAGATCATCTTCATGAATTCTCGACAAATTAACAAAATCCCCAAAGTAACTGTATTTACTGCTCAGTTAAATATTCTATTCCTTTTTGGCTTTTTAGTCTGTCTGCTTTAGAAACTTCTTTTGAGAGAAGAAGTTTCAAAACTTTTTACCCCTCAAAAATGCACTGGATAAGTAATATTTTCCTTTACTTATTTCAAACATATTATTTTATTTTCATGTAGTTTTCCTTTTTCCTAGTGGCAGAAATGCTAAATAGGCTCTTCTGCTATCACAGAAGTTAAGAAGTACCTTGTATGTGGAACATGGCATGGTGTGATCATGGAAATGTTACAGCTGCATGTTGTCATTGACAGGTTATTGTCCAAAGATGTCTCTCTGGCAAGAACATGTCCCATGTGAAGGCTGGCTGTATCATGTGTGGGTACCTCAAACTCTTGCCCATGTTTATCATAGTGATGCCTGGAATGATCAGCCGCATTTTGTACACAGGTATGATGTGGATATGGAAATGCAAAGTTCTTGCTGCCGGCCTTTCATTGCCAATCTCTCTGTCCCTATGTTCCAAAATACCTGTTAGATTGTCATCTTCTCATCCAAAGAGTCCAGGGACCTTCAGCTAACTGCACTGTTAGAAGCCACAGGCCTTCCTCTTTTCCCTGATCCCAGGTTTCTGCTAATACTATTGCTGTCTGTTTTAGGGGAGAGAAATTCCACAGCATCCCTCCCCAGCTGTAAGTTTGTTACAGCCCCACTCTGAATGAGTGGAAAATGCTGTCCAGGACAGATACTGTGCTGGCAATTGGAGGGACAGGGCCATCAGTCACAGACTGCAGGGTTTGGGCCATGGGCAGTCCCAAGGGCAGCATGGGGAAATGCCACTTTCCCATCTCCCTGAGCAGCAGAGAGTTTGGCTGTGTTTGCCAGCAGGCAGAGGAGAGAGGTTCAGGCTGCAGGGAGAGGGCTTTGTGTTCCTCTCCTTGTGTTGTTCAGCCCTGGTCTGACAAATGAGTGCAGATTTTCTTTTGACCTGCAGCACTTGTCAGTATTCTTTTAGAGAGGAAGGGAAGAGGTTTGGAATCACCTTCCTCCCTGCCAGCAAACCAAGGATGAAGTCAAACGTGTCAATCTGGTGGCTCAACACAGAGATACATTCTAGAAGCTCTGTTAATTTGGGAGCAATCTGTTGTTTACATGACCTTGTCTCAGTGTCTCATTATCCTCTCCTCAGATGTGGTGGCTTGTGTTGTGCCTGAAGTCTGTCAGCGCTACTGTGGCACCACAGTGGGCTGTACAAACATTGCTTACCCAAAAATGGTAGTGGAGCTTATGCCAAATGGTAAGACACTGCCTGTATTTGTTGTTTCTTTGTTTAGGAAAGCCAGACTGTAAAAACAAGTGATAGAGGGAGTCCAAGACCCATATTTAGTTCCAAAATTCTTGCTGGAATTACGTACTATTAACCAAAGGGGCTGTCTGTTTTAGCTGTAGGTGCAGAATAGCTCCACACTGACAGTGTCAGCTCTCAGCAGGCACATACTGCCTGCTGAAATGGAAAATGAGCTCCCTTTTTGTGAAGGTAAAATATAACCTACTTGGCCAATGAATTATAAAAGACTCTCTGCCAGGATCTCTGAGCTGGAGGCCTGTTCCTGTGGTCCTCCTGCCAACCCCAAAGAGATGGGTGCTGGCTCATAAGGCAAAAAAGCCAGATTATGATATTACAGAGACCATGGCACTTCCCTGATAGCTTTGGTACTTTCCCATCCTTTGATAACTGTTGTTAAAATCCTGCAGTACTTCCCCATGCTCTGTGATCAGATCAGACCACCTGGAAAAGTGGCTTACTCTGGTTTTCAGACAGTAAAAGAAACTTGGTTTTTTTTGGCAAATACCTGGTTCACAAATATACGACAAGCAAGTGAGCACTCTCCTGCAAACAAAAGGAATTATTTTTATAATTGTTGGGAAAAGTCTGCTTAATATTATTTTCTTTTTATTCCAGCATTTAATCAGGCAGAATTCACTAAAGAAGTACCCACCTGCTAAAAGCTGCCGGGTTTCCCTGGCACTGCTGTAAACAGCTTTTTGCAAGCTCTGCTTGCCCAGCAAGGGAATGTCAGGCAGGATTTTATGTCAGGCACATGAATGTGGCAGACACGCTCAGAGCTGGCCGCTGGGAAGGGTCAGACAAACAGCTGGTGCCAGGTAGTGAGGCTGTGCACGGAATGCTCATCCCCGTTCCCATCTCGGTGTTCCAGGTCTGCGGGGTCTGATGCTGTCAGTCATGCTGGCCTCCCTTATGAGCTCCCTGACATCCATTTTCAACAGTGCCAGCACTTTGTTCACGATGGACATTTACACCAAAATTCGGACGCGGCCATCTGAGAAGGAGCTGATGCTGGCTGGCAGGTGAGCGCGGCCGAGCCTCCCCTGTGCACAGACCGAGCACTCGGTGGGCTCCGGCTGCCTCCTCCCCAAGCGCCGCGCGGCCGGAGCCTGCCCGGCACAGCTGCACAGCTGCACAGCTGCACAGCTGCACAGCTGCACAGCTGCACAGCTGCACCGGTCTCCTGTGGCCGGAGCGGCTGTCCCGCCCCGTGTGCTCCTTTTGGGAGCGCACACGGTGCGCATGAAGCACGAGCTAATTGTCACTGCTTGCCACTGCTGTTCGAAGGAAAATCTTTTAAATTACTGTCCTGGGGCTCCGTGCTGCACCAGGCTGCAGCGTCAGTGAACTGGTTCTAGTTCATCTGCTATTGATTTGTCTCTGGACATAACAACCACAGGAGGAAAGTGATTTTGTATGTTTTGATTGCATATTTAACTATGTGCTGATGGATATTTGACATACACAATACCCAATTTGGATTTCTTTTGTTTGTTCAGTGCTAATTTGCCGTTATAATTGATTTCACTAGTTGAAATACAAAATGAACATGTAAATTATTGATTAATTGATGTTCTTTGTTCTTTCTGATAGATCATAGATACTTCTAAGTAGATGGCTAATTGAATATCTGGCTATGTTTACAGGGCATTTATGTTACTCTTAATTGGCATCAGCATTGCCTGGGTTCCCGTGGTGCAGTCAGCTCAGAGTGGGCAGCTCTTTGATTATATTCAGTCTGTTACAAGCTACCTGGGACCTCCCATTGCTGCTGTTTTCTTGCTTGGTATCTTCTGCAAGCGTGTCAATGAGCAGGTAAGTGCAAATTAGGAAACAGGTATGCCATGTGTTCCTTTAGGAATTGGGAGAACTGGTTTTTTGTTTTTTTTTTTTTTTTTTTTTTTTGTTATGAGCGACTTCTTCCTGATTATTTTAATCCTGGTATAGCCCAGGGATTTTGTGTCTCCATACCCCAAAGCCTGAGGTTTCAGAGATGAGTTGGATAAAGTTCTTTCACAGTCTGATAGATAAACAGTCACCTAGGATTTCATAGATAGCTCTGAAGCTTAGGTTACCTATCACTTTGCCAAGAAGTGTGCTAAAAGGATAATCTATAGACACATATTTGAAAGTTTTCATTTAGGATATTGGTCACCAAGCTGCTTTACCAAACAAACCACCTCTTACTCTCAAACTGCCTATCCTGTCCACTTGGGTTTTGAATATCCCCAAGAGTGGAAACTCCACAGTGTCTCTAGGCAACCTGTTCCAATGATCAAGCACCTTTACAGTAAAACAAAAAAAATTATGTTTAAACAGAATTTCCCATATTTCAGTTTGTGCCCACACATACCTGTGTGTCTGTTATACTTTGGGCTGGGGTACTGTACACCAGGCACCCACCAAGAGTGCTGAGAATTAAGTAATTACGCAGGGCCATTAGCAGGTAAACCAGACACACATTTCAGGAAGGATGACACAACATTCTGGCTGGTTCCATCGTGCCAGAGCTGTCAGGGATTAAGACCTCAAAGGTAAAAAGGTATGAGAACAGCCCCTAGGGTGTGCAATCCATGGCTGAAACCTGTCTGTAGGAGGGGACAGTTGTGTGGAGCCAGATGGACTGTGAGAAATGGTCTGGACGTGGTGTCCTGAGGTGTTCCTGACATCTCAGAGCTGTTCATGGCCACTTTCAGTTGTACTCATACACTGAGCTGTAAGTAAGGTCACTGAAAGCATCTGAGTTAAAACCCACACACCAAAGCCATTGTAACACATCCATGTTACTACATCCACGTTTCCTCCAGCAACTGTTTGAGAGCTCAGAGTTTATTTCCATGCTTGAAATGACTCCTTTTGATCCCTTCTTGTCGCACCCTTGTCTGCAGGGTGCCTTCTGGGGCCTGATCATTGGGCTGCTGGCTGGACTCAGCAGGATGATTGCAGAGTTTGCCTACGGAACTGGCAGCTGTGTGGCCCCTTCCAACTGCCCCTTCATCATCTGTGGCATTCACTACCTTTATTTTGCACTGATCCTCTTTGGGGTTTCTGCCATCGTCATCCTGGCAGTCTCCTTCATGACCAAGCCCATTCCTGATGTACATGTGAGTATTACTGCAGTCCTGCTCCTCAAGAAATGGAACACAATGAAACCACCAGTTCGTACTTGGTGTGTTACCTCTCGACACTTCAGCCACCCCCAGCATACAGCTCTTGTAAGAAAGCAAGGAAATAGTCTTCATTTACCTGTCACAGATCTTCAGTGACTCCTAGTAGCCTGGGACATCCCAGACATTTGGGATGCTGTGGTCTTACAGCCAGCTCAGGTGCTGGCCAGGCTGGTTGGTCTCTGTGTAGTCAGCCCATGATCAATTCAAGTCCTTTTGTTCCGTGGCAGCTTTACCGCTTGTGCTGGTCCTTGCGGCACAGCAAAGAAGAACGGATTGATCTCGATGCAGATGAGGAGCAGGACAGAGCTGATGAAAAAGATAATGAATCAGGTAACTGTTGAATACCTAGAGATTCTGTCATATATTTGATTATCCCTGTTTCATTCCTGAAGGAACATTAACATGCTTGAAAGTTGAAGACATCCTCCTTCTCCCCAACAACAAATCCTCAGCCCCCACAGATTTAAATGGCTCATTAGCTGCCTTTTCCAATCTCTCAAGCTCAGTGTAAATCAGAAGTGAAGTGGATTTGAAGGGAGAGAATCTTATTCTCTTGGTATCTGGGTGGCAGCTCTAGGACTAAACCAATGGCGGTGCTCTGGGTCAGAGGCGCCGTGCATTGGCAGAACTGTGACTCCAGCACTGGGAGGGAATTCACCTGCAAATAATGGGTTGTGGTCAGGATTGAAGGACCATGAAAGCAAATTGCAACCCCACCTGCTTTCTTTACTGGGTTTCTGGTTGTGCTCCCAAGCTCCTTTTCATCAGTATCCTCAAATTAATTTATTTGTCTTTCAATTAAGAGTGTAGAAAGTATTGAAAAAATGGAGTTTAGGCTTTGAAGCACAGTTTGCTTCCCCAGTACCAGGCCAAGTCTCTGGGCTGCAAAAGGCCCAAGTGTCTTCTGCAGAAGGCTCTCTTGGAACATGTAGAAAATCCCTCTTTTCCCAGATGAGCTGTTAAAACACAATATTAACTTGATTCTTGTACTGTTTGTACTAAAATGCTTCCACTGAATTATGACCATAAATCAGAACGGGAATGTCCCCAGTCCCAGAGATCAAGTGTGTGCCATGATCTGTACTCACCTTTCCTGACCAGAGTGTTCTTCCTTCCAGTTAATGAGGAAAACCAGGAGGACCCTGGATGCTGTAGGAAAGCTTACAACTGGTTCTGTGGCTTGGACCAACAGAAGGGCCCCAAACTGAGCAAGGAGGAAGAAGAGGCACTGAAGAAGAAACTGACAGACACCAGTGAAGTGCCACTGTGGAGAAACGTGGTGAATATCAATGGCATCATCCTCTTGACTGTGGCTGTGTTTTGCCATGCCTACTTTGCATAACCCCCTGATCACAGTCCTGAAATTGTACTGCATTGTTCAAGCAAAAATGATGGTTTGTAGATTTACACAATTAGATACACATTGTATTTTCATCATCTACATTTGTAAAACGTCAGAGTGATTTACTCACCGATTTTCTGATCATAATTTCAACAATTCAAAGATGAAGGCTACTGGGATTTCAAGAGAATTTCTGTTTAGACATTGAACCAATCCAGGGCTAACTGAGGTTCAGAACTTCCATCCAATATTCTCTCTGCTCGTGATACATTTCATATTTTAGGTTCAGAACAAGGCTGCATGAGCCATATTTAATATCAGGTTTTGTGAACTATCTTTTAGGGTTCACAGTACTATTTTGATTTTCAACCCTTCCTCTGTTCATTCAATTTTCCTTTTCCTTTTCCTTTGGCTATGATAATTTGATTGCAAAAAACTCACAACCACTGAGGGATGGTATTACAAACTCAAATTAAAACATTGCTTTTGTCCCTCCAAACATGGGATATCTTAAGTAAAGGATTTATGCATATATCGATGTATTTGATATTATATATAATTTTCCATTATCATTTTCCCCGCTTTTTCTCACTTTCCACTGGGTTGTGTTTCTCAGTTGTCAGTGGAACACTAACCTCTGAATTGATCACATTTTGAAACTGGGAAACACCTATCTTGATGATCCTAAAAAGAATTTTGCTTACAGAAGATTATCTGTTTAAGGTTAACTTCCAAAGGTCCTCCTCTCTTGATATTTTAATATATACCTTTACTTGAATGTGAAGCTTTTTATACAAAATACATGTATTATATATACACAAGCAATACATTATGTATATGCACTATATATATTATATATATTTAAAATATGTATTTATGTGTGTGTATATATATTTATTTCTTACTGATCAATTCCCACCCTGGTGTATCAAGGACCTCTTTGCTGTGGGCTTGGAGTCAATGCACTGTCTCTGGACTGTGCTGCAAACCAGCCCACGCCCATGGTGAAACATCCACAGCATTGGAATGCTGGGCTGCATTTGGCAGATACATCCAAGGGCTCTGTACTGCTTTTCTGCAAAGCTATAAATCTCTGAAGATTTCATTGAGAAATAGAATTCCTGCTGCATGGCAGCATGAGTTAGCAGTTCAGGAAGGAGAATAGTCACAGCTGTGGGATATCAGCTAAACCAGGCTGATTGTCTCCACTCGATAAGTTTGGTACCAGCTGGGGACAGGAAAAGACAGATTTAACACTTCAAAGCAAAAAGCAATAGATTCTCTTTTCATCTCATTCAGCTTCCTGGGGAATCAAGTGTAGAAAGAAGATGCTGGTTGCTCAGTCAGGCAGTGCCACAATTCCCTGGTCCTTTCTGCACATGGTGGCACTGCGCTGTCCCCGGGCATTCCCCAGGTTCTGGCACAGGATGCTCCGGGCTGGCAGCAAGTGCAGCTGAAGGGGAAGGCAGAGCAACCCCTGCCCGCGGCACAGCACACTGCTCTGCCTCCTGGGCTGTCACCACTCCACTTCTTAATCTCCTGGCAGGATCTTTGCTTCATTTGGATCCAACCCCAGATGCTCTGGATGCCATCAGAGTTGCTGCTCTTCAGTAGAATTGATGCTATTCAGCATAATCCCTGCAGGGTCCTTTGCATAGGCCAGATCAAATCAATACTTCAGAAATACCAGTGCAAACCTTAACACAGTGATAGAGTATTTTAAAGACCTTGGAATTAATTGTATTTAATGAACGATGAAGACTTGTATGTATTAAAGTAATTGTATGTTTTGAAATATTTGGTGTCCACAAAGTGATGGGATTTTTATATAATATGATGGAAGACAGAGAAACTTCATTTGGTGTCTAGGTTTTGGCTCTGGGTAATAGTAATGGATGAAAAACAAACACGATGTCACTGAGGATTGCTCAGATCCCTCTATGTCATTCTTTGCTACAAAAATATGGTGAAATTATAAAGCTATTTGGTTAAAGACAAATAACACAAGTGATTTCCTGGCAGTCTGAGCAGCCTTTGGATGACCTCCTGGTTAATCAGGCATCATTGCACGATCTTGCTCCTCAGAACCACAGAATTTTGAAAATCTAACACACAGTTTCCCAGGGATATTCACTGTATGTGAATATCATAATTCACTTGTATGTTCTCAGCAACCTGATTTCATTCTGGTCTGGAGGTGGATGTTGTGGAGGGACGAGCTCAAATGTTTACATAAAATTTGACAGCTACCGTTGACTCCTGTAATTCTGTAGATTTTCAAAGAAAAATTGCCTTATATTGTGAACAGTTGATACAATTGTAATGTTTAGCTAACATTAAATGCCAACTCAGGTTGATAGCTATTGCATTCATGATTTTAAGGAAGAAAATGACTTTCCTTCAGTTTTCAGGGGAGCTCTGTCCATGAGCTGTTGTTGGGAACTCTCAGCTAAAAGCAGTAGCTTACACTGCTCTGGGCATTGTCATGCTTTAGAGGTGGGAAGTGTGAGCACTCCCTTTTCCCCAGTGTTTGACTATACATTTGAAAAATGTCTGGTTAGTGGTGAGACTCCAAAAAAATCTCTATCTCACAGCACAAAGTACCTGCATGGCATGTGCAGCATGACACAGCTCTGTTTCAGGGGATCTTGACACATCCCAGCTTGCCCTGTCAGGTAAGGTACATGGTTAAAGCTTATTTTATTGGACTTTAGTTAGATATACAGAATTATTTTAATAAAATAAAATATGCACTTAGTAGCACTGTCAGCAAATTGTGACACTGCTCTGTAAAGAACACACTCTAAACAAAATCTTCCATTTAAGAAATACTACATAGTTCTTAAGAAAAATCCTGAAAAAGGGTAATCACTGCTCATTTAATTTGTCTGTATCACCCACAAAAATGTATCCAAGTATCTCACAAATATTTAGTATTGATGATGATGAGAACACCCTGTTCTTAGCCATCAGAATTTGAGTTTATTCCTATTCCATTACTGAAAAACCTCATGCACTGAAATGCCGGGGAGGGGGGGAAGGTCTGGGACTTAGTTTGGAGTCAACCTGCAGTGCCCATGGTTTGGTTTCAAGCAGACTGTCAGGCCATGGCACAAGGCTGAGCTCCTCCGGGGCAGGTGACTGTGGTGATTGCAGCCCAGCAGCAGCTGGGATTGCCAGGGGACTCGGCTCCCTGACCTTCCTTAACTGGCAAAAGCAGGAGTGCTCCTATAAAGTGAAAGCCACCACAAAAAAGAGGAGCAAAGCTAAACAATAAATCCATGTATTGTCAGTCATTGTATTTGAAGGGCACTTGAGCTCATTGGTTTGAAGTGTGGAGCCAGAGGACTTTAGAGCTGACATTTCTGGGGACACACAGCACAGAAAAGGGTCGGGCACAGGCTGTGGGGCGACAGGAGAGCTGCTGGGTGCTTTAACTTGCTTCGTGGTCTGATGTGCCAGCTGCAGGTGTCTGTGCCCTGCAGTGTTCTCTGGGGGAGCAGAGAACCCACAGAGAGGGAAGGGAGCAGCAATCAGAGACCTTCCCTTGTGCTGAACTGAGAACCTGTAGTCCCAGATTTAATAACAGCAGGCAATACACTGCTGAAAGAGATGGGAAATGCAAAAACCCCTGGCTTTATTTGGTGATTCCTGGCATTTTCTCATGGGGTGTGTATTGTAGGCCTGTGCTGGAGAAGCTAAAGGACAGACAAAACTTCACTCTTGCCAATTTCTATGAGTTGTTCTAATGCAAGACAGCATAAGCAGTGCCTCTAGTTATCATCTTTATTATTAATAAAAGAGGTTGCTTTTTTTTGTGCCTCCTGAATAACATTCTTTCTTGCCCTCTGCCATGGGGAGCTGTGAGAAAGAATAATTCCCCTGGAGCTGCTGAGCCCACCCTCCCCTCACCTGGCACAGTTGAGGCCAGAGCAGCTGTGCCTGCCTGGATCTGCACCTCCCCTCCTTTTCTGAAGGTCCCTGGAAGAGCTTCAAGCTGAGGTGTGAGTTTCTTGTTACTCTGGGCAGCATTCTTGTTTACAGTATTGGAGCCTATAACTTTAAAAATGTAGCTTATATGCAAGGTATGCTAAACCAAATTATTAAAATGGGGATTTTATCCATTCAAATTGCAAACTCTGTGGTGTTAAAAAGAAGTCCTGTGCTTTGAGCATATTAGCTTTGTGTGTGGCTGTCTCTGCCCTTCTGGTTTAATGTCATTACCCAAATCTGATTTTCCCAGACTATTTTGTCCTTAGACAAATCTCTCACTATATGATTTTTATTTTTTTTAATAGAAAAGGTAGTGGTGGGAAACAAATATACTCCCTGATTTGAAACATGAAGAGATGGAATTAAAAGCTGCCATCTTCCAGAGCAGGACAGGATGATTTCCACCCCTTAGCCTTCTGAAAGCATATAGGGACAGTGGAAATGAGTCTGTAGTTGCAAGAACAAAGAGCCATAACATTCGTAACCTTCTGGAAACTGTTAGAAAAAATTCAATGTGACCTCTGCCTGGGTGGGACACAAGACTCCACAGGGAAGTCTTCTTTTCCATGGATGCAGCTGTCTTGTCTTCTGGTGCTGCTGAGGACTGTTGGGCAACTGGTTTGAAAACTCAGTCTGTGTAGAGTGCATTAGTTCCAGTATTGACCTGGGTCCATATTAATTATATCTGGGCCTTAATATTTATTGGCTTCAAGCTAAAAAGGCAAACTGATTTCATTGATGTTAAAAATCTGCCTTGGTGCTAAAGCCATCGGAGCATAGAGCACTGGGGAGGGAAAGTGCTAAAACCAGAGACTTGCTGTACACACAGCATTCCCTTTGAAAGAGTGAGCTTAATTAGGGTGTGGGTGCCAGATCCCAAGATGTTAATTTAAGTATTTGTAATGTGTATGAAGCAATTCTAAAAGATCTTCAGTATTTTTATGACCAAGTCCATGGTAGCTTTATTCTGGAGTCCAGGGAGAGTGTTCATCAGCTGTTCTTTGATCCAGCCAATTGTTTTACTGACACCTACAGTGCTAATTAATTCCCAGCCTCATGAAATGGGGACTCTTGTCTCTCATCCCAAAGCAGGGAATTAGCCCTCAGCACAGCCTGTGACTTTTGATTATTATATCTGCAACCACCTTTTTGTCATTAATGCAGCTTTGTAAGTAGAAAACCCCAACTAACAGTGGTTAACGGTGGCTGTTCCATACACAGACTTTAAATTCTGGCATTTGCAGAGGCAGCACATGGTCAGTACAGCCCAAGGGAATTCTTGTCGTGTTTGGAGTGTGATGGTTTCATGTTGTCAGGTGTTAACAGTGCCAAAGAATTGCTGAGACAAAAGCTGACATGCGGGAGGGCCCCAGTAGTGTCCGTATCTCAGAGTTCACCTGAGGCTTCGTTCCATTTCTGTACTGTGTGTGTAAGATGAGAACACTGATCCATGTAGAGGCTTTTTTGGGAACAGTTTATATTGTCTTTAAAGCATTGATCAGGCAGATACTTGGAACGCACTACTTAAGGTCCAAGTCAATTTCTTCTAGTCAGAGCAGTTCAGTGTGGATGGTCTTATTTCTGCATCTGAACAAGCTAATTATTTTGGCAAATCACTGAAGGGTGATTCCTGAAATATCAGGGAAGGCTGTGACAAGGTTGGACCTGGGTTAAAATGATGATTGTTACCAGATTTTCCTGCAGTTCTCTAAGAGCAACTGAGCCTACAGTGTGCTGCTCTAGTCCTTTAGCATGGTATTAAAGCCGCCTGGCTTCTCTTATTGAGTTGGATGCACTCTGGCACCAATATGTATTACGTATGAGTGCCTTATGTGTTTAAAAGGCAGAGTTCTTCCAAGATCCTGCCTGGAGGGAATGAATCCAACTGACTCAATGCTTTTAAATCACATCTTTATAGGAGAGGAAATTCACCCTTTGGTTACATTATGGAAGAGAAACATCTTAACTGTAGTCACTCCTACAGGAAGAGTTTATCCTGTGTGTAAGGGTAATGCAGTTTGCAGTGTGACCCTGGGTTTGAATGGAAAAGCAGCCCTGACAAATAACCCCTTTTATACACCTGATGCAGCTGCTTTGTAGCTACAATTCTGGATATAAAACTCCCATGTGAGAACAAAACCCAAGTGAAAACAAATGGGACTTGCTGTGAAGCTGAGCCAGCCACTCTGTCACATCCTTGGTGGCTGAGAATGGCCAGGGCTGTTCTGCTCTCCTGTTGGAGAGGCTCCAACTCAGCTTTACCAAGGGCTACACTTGTAAAGGCTTTCTGCCTTTGGTCTTAATCCCACGTTCAACAAACGTTTGCAGCAAAATTCACGTGAATTCCTGTTGTTAGATCAATTTGTCAGTACAGACAAGACTGAAGGAGGGGTTAATTGTGAACCTTTCTAATATAATTAATTATTGATAAGTGTTTTATAGGCTGAGGTTTAAAAAAAAAAGGAGAGAACATTATGAAGAAAACAAAAAGGGTCGGTGTCTTGTATCATAGGAAAATCTTGGTAATGTGGGCAATAACTCCTAGTGGAGAATGCCACACTTCCTAACTTTTCTTCTCCATTTTTCTGCTTGTGACCTGCAATAGAGATGTGAAACTGTTGCCAAATAACTTTTCAGGAGAAACTGATCCAGAGTAAGTGAGGAAGGGAGCTCTGGTGTTGAAGGTCTCATGTAATCATGTACCTTTTACAGCCAGACAACAACAGAGGGCAATAGATCTCTAGAAAAGATCGCGGCTGCAGAAGGGTTTCCAGTCGATCACGGTGGTGGCGATTTCGGCAGCTCTTTGCAGGGCCTCGCTGGGATCATCCAGACACCTCTGCAATGTGTCCCTGTGATCCAGCAGTGTCTGGCGGCCCTCTGGCAGCTCAGCCAGCAGGGTGAGGGTTTTGATTGCATTCAAACGCGCTTTGCTGGTTTCCTCAGCAACCAGCGTCAGCAAAGGTGGAATGGCTTCAGCACCCATGGCTGAGGATCTCCCTGTAGGGAAACAAAGTGGCTTTGAAATGTGTAATGACATCTAATCATCATCCTTTTGGACTGACACGTTCCATTCCCTGCCTGGCTATGGCTCTGAACAGCCCTGGAGATGCAGTGCACAGAGGCAGAGCATGCTCTTCTTTCAGAGACCAACGCTGGCTCCCAGCTGTTTATTTTTAAGGAAAAAGATCTTTCATGGTTAACTTTATCTGCCTTGCACATTAGTATTTCATTTGCAACAAACTATCCAAAAATACATGAGGCATTAAATGATAGAATAAACTATGTTTTGGAGGGGGGTGAGGAGGGGGGTTTGCTAGATGCCCTTAAGAACATCCTCCAGTCTTTCATTTTTAAAGACACTTCAAAGAGCGAGATGCACTCCTGAGTTGTCTTTGGAAGCCCGAGGAAGGTTTGCAGAGGAGGACTGGAACACAACTGCTGTTATTGAGTCTTTTATGTCTAATTACTCATTCATCACACTGGAAATTTAGCAGTTAGTATTTTCTGTGTCATGTAAGTTACTTGGGAGAGCTACAGACCTTATTAATATTCATTGCTCTCCCGGCTGTGAGAGAGGAGCTGACTCTAATCCCAGAATGTTTCCAGAGAGCAGCGCTTTTCTGCTGAGCACTGGTGATTCAGTGTAGCTCCAGGTTTCTGGATCTCTGTGGGGTCTGGACTTGAGTGGAAAACGTTCCCCCTCTGCAGGGAGATTATGCAGGTGAAGTAGATAAACAACTTCTTGCCCTACTTAGGGGAATGAAATGTGAAATAGCCTGTCCCCCCAGGCACTGTGACGAAGCAACAATAGTTGCTAAAGACAGTTGTAAAGAAATGTCCCAGTCTTAGAGTTTCTAGACGTGCATTAACTCTCAGAAACTGAGGACTACGGGAGCGGGGAGGGACAATGTTTTGTTACTTAGTTGTCCTAGAATTGGATTTCCAGGAGGTTACCCCAACAGAATTGCCTCTGTTTCTCACCCTGAGGTGTAACAAGAGCAAACATCAGCGCTCCCGTTGAGTTAACTCGAACTTCGGGCTGCGTGTCTTCCAGCAGGCTCACCAGCACAGGAATCACCTCTTCTTTGCACACCACGATTTTCCCCTCAGCATGAGAACTGTGGAGAGAAGGTGGTTAAGCCGAGTCCCCGAGGCGAGCCTGCTGCCGGGCAGCCCCCTGGGCAGCATCCCGGTGCCACCAGCACTGTCGCACGCTGCCGTGCCCCCGGAGGGACTGTCCTGCCCCGAGGCACCAAGGGGACGGCTGTGCCCGTGGCTGCCGAACCCTCCCGCTGGTACAGGCCGGAGGTACACACCGACCCGCCCGACGAGCTTCACGATCTTTTAGGTTAGTTTTAGGCAATATCTGGATTTAAAAAAAAGCTTTCTGTGCTACACTGGACACTGATGGGCAGCTGCATGTAACAGGGTGTAGGTTAAGGATGCTGCTGGTCCTAATTGCAACGGAGTTACAAACCTGGCTGGTGAAGCCTCTAGACATTTAAAAACCTGCTAAACCAGAGGGCTACAATGAATTCTTCTCCCAGATCACTTTTCTCTCTTTCTTTCCAGCCTCTCTAATGAGGAGAATATTTAATGAGGCCCAGCCATTGCAGGGACCTAGAACGCAGCTCATATCCATATTTCAGCTGCATTTTGCTTTCTTTCTATGACTCATGTTAATTATACTCTTTTCCTCTACTACCTCTCTTTATTATAGGACATGAGGAAACGTGTAGTGTCAGTTGATATGTGAACTACACCAACTGCAGACCTTTTTAAATCAGACATTTGTTGAACACTTATATTTTCTGATTGCAGTACAGTGGACTTAAGTTATTCCTTTCATCCATTCTCTGATACACAAATTTAATATAAAGATTGCTTTTTCTGATCCATCACTAATATATGAGGCAGCCTGTGGCAGAAAACTATTTCTGTCTTCAATCACAGTGAAAGTTTCTAAGGATCTCTAATTTTCTGAGAGACAGCACTTTTCCAAAAACATAAGGGAGATTCTCCCTACCTCCATAGTGGTCAGAATCCTGTTTCTACAAGATTTTTCATGTAAGAATTTTTTCCTAGCAGTGCTGTACCAGGAAAAAAATCCTGATTCCACTGCCAATACTGAAAACAAACAGAAGGAGAAGGAATGACTGATCAGCATCTGCTTTCTTCAGTGATTTATAGCAGTTAGGAATTTTTAAAGCTCCATGTGTCCCATTTTGTTTTACCCATGTGTGCATTCAGGCTGATAGTGCTTTACATGTGAGATGTGGCAGCTTCAGTGGGTAGTGGAACACAGTTGTAAATGAAAAGCATTTATTTACTCCTGAATTAGTTCTGAATTTCCTCCTGAATTTATTCCTGAAAGAATTAGTTCTTTCTTGGACATAAGCATTAGAGAGGTTTCTTCACCTGATTTCTAAGAGGACCCAGGCTGCTTTGCTCCTGATGGCTGTGGAGGGGTGTGAGAGCTTTTCCTTCAGCACAGGAACGGCACCAGCTGCCAGGGCTTCAGAAACCTCCACACGGAGACAGTTGGAGAGTGTACCAAGGATTAGCTCCTGGATCTCTTCCAACTCTGTCTTCAACTTCAGGACCAGTGGGGGAATCAAACCAGCCTGCAGGACACCACCAGCCCCTGCAGAGGGTACAGGAAGGAACAGGGGTGAGAGCTGAGTGCTGTTACTATTGCTACCTGCACTTGGAATTTCTTCAAAGGATCAAAATACATGTGGGAACTCATTTCCTTACACAGAAGTGGGACTGAGAGATGGAAACTACTCCAACACTCCCCTGTTTATAAATGTCATCTCAGCATTGCTTCTTTGGGAAGCTTCCCCAAAACTCCTCTAAAGAAATCAGTCCCAGGTAATAACCAACATGACAATTGCTGTATGTTCCCAGTTTCTCTGTAATATTTCTCCCACAAGTATCCTTGCAAGGAAAATACAGGAAATATATATACATTACAAAGTCACCTTCTCTGCAGCCTTTCTAACTGTTCTCAACATGAACAGATGCTAAGAGAGGCAGAGATGTTGGCCTTTAGAGCTTGTTCTTTTATTCTCCATGGTGGTTTCTGGTGAGGGGAAGTCAAGATTTTGGGAACTGTCAGATTCCTCACACATTTCTTTGTAGTAGTTCTGTCAAGGCAAAAATTTAAATTCTGAACTTTCCAGCAGTCAGTACTCTTGCACTGGCTCCTAAAATATAACATCAAAGGCAGAGAGATCATAAATTGCCCTGCAAGTGATGTCTTTGCTATGAGCAAGAGTCTGATTTGTACCATTTCTCACCCTTTACTAAGTCAACACTGCAACAGCAATGCCAGGGGAAAGCAGAATGTACTGTCCACAAGTAACTATGTGAAAACAAAATTCTCCAGCTTGTCTTGTTGCTAAGACTGATTCTTTGGTTGCTATGAGAAATGTGGCTCCTTTCAAAGTGATTCATATACGGTTAGATAAGGAAGTTTTGTGGATAAGAGTCATCAAGGTATTTTCAAATGAATCTCCACAGCAGAAACAAGTGGGAAAGACATTTTAATGGCCCTTGGTAGTGCATAAGAGAAATCCCTCACCTTGATAACTGGGTGAAAAACAGGATTCTAATCTAGAGGTTATTCTATTGTACATATTTCTGAGGCTTTGCTAATACTGAATAACTTCTTATGGTACTGACTTATTAGGATCCACGTTACAGTGCCAAAGCAAAGAAATGCCTTGTGGTGATATTACAGCTCTATTACCTGTGCTAAATTTGGAGGTCAGTTTCTGTGAGAATTCAAATAAATAAGGAAAATCAATTCCAAGACAATTCACGTTGAAGGCTAACAGCATTTTACAAACAAGGATTTCTCCTTGTGCCAGAAAGGCAAAGCAGGAAAGGAAAGTGAAATCATGTTCTTTGAAGTGGTGGCTCTGTGTGTCATTACACAGGGGAGTTGGTGCTTTCACTGTGAAAAAAACCCAACCAACCCGATATTGTTCCCTGGAGGAACAAAAGAAATTTGTCAAGGAGTAACTCCAGCCCATTTATACCGGCCCTGCAGAAGGATGTGATAAAGGACACCTGCACTATTGCTCTGCAAAGGACTCTGTTGGAGGGTCCCTGGGAAGGAGGCCCAGCTCGTCCATGACCAGCATCAGCTCTCTTGACCAGGACTGCTGGGGTTTGGACTGTACATTATGGGTATAGAAAGGTTTTGGCAGGTTAGACAACAGCAGGAATATGTCTGGGAACTCCCCATGCCTTATGGAATGCCAGGCAGTAGGGAACCCACTGGTGAACTGCTCCCAAGGAAGCAAACTAAAGCAGTTAAATCATATTCAGAATTCCTTTAGCCACACTTCCCAACAGTCTTTTGAAATGCCCTGTGAAATACAAGATTTTTCAAATGCAACTTTTTAAACTCCTCCCGAAGTTTTTTATGAAAAGAAACTGTATGGCCTGAGTGCATGAAACTGGGATCTCCAGACTGCTCGCAGTCACCATATGCACTTCCAAATTCTGGGTGGAAATTAGTGCAGAATCTCAGTTTGGGAGGTACAGTTCCAGAGGAAGAGCAATAAATCAGATGTGACAGGCTCATACTGCCTGTTGCAAGCACCTGTGTGTAGCTTTAACTCACGTGGATCCCAGTGTTCCTTGCACAGCCCATAAGCAAACCCTTTTTGCACAGTGCAGACACACTGGTTTGTGTGAGCCCAGAGAAACCACTGCTTGATTTAACTTAACTTTCCATCTGTCTGTAACAACTGCTACTGTAGCATTCCCTCTACCTCCCTCGTGCTGGGAGATGTACTTGGCTCTTTCCTGTTTTTTGTACTTGCTTTCAAATTCTTACTAGCCATTTTTTAACCCATCACGTTAAGTTTGATTTTCACTTTGCTGCAATACCCTCTTTTTCAGGACTCCCTTGCTAAGTTCTCTCAATTCTCTTGATCACTGCATCATCGTAGAGCCAGGAAGTATAACCAGCATTCAGGTTTCACTTCTTTCTGTCTGGGTGTTTCAATTATCTTTAATGTAGTCCACGAATACATTCATCCAGCCAGGGCTGCTTTCACTGGCCCTTGGCTTTATTCCTTCCAGTTAATGTTTATTGTCTTTCTTTGCCTCAGTCATCCCTCATTCATTGCACTTCATGTCTTATTTTGGTGCTGGCCTTTACTATGGCACCGCAGTCCTGGGTGTGAAACCCAACAAAGCCACTTTGTGTCTGTGCCCATAAGCTGCTGAGATAATGTACCATGTTGTCTAGAACAGCTTTGATTTTGTGCAGCCATTAAGCAGGATTTATTCTGGGGCTACTGGTGTTAATTTTGTCTGAATACTTGGGATGTTCTAATGTTTTTTTAAAATTGATTTTGTTTTACTAGGCTGGGTCTCTGTACCAGGAGCTTTCTTGTCTACTGTTTTTGTCAAGCTGTCTGAGCTCAAATGCTGTCGTGCTACTAGAGGGAGCTTCCCAGATATAAATATAGAAAGAAAGATTAATTGTTTGACCTTGTCAAAAGTCTGAGTGTGGTAAAGAGAAAGAGGGTGGAGAGGAAAGGCCATCAGCAACAACAAAAAGATATTACCTAACACCGAGACTGAAATTTCCATGTGGAAATTCGTCATGGTTTTCCCAGGGGAACCACAGGTTGAAAGGTCTAGGGAGAGAAAGGGAGGAGGCAAAATCAGTGGCAAGTTGTTTGGGAGTCACTTGTAAAGGAGAGAGGTCTCAGGTCCTTGGATCTTAGAGGGTGAGCAATAGGAGGGGAAGGTAAGCTGGAGTTTTGAGTAGTCCTCTACTGAAAAATACAGTGGCATCCTCAGGATATCGACTTTTTCATTAAAATACTGCCCTTTCAAAGGGGTTTGTCTGTTGCAGAGAGTGTTCTAGGTGCCCTGAGCCCGGTGAAGTAGTTGGGAAAAATGTTTTCAAAATGCAAATAGTTGCATTTGCAGCTGCATAGTTAACGTCATTATTGATCTGTTTTTCTGAGAACTTGTAATCTTCCCTTGGGCTGCTTTTTATCTGAGCACTCATCTCTTCCTTCTCATAACTGTCTGGCCACTCTCATCCTCCCTTTCCTGATTTTTTTTCAAATAGGCCCAAAGAGGAGTTGCCATTTATTCTATTCTCTCAGTATGGCTGCAGGGCACGTAAACAAGTTAAATTTAGTAGAAGATGAAGGAGTTATTTACAGTACATAAGAATGGTGTTTTGTTTTGGTTTTCAATTACATAAATCAAATCACATTGCAAATCCTTTTCCTTAAAATTGCTGGTTTTCAACTTAAAATGGTCTGGTCTGAAGCATGTACATTACGCATGGTCACAAAGTGATGATTGGTGTAATAGAAAACAGAAAAATAATATGGAAACCCAGATTCTCTGGGATATGAATCTTTGTTGGCACCTTGGATGTGTCTCTGCAATGGTCACACAAGTATTTGAAATGCTCAGTAAAGGCATTTGTGCTTAGGAAGGGACACACAGGAAAAGCAAAGCAGAGCCATGGGAAGGGAATCTGCTGCCTGGCATCACAGCCAGCTGGCACAGCCCTGGGGGGAGCTCACCGACTGAGGAGCCAAGTGATCCTGACTAAACTCCCAGAGCAGCAGCTCTCTTGCTTGCCCTGCAATAGTTTATCACCACTGCAGAGGGAAGAAAGGGTTCATTACCCTTGTGAGCCACCATACATCACAGACACTGGCTAACAGTGCTCGGGTGATGCTTCCTGGGTGCCAAGAGTGATACTTTGAGAGACAAGATGAGCACAGGGGATGCTGCCCCTGCACACCTTCCTTAACAACTCCTTGCTCACTACTGTTTAAATGGAAAAAAATATAATTTATTCTGGGAAGAGCTCTGAGTCACCTGTCACAAGAGCACAGTTTATGAACCTTGTAGTAGCTTATTTAATGTTAAGATTCAGCATTTCGATTCTCAGTGCTTCCAGCATTATGGCTGTGTCAGGCTATATCAGACTGAATATAATACTGGAAATACTATAAAGCTGGGCTGAACTTTCTGGTGAGTTTGGAGCAGGAGGCAGACCACATTCAATGAACTACAGCTCACCTGCCTAGAACCATCACCTTCACCAAGACTCCTACCTGAAGAGGATAATTCTCTTGACCTCTTTGAAAATCAGAATACTTTGCTCTTTTTTGCAAGAATAGTTCTCTGTCTCTCCACGACAATTTAACAGGAAGAAACAGCAGTGTCCCAAAGGATGGCTGTGTCTAGAGACAGAGGCTATTTCTTATCTGAGAGGACTGAGGGGTGGGAAGTCTCTGTTTACATGAACTGAAGAGCTACTGGGATATTAAGAGAGCTGAGGAAAACACTGCAGAGATTGGCTCAGACTAGAAATAGTAAACAATTCTGTAACAAACCGTTTCAAATGGAAGCATTGGCTGGAGGCAGTTATCTTATGAGAGCCCTAGGGATTCACCAGGTACAAAATCACAACCTCAACAGTAGTGTCTGCCAGAACTTCATTAAAAATACAAGAGCTTTATAAAACTTTATAAGCTTTATAAAAGCATTATGTGATCTGCTTTTGAAGCCACTGAGAATTTTTCCAATAGTCAGGATTTTGGGATGCTGTCTGAATGAAAGATATGACAGAAATTAAGGTTAGAAAAACATTAAAAGTCAGCAGTACCCTGCAGGAACACATAATGTGGCCACCTCTGGGGATGATTTAAAAACCCAAAATGTTTCCAGCATTAACAAGGAACAGGAAAGATTGGTCTGATAAACAAGAGGTTCCTAAGCCTCAGTAAATAATGAAAGAAATTCCTGCATATCTTATTTTTGTTTTTAGAAACTTTGCTTTTGAGTGTGGGCAATTGTCATATCAAAGCACCACTGAAAAAGTTAACATAGAAACTACATCTGATATATCTCCATTAGCTTCTCTGGTATAATTTAGAAATCCAAGAAATAGGTTACTTTAAAAAAAATTGTCATTTTGATAGTAATTAAGACTGGCTGTGACCACCTGCTTGAAAGGAATGGATTTAATTATTTAAATCATTCATGGCCAATGAAAAGAGGAATAATATCTACAGAATTAAAAAAATTTACTCTATAGAATGTATTTTATCATATCTCTAAAAGCTCTGGGAATGAATTAGATAGAAAAGACTTGTGTTTCACATAGAAGTTTTCTAAAATGAGAAATAAACGCTGGGTTCTGTTTTTGTACAAGAACTATCTACAGTCCAAGATCAATAACTGACCCAGACAAGTCCCCTCATTCCCACTGAGGGCAGTGTCCCTTCAGTGGGACATCCCCCAAAACACAAAGGTGGAAATAATGAAGTGTGTTCTCTGATGTGATAGTGCACAATCCTGCAGCTGTGGATTGCTGCTCATTCATGTGGAATCTGCAGGCAGTCTCCACAATGAAAGCCACCTTTCCTTCTTTTACTGAACCTGTATTGACTTGTTATCATAGACAAGAAAGCAAACCATCCAAATGAAGGTGAAAGATTTTTTTTTTTCTAGCTCAAGTTGTTGATAGTCTTCCTGTAAGTTGCAGGATAAGCTGTGCTATCTTTTGCAGGGGTTTTATTTAGCCCTTCTGAACTCCCGGTGCTTGCACCTCCCTTTTAAGTAAATTTCTAAATTCTAAATCTTTTAAGTTTTCTAAATTTGTAACTTCATCCATAGACACACTCACAGTCATCCAATGTACCCAAATGTGTGAATGCATGTGCACACACACAGCATGCATTTCACTGATCTTCCATGCAGATTGATCACACAAATTGGGAAATTGCTTGGATTTTATTTCTCTGGCAAAATATCTTTATCATTTTCTAAAAATAATAAAAATCAAAGAAAAAATTTGTAAGAATTCACTCAGAGATTTAGGATTTTTTTTTTTTTGCTTGCTCTTTTAGATGAAGAAGGAAATGTCACCCTGAAATTTATTAATTTCCTCTACAGGGAAGACTTTGCCAAAATACATGGAGGAAGGAAAACAATCTGACATGTGCACTACTTGTGCCAAAGTCCTCAGATCAATAACTGTAGAGAAAATTAAAGCCTTAAGATAACTACTCCCAAAAAGCTGAGCGATCTCATTTCAGATTTTCCAAGTAAGAATTTGTCCTTTTTTTCTGCTGGTCACTAATGGACATGTGTAGTTCTAAGATGAGACTAAGAGGGACCAGTGCAGCCTTTAGCCATAAGAGACTCTTGAATTTCAGCTTCCACAAGTACCCACTGTGGCATACAGCATTCACAGAAGGCAGTGGATTTACTGTGCCTGACAGAAAACACTCTGAAGAGAACCTGGACTGGCACATCCACAAACACTGACTTAAATCTTGGATTTTGTACTTTAAACCAAGCACGTACATCAAGTGTTTCCAGTTCCTGTAGCAAGTTTCAGTCACAGAAAAATTGATGCTGTAAGGTGAATGTGACATTATCAGTTTGACAAACATTCATATGGGTATTACTTCCATTGTGGCAATTTTTAGAGATTCCTGTGGAGAAAGGTCTGCCTTGTCACAGAGGTTTGTAAGATGTGTGAGAGCTCATTTCCTCCAGAGATGATTGTCTGGCTGGCTGGGGTGGAAGGAGTGGATGGGCAGGAGGGAGGCAAACAGTTGTTTCAGGCAAGTCAGTTGAACAGCTGAGAAACCACTCAGAGCCATTTTACACTAATAAAAAGAGTTTGAAACTTTTAAGTCCAACTGTCTTACAAGCCCCTAATGTGACAGCAATGCACAACTGCAAGTTTTCAGAACTTCTGCTGAGAAAATTGGTTGAAAGAAAAATAAATCTTTCTTCTTTTGGAGCAGAGGGCTAAATAATGAAAGCAAAATGAATGAAGTTCAAGAAAAAGTTTTCTCAACTATCTTAAATTTCTGTACCTGGAAGTTATACCTCTGCAACTGGAATTCTGCATTATCAAATGGCATTACACAGCCAAGTGACCATTAGAACATCTTGGTTATCTTTAAGGTTCACGTTCCGTAAGCAGTGAATTAACCCCACACCTGCTCAGGCATTAAAGCACATTTTTTTCACTTTTGTTCCTTAGGAGAAATATGTCATTAAGATGGTGAAAGCATTCTCTGAACTTCCATAGTACAATTAAATGGCAATCCATCAGAAACAGAGGTATATGAATGAGAACATTTCCTATAGAGATTTGATTATACTACTGTCAAACATTAAAAATGAGAGGCTTAAAGCAACCAAATATCTAGAATTAATTATGTGTCAGATCCTGAAGAATTTTGTCCTGAAAATTAACATAAACTTGCTTTGAAGATATGAATCATTGCACAGACTGAAAACTGAACAGACTGAAAGACTGCAAATACTGGTAGAAGAAAACACAAAGAAATTAATGGGAACATGAATTCAGTCTCATTGTGTAAGCACTTCTTTTTTGAATTTTCTCCATTGTTAGAAGGGTGGGAGATATGTTATATGTTATATGATGTTATATGTTTTATGATGTTATATGTTATACGTTATATTATGTTATTTTAAAAACAACCTGATAGAAATTTCAAAGAAGAAGGAAGTGGAGAAATTGTAGTGCTGGCAAATCCACTGCTTCTATTTGCTGGTCAGGCCTGCTGGCAAAGCTGCAATAAGACAATTTTATCCTACAGTTCACACTGCTTCCACTGATGCCAAGATGAGCACAAGTGACTGGAGAGAACTGATAAAACCTCCTGAAAAGAAGAATACAGTACTACAGGTGGGTGAAATCCTTTTCTGCTTCAGATGCTCTGGCTTAGCAATTTTGTTTGAAATGAGAGCAGAAGAAACAGATCTTGATTGGAACCACAGGCCCAGATGGCTGCACGACATGAGTGGAGCTGGGTGGAAAAGCAGATTGAGCCTCCCCTCTCCACTCAGACCTGCTGCTTTGCAGATTCCATGTTTTCCATGGGAAGCCATGTTGTCAAGGAAAACTGCTTTCTGTACTCAATGAAAATTGCCTTCTGTTCAGACTGAGGCTCTACAATAGTGCTTTCCAGTGTCTTTTAGCTTATATTTTATTTCAAGCAGTGAAAAACTCAAAAAACCCTAATTGAATACAAGCCTGCCAAGGTGTGAGCTGCTTTGAGGATGATTTTTTCAGGTACCTCCCCAGTAAATGTTTGGCACAACAGCAAAATGAAGCTGTTACTTAACCTGAACTAAAATATTAGGTCTAGCTTCTGTAAACATGCCAGATTAAGCATAGGCACTTCAACAGTACTACTTATGTGCTTGTCTATTAGAACATTATATACAGAGGATTCAAAACACTGTCAAACAGAAACAGAGAACACACTTTGTGTGTCTACTTTGTATTTTCTATAAGTGGGTAAGTAGATAGATGGGAAGCTCTCAGAGTTTATGTAGATGCAAAACCACCTGTGGGCCTGATGTTGAACAAGTGGACAATTATCTAAGACAATTACTTAGTCCTGACTGCAATACTACAAATTTTTTAAGAACTGGACTGGCATTTGAAGTCCCCATAGTAAAGCTACCTGGATGTTCTCAGCTCTTCTTCCATAGTTTCCCAGAATTACCTTTATGTCCACAAAAAAAAAAAATTGTCCCCCTTTTTCTTTTTTTAACTACCAAATATTTTCTGTTAATCAGACACAAGGAGGTTATAGAACAGATAAATAACAGTGCCTGATGAAATTGTAGTTATATCTTGTGGGTCTTGCATGAAGTGGAATTATTATGCTTAAAGGACACAAGAAAATGTGAAGTCCAGTTATAACATTTTTTCTAAGTATCTGTTAAATTATATATAATCCTTCTGAGGGCCCAATTTGGTACTTCATCATCTGGTAAGAACATAAGTGGCAAAACTAAATATATTTGAAATAAATAAATTTCTTTTTGTTCTTTGTTATTACACAAAATTTTAAAAACCCACTAAATGCCTACCGATGTGCTCAAGTGGGAGAGACCTACTTTGAAGTCACTTTTCAGTGAATATTTAATCATTCTTATGAAGTGGAAAACCCCATCCAGGAAGATTGCAGGAGGGAAGAGGGTACCCTAAGAACAACCAACAACCTGTTGCTCAGACCACTTTAACAAAAGATCTGAAGCTGGCACTATTTGTTTTAAAAGCTTTGGTTTCAAAAAATTCCTGGCACTCTTTAATTGCATCTCCTGGGTGTAATTCCCAAAGATCTCTGTATTTTGATCTCAAGTGATTTTTTCTGTTCAACCTTCATGGATCCTTTGTTGTATATTTTATTAAGTGATGCCTAATTTGGGTGAGCATTTGAGGGGTTTATTTTGGTTTTTTCCCCATTCCTTTGCCCTTAATAGTGACAAATGAACAAAGAATATTTGAATTCACCTTTTTTTTTTTAATAACATAATAATGCAGCCTTGAACGATGGGCTCTTTACAAAGAACTATGTTCCTTTATCTTATTTCACAGTATCACTGTAGCTTTCCTCCCATGGAGGCTCTGAAGGAATAGGAGTGCATGGATCCATCCCAAAGCTTAGGATAAGCAAGGACTGCTGTGGAAAGTTTCCTGCGCAGGAAAGCCAAGGCATCTTCCAGGGCTCTGGGATAGCAGCTCTCCTCCAGCTGTTGGATTTAATGTTTGTTTTTCTCAGCTTGGCTTCAGGAGCAACTGCTGATGCAGCAGCTGAAACAATGAGCTGCAAACACAGTAGGGACATAATAGAACTGTCAAGGGAGGGATGTAAAGCACTCAACATTTGTAGGGTTTGGTTGTTGTTTTCTTTTTAAAGAAGTTCTTTTTTAGTTGATTGTGATATTAGATGTAATGCATTGTCTGGGTTCACATTCTCAAATGTCTCTCATGATTTGCTCTCATAGGAAGAGTAAACTGCTGATATTAAGCAAAACCCTCAGTTACCTGAAGGGTGAGAAAATAAAAGGGTGAAATCCTGGTAGAAAGTGAATTTTCATCCTAAATGATGAAGCCAAATGAGGTCAGGCTGATACCACCTGATAGGAGGTGCATTCATGCTTTTTTCCCCACCATCTCACAGTCACTGATACAAAGCAACAATATATCAGATAGATATAAATATCAGATCCCAATCATCTGTACATGATGCTATTTTAAACTCTTCCACGTGAGAAAAATGGTTAAAAATAAAAATACAGCCCTTTTATTCTCTGTTAAATGTTCTGTTCAGTTCTTCATGCTGAGAGAATCACAGACCTGTCTATAAATATCTAACCCAGATCTACAATTGCTTGTTAAAAAGAGAGTGTTTGGTAGAAGATTGAATGAAATACACAATGTCTTTTATTATATTTTTATTACGGACCAGATGTGGCCTCTCAATTTACCCTCTATCATTTGGAGATGTACATTCACCAAGAACATTGCATGTGTGCATATAAATATTTTCATGTTGTCATGGTATAATAAAGGGTAATTGATTAGAAAAATCCCTATGGGATTTTCCACTTAAGAGCACATTTTTGTTTTAGCACTATTGTCTTCAAAATAAACATGTATGAATGCATCTATTTTGATTGATCCAGCAGAAAGCAGCAGTAAACAGGCAAGGCTTTGGCTTTTGGTTAATGAATAGCACTGGCAAGTTGAGAGAAACTTGTGCAGCCAGCGAGCCCAGGAGGTTGTGTCTCGGATGCTGCACCTTCAAATGCTGCTGCTTTCAAACTCCAGCCTGCTCTGGTGGGGGAAAACTGGTCACCTCGCTGACATAGAAGAGGAAATGGAAACCCAGTCAGATTGCACAGGTCCCCAAAATTACTCTTTATATTTCCACACAAACTATTCACTTTCTATAGTTATTTCTGTGTATTCAGTCTACCTGTTTACAGAGCACAACATGCAGAGTCCTGGGCTAAGGACCTGGATTTCTGTGCTGTTTGACTTTGGCATTTAATCACCTGTCCAGGCTATTTGGAGACTTATTTCTCTTTAAATTCCTGTGGGAGCTCAGCTGCACGTAATGCAATCAATACATGCTGAAAGGGCCTAATTGAGGATTTCTGGATGCAGGACAAGGTAAGACTGAAGAAAACTTAGACATATCTACTGAGGTATTTTTCGGACAAGTTGGTTTTTAACTCTGCCATTAATCAAGAGCAAGCTCCCATATGGTGGTGTTGAAATGACAGCCCCAAAACTTCTCAGACCTGTCCCATGACTCAGGTACTGCATGTTTGTAATTCCTTCACTGCCAGCATTTGATCTATGCTCTGGTGCCTCCCTCAAAGCTGGAGGAAAGCAGGTGTTCTGTTATAGCAGTGGAAAATGCCTAAAGCTGCTCTCTCTGTAGACAGCATGTGAACGATGATCATCCTAGCCAGGATGATGGTGGTTGGTGCTTTATTTCTGCCACAGTTGGTTAGTGTGTGGAAGATGCCTTTTCTCACATACCAAGTACTATGCTAAAGATACATGTAATGTGACAGTTTCTATAGTAACTACTTGTTCCTTATGGAATTGCAGATTAAACCTGTACACCTTGTTATTGTTCTTTTATCCTATTATCTAGACTACTCAGTTACCACAGATACTTTTTTTTATTCTATTCCCTTGCCAACATAACTATATCAGGGATTTATGCATTTGCAAGTAATGAGTATATATTAAAACCAAAACACTTAAAAGTTTTAAATTGACCACTATCTGATCTTATAAACTGAGATGTTTGTGCATGTATATTGAGAGCTAAAATTTCAAAACAAGACTGTAGAAATATTTTTATTAAAGCAGGTCAAAATTATGATTTGAATATTATTGTTTTGCTGGGAGAACAATGCAAGTTATGTATATGATATTTATTTTCTAACAAATTTTACTAGAACAAATTTGCCAGTCTAGATGTACTGGCAAACTTCTAATATGAATGACATCTAAGATTCCTTATTATAGCAAAATTTTCTCTATATGGTATACTGATTTTTATACGAAATTATTTCATTATTATAATTCATCAATGGTACAGCTCTGCTGATAATATCAGTACTGGAAGTGATATCATTTACAGGAATCAGATGCTTTCTGCTTTGCATTATGTTAGCCTTATTGTGGGGAAAATGCCTGCATCCCGTCTGTGTGTGACAGTCTCTGTTGCTATCTCCAGCAGAAGTGTATCAGTTACAAATCAAGCTTATAAAATTAGCAGTGTAGGGAGAAATCAGCTACTTGATCAGGGTTGCAGATTCAACAATGCGACTAGTATTGTAGCCAAAAGGAAAAAGACACTAGGAAAAATGTAAAATATGAATTGCGTAAATCCATTAATGAGATGAAAATGATACTCATCGTTAATTAAAAAAAGCTGTAGTAAATACACAAATGCAAAAGGCAGAAGAGGAAAATCAGAAAAAAATATCCACCCAGTACTGAGAGCAACTGAGTGATGGTAGAAGTGGAAAGCAGACAGTAGATAAATCCCGTGTAACTAAAGAAACTGTTTTTTCTCCCTTTACCTTTCACCGCATCCTTCCAACATGTATGTGACTGGTTCGCCCTAAAACACGCATTGTGAAATCAATCCCAAAACTCCAGCCGCTGCCAGAGCCGGGCACTGCTGTGCTGCAGCGAGCATGGACCCGCGGAGCGGCCCCGGGTGCGGATGCAGTCGTGCAGAGGCAGAGCCCGTGGCACGTCTGTACCCGCACATTATGTAACGAGCGAGTGCAGCGGAGCGTACGAGCCGGGAAAGAGGCACAGACCCCTCGCCAACACCCAGCTCCTTGTGCGCCGCGGCGGGCGGGGGCGCGGGGGCTGCGGGCCCGGCCGCCCCCCGGGCGGGAGCCGGAGCGGAGCCGGCCGCGCCGCCGCCCCGCCCGCGGTACCCCCGCCGTTGGCGTGGAAACGGGCTGGCGGCTCCGGCTCCTCCTCCAGCGCCAGCCCCGCGCTCCCCCTGCCCGGCTCCCCGGCGAGAGCGCGGAGCACCTCCCTGTCTCCCGCGGGGGGCCGCCGGACAAGTGCTCCACGGCCGCCTTTACAACAGCCCGGGTTTTTACGGTTGTGTTTTCTAGGGAGAAGATGGGAAAGGGCAGGTTCCTGCTCCTGCTGGGGCTGCGGGGCTAGTCCCTGCAGTCGTGGTGTGTCTGCTCGGCAAATCACAGATGCTGATGTGAAAAAGGGCCAAAGCAGAGGAGAGGCGTCAGTGGATGCGAGCGTTTGTACTGATGGATTGAGGAGGTGGAGGCTGCCTGCCTGGTGCTGGAGAGGTGAGTGCAATATTCCGCATTTCCTTCTCTCTTAAATCAGTTCACTGATGAACATTTCCAAAATAAAAAGGCACTTACTTCTATAGCAAGAAGGAAAAGATGTTATTTTGAAACAATAAGCTATGCTTCTGCTGAATAAAAAATATGAGTGTCACTGTGAGGTAGAAACATTTCGCTGTGTGTAGACAAAAAATAGTAAGGGGAGGCAGGCTGCTGATACAGTGAAAATGACCTTCTCAAGGGATACCGGCCTTCTATTAGCTACTGCTTCAGCTTGGGCCCTTCTTCTAAAAATTAAGTGGTCTCCCTTTCCTAGCCTGAATCGTAACCCATTAATAGCCAATACCTGAGCCTTAATAAGATCCGCTGCGTTCCCTTAATGATTCAGAAAGATAATCCATTAGATTCTGCCTGTTGGGAGAAGAACCTCCACGCTATGTAGCACCTCCTCCCAGGGAAATGCAGCCCGGATAACATTCTATCGGAAAAGGCTCCTGCTGCCAAATTTCTGTAATAAGTCCTCCTGGTAGCAGTCTCATCTGCTTATTGGAAGGATGTGTGGCTCTGCAGAGCCCGGGTGCGTTCCCTCTCCATGTGTGCCCATGCATGTGAAGGAATGAGGAGGGTTTATATTAATCTGCACCTGTGGACGGCTCCCATCTGCACTTGTGAACCACAAGTTTTTTGGTATCTTTGCATTTGCATTTTGGGTGAGCACTTCATACACAAAACCCCCAAGTCTTCAATGGTAGCTGAGAGAGCTGCAGACAAATAGATGTCAGTTTAATTTCTGCTCATAGAACTGATGTGATCTGCTTTTGGCTGTTTCACTGTAGAAGCCGTTTAACGTGTGTTCTTGCAGTATTTATTCTGCAAGATACTGACCTATCTCAACATTTTCCTGAGAAGATTTGAGAAAAAATCACTAGATTTCCCTCCAGCATTTCTTTATAATTGTTTATATATCCATTTTCTGATAGCCTCACACCCACAAATTGATTTTTATTTGGGCTCAGTATTTCACGCCATTGTGGGTCACACCCTTCGGGTGGCCATCAACATTTCATCCATAAAGGTTACAACAGCAGGTCAGGTACTGTGAATACCTACTTGTGGATCACAAAGGGGCAAAAAATGAGTGTGTATTTTGGATTTAGGGAAAATTTTGTCTGACTTTATGGCTATAGACATTGGAAGTCCGAGCTGATGCCTTAGGTGCTGTTATAGGCAGAAATCCTCACTTTTCTTCAACAGGCACAGATTTGACAGCTGAACAGACACAGCTCTGCAGAACAGAGAGTGTTTTGCCATTAACTTGGCTGTCTCCATCAAATCATTTGTTTGGAAGCTATCATGCAAAAAGCTCAGATCCCTGCCCTTGGATTAAGGACATTATAGGAGGAGAGGCCTATATATATAGAAGGATGAAGATCCAGTCTTCAAGAAGCCAGTGACAGGTGTAATCAAAATAAACCCTCTTAGTTATAAGGCATATTTAGGAGAAAAACTCATGCTATCTTTTGTTACCAAAGCACTGACTGCATTTTCAGAGAAGAAACCCCTCCTGTGTACATATGTACGCTTATAAGGAAGAAAAGCTGATTAATTCTGTGCAAGGCATGGAAATTTCACTCTCACAATGGACCTTACAGAGAGGAATAAACTGCATGCTGCATAAAGAATGCTACACCTCTGGCTGAGATTATGTGCTTGTCACTTCACAGGCCACTGGTGAGAAGAGTTGAGTAAGTCTTCTGAAGGTACTACCTTGAATTTTGTAAGCCTCCAGAACAGTTTCATGTTTCAATTGCAGACCTTGGTTTTGAATTTAGTGTTGATAATCTAAAGATAACCAGCCAGGTAGCCCTGAAGGACTGAAGTGAAAGTGTTCTGGTTCTCTCAGTTCTGACTATGCACTGATGGAACAAGGTATGTTAAATTTAAAGAAGGGTAGATAGAAACAGAAATTTGTCCCTTCTTAAGGAATCTACCTGCTAAGCGGTGAGGAAGGGGATAAGGATAACAGAAAATTCAGTAGGTAATAAAAGCTCAAATCCTTAAATGGTGAAGTCAGCTCTTCCTCTATAGCTTAAGCAGATAAGGATTTTGACAGCAGCCTTGGTTGATACGCAGGGGTGAGGCAATATAGGGGATGATGCCTTTTTCTCTCTCCCCCTCCATGAATTAAAGAAAAATACTTCCAATTCCTTTGGGTTAAATCACAGTAATCCCACTTATTTCAGATGAGATTCTTCAGATTTATGTAACTAAAAATGAGAGTTGAATCTGACTATTTCTGCTAAAGTTTTGGTCCTGCTTTCACAGAAGTCACTGGAAGTTTTGGCATTTATTTCAGCTGGAGAGAGCCCAGGACACACAGTTTCAATGATCAGGCTCTCCCTTGCCTTTAGGAACAGCAATGTTGAACAGTTTTGTAGCTGGTTTCTGTGAGGTCACAGGCTCAATGACAAATTCAGTAACTCTCAACTTGCATCACAAACTAATTCATAAATTATCAGCTATTTGAATTATGCTTTTTTACTGAGGAAATGGGAGTGTTATTCCCATGTTAAGGTTGACAGTACCCACCCTCAGCAGTTTCTACACAGGCAATCAACTATTTTCTTTTTCCTAAGAAATTTATTCAAAGGCCCTTAAAAATCATAATCTTGGCCTATGTGCATAAAATCATATTTACACTTAGCAGAATTTTCCTATTTTTGTTTAAAAAGAAGCTAAATTTTGTTCTTTGTGATCCCCAAAGTATCCAGAATAAATCCACATCCATTACTAGTTACAACAGATTCCCTTCACTTACTTGAGAGGATGATACGACTTTTATTTTGTATGTTATATTCAAAGTTCACATTTTTATTAAACTTTCCAGAATTCAAGAGTGGTGATGAGGAAGTCCAAATTTCAACTATTATATTGATGAAAGAATAATCCCAAGAAACACTATACTGTTCCAAAGCAACCATAATCAATTCTCTTTGCAAAGTTCCCTGGCAATTTAAGGTATGTGGAACAGACAAGATGACAGAGAACGGCTAAATACAGTTTGATTTATTCTGTTATTGTATCAGGAGTTGATACATATTAACAATTTAAGTTGTTTTAGCTTTCAAGTGGAATCAAGGACAGAATTTAACCCTTGACATGAAGGCTACAGAGAAAATACTCTTCTCTGAACTGTTGCTATTCTTTCACACTGAAGGGCACTGGTGGAGTTGGATGGAAGGAACAGATTGATGATGGGGCCATCTCTTCCATCCTACCCAGACTTCAAACATTGGCTACTCTTAAATACATTTAAACTCACAACTAACAAAACACATGGCAAAAATTCAGAAGACAACAACTCTCTATGTTGTTTTTTGTTGTTTTTTTTTTTTTTTAACTTCTTCAGCTCAGAGCATTTTCTGTGGTTCAGGAGAAGCTCAAGTCTCAGAATCCCATTTTATTATTTAGTACTGGACACCCAGTGAATCATTAGGGAAGATGGTTTTACCCAACAAATCCTATCTGCCTGTTGTTTTCTCTTTAAGCCCCTTATACCAGAGAGTTGTTTCTTCTCTGGATTCCTAAGCCATCACATCAAAAACACAAATGTGATAACACTTCCACATGATTCTACATTGCAGAAATAACCTGTTGGATTACCAGTCAACACCTTGGCCAACAGAAAAACTTAAAGAGGCAAATCGAAAAATTCTAAGTATTTGTTTTGCTCACACACATCAAAAATAATGACTGGAAAGTAAATAATAATTTCATAGGAATTACAATTGGTTAATCTGTTATTTTTACAGTGGATTTATTAAGTAGCAATTGCCTGGACTTGGCAGTTGGAAGGAATTATTCTCATCACTTTCAAACATCCATAACATGGATATGTACATATAGAGTAGCTGTTAAGGCTTCCCTTTTACCTGGTGGAAGAAAAGGAGATTTCTCCGTTGGAGTTACCCAGACTAGTTTCTGACTACCATATTAGCGTGAGATTGAGCTGACCTCTGGAAATGACAGCTCCTCTCCACTGCCTCTGAGGGAAGCACTGAGTGAGTGGCTCTGAGGTAGCCACCTACATGCAGATGCTAAATCTGCACAGATGAATCCCACTCTTACTGTCTATAATGTAATGTTTAACCAAGATTTACTAGTTAATTATGAAGATATTTTCATGGTTCACCATAAATATTTGTAAGTCATAATGCAGTTGCCATTCCCTACCTACCAGCCCTGTTTCCTTGACAGTGACTGGGCTGATGTTGGCTTCCTCCTTGGAGTATCTCAACAACGGTATTGGTCATGGCACTGGAAAGGCTTCACTGGAACAGCACCAGTAATCCAAATCTTTTATCAATTCTTCCTGGTGACTCTGGCAGTATTCTAGCATACATTCCCAGTGTGTTTCTACTGATTTTCTGTGCCTGCTTCCTGTATTTTCAAACCTTGCCCAGACAATGTGGAATAAGCACCTTTAACTTCATAAACCGCATGAGCGCAAATACAATTAGGCAGCGTAGCAAGTGTTGATGTACAAATACAGTTGACACTGTTGTGTTGTGGAAGGAAACAACACAGTGGAGCTGAATTGATTACAATTCAGTGTCATGGCACAGTAACAAAAACCCAGCTGGGTGTTTAGCGCTGAGAGGGCTTGCTATTCAGAGGGGGCATGCACCTGGTTATTATATTCCTTCCTTTAAAAGAGAAAAGTGTGTATGATTCAAAAGGATACTTACCTACCAGCTAAGGGAACATCTTTCTGAAGATAATACAATTTGAGCTATTAGGTTGGATTTTTCAAGTAAAGAGTTTTGTCTCTGACTATTAACAGCTCAAGTCGTATCATCCAAATATTGGAATGTGTTAACAAAATATGATTTCTTTTGGATTCTTTTGGATGTATAATATCTATTTATACATATATATGCATTAGAATATGTTTTTTTATTTGGATGTCTTATGAGGAAAGAAAGACCAGGATACTGGCTATTGCCCTCTCTAGTGTTTACACTGCAGGACAGGATTCAAACCAATACTACAGGAAATATTTTTTATACCATTTAAAGCACCTAATTTAATAAATTAATGCATATGATGCTAGCCAAGTCCATTATAAACTAAAATTTTCCAGAATTAACACGATTGCACGAGAGCACCTCTCGGTACTACCAGCTAGTTGATTGTTGCAACAGGGCCTTGGCAAGAAGATTTTGTCTCAAGATGCCTTTTTGTGCCTTACCTTTTAAATTTGGCAGAGTTCAGGGTACCACAGCAGAAGCCATTTTGTGACGGGAAGATATTCATATATTCTTATCATGGCTAAGAATCTATTGAGCTTCCATGTTATATTGCTCAGTAATGGTAGAACCTCACCTTAATCAGTCATTTCAGAGACATGTTTTTAATCTTTTTCAATCCATCTATGTCCATGAACAGATAAACTCACCTTAATTTCTAATTCAGTGACATATATGTAGGTATTTAAAATTCTAAGGCTAGCCTACTCCAAATTTGAACAATTGTTCTATTATCATATTGGTTCTGTTCCCTGACTAGATGTCCTCTAGTTAAGTCCTCTGATTATGTTTCATACTGTGAATGTTCCTGAAAGCAAATCTGAACTTTGCCTCATAGCTGTGATTACACAGGTGTGTCAAGTTTGCTTTTTGCATGTGTGCTCACAAAAAGCAACAGAATACTGAAGACTTCATGTAATTTTTTTTTTTTTTATGTTACAGGAACGAATTTTTGGCTACTAGGTTCAAGGGATCAACAATTGTTTTAAATGTGGCAAGACTTGAGGCTGATGTGCAGTTCAGTATTATATCAGCACAATATTATTTGCTCTTACAGGTCAAGTAAATATACAATGGTCTAAACAAATTAAAGTATCAGGTAATATCAGGAAGAGGTAGGAATCGGTGACTTTTAACACTGCAGACTACAATTCTCCCTTTTTCCAGAGAGGCCTGATTGTACCCTGCAGTCCTGAATGGTGCAAATTCTATATAACAGAAGCTAAAACATCTATAAAGTAATAATAGTAATAACCTACCATATAGACAAGGAACTGAATTATTGGATCTCTTACAGTCCTGTTCTCTGTCAGCACACACGGGTTATAAACTAAAATTAAATGTTTACAGAGGATATTACTGTGGTGTGTGACAAGAAAAACCTCTCTCTTTGCTGTATCCATGGCATAGCAATTCTGCCCTTTTCCCACTTCTGCAGTCAAGGAAACCAAGAACAGCCACTGATACTGTGGCCTCTTGGGATCATACCTGGAAACTGGTCTAATTCACACAGCCACTTAGGCAGCCCCAACCTGGCTCTACAATAAAGGCTGGATCATGAAAATTACTTTCTCCCTCAGATGAAGACTAGAAGTGTTTGAGTTTCTCTGTATTTTTGATTACTTTACGTTGCTTTTCTAGTTGTGTCTTCTGATACTGGAAAGTAATGAACCCCAAGTAGAAAATACTGAAATATTCTAATTCAGAAATCATTTAGACAGAATTGATCTGGAAGAAATGGGTGATGCCCATTATAGTAAAAGTGTGCTCTGATGGGGAGATTAGGCACACAGGCATATGGAACTCTGGGACTATCTTTAAATATTGTAGACTTAATTACCAAGTGATGGGAGAACTTTTCAGTGAGCAGCACGATTACAGTCTCTAGGTATTTTCATTCAGTATCTTCTTTGTGGTGTTGGATACCTCCGATGACAGGAGCCTGTAACTCATCAAAGCTTATCTATACAACTGTAGCTTTGGATTTTGGATACATTATGTTTTCATTATTAACCTGTGAAGAATTATTCCCAGACCTCATTGAAAGTTTACATAAACAAGTCAAGTCAAGAAAATAGTAAAGTATTTGTTTTAAAGGAGACCAGATGGAATGCTGTCAATCTATGCAGCACTGTTCTTACTCAGCTGTGAGATATGAAGTGCAAATGGAATTTCTTAGACATGGTGTTTATGATCTGTCTTTATCTATGTTGCAAAGACTTATAGTTGATGGAGGTATGTTAACAGTACATCAAACTCATTGTTTACTTGGTGTCTGCATCTTATTATCAGAATCATCAATTATAGTTTCCATAATTTCAAAGATGTAATTTAAAAGGATACGTTTTTTCAGAGTTAGCTAGTTACAAAATTCATAGAAAATACTATTTTTTCACTACAGTTTCTTAAGCTTCTATTGGGATTGGTCAGAGGCAAGGGGTGATCAACAGAAGACAAGAAATAGAAGGTCAAGATTAAAAGATTTCAGAAAATAATACAGGTGTGCAAGAGGTCAAGGACTTGGCTCTTTCTTTTAACTTTTGCAAAAACCTTTACAAATGTCACCCTTACCAATGAGCTCCCTCCTGCAATCAACACAAAAAATGGGAAGGGATAGTTAAAATTATTTTTGAGCAGAGCACTAGTTAACAGTAGACATGAGAATCTGAAATACAAACGAAAATTGTACCTCATACTTATGAACTGAAAAAAGGAGAGTTCTTAGAATAGCCAAGGAGACACAAACACTATCGTGATGACAATGTCCTGACTTGTTCAGTGCCACTCCTGTGTCTCTAACAGAGCAAAACTACTTCCAGCTTTTAGTGGAGGTTTGCCTATTGCACTGAGCCTTCAGCCAGCAAAGAGGTGACACAAACTGGGGTTTATTTCTCCTGAGCTATTTGGCACAAAATATTCTTTGGGATGAGGAGAAGACTGCCAGTAGGTGTGTGTCAGTGGCATTGCATCCCAATGGGACTGCTGCCAGCTGGAAGAGATTGAAAGCAAATTGCAATTGCTGTAAGGTGGGTTTGGGCTGAAAGCTAAGCCAGCTGTGAGCTCTGTAGCTATTGCCTGCCTTTGTGCCTTTGGCAGAGGTGGGAAGACACCTCATTGGGCATTTTCCTCGAGTTGAGAAGTAAGAAATTTTATGTGCCTTGTTTTCTGGAATGCCTGTAGCTTTTTTGGGTAGATTGTGGGTTGTTCTTACTACTAAGGTGCATCCTGAAGGGGAATTTTTCAGCCTTGCTACAACAGAGATGCAAAAGTTGTTTGAAAGTCAGAGATGGCTTTAAAAGGCAGTAGCCCTTTTCATAGTTAAAATACTGATTCCAGAATCTCAATTTGAAAGTCTTGAGGTGTGCTGTGAATGAACCAAAACATAACAAAAGCTGTGCTTTTAGGCACAATTGTCCTGGTAGTTATCAGTCAAGGAACAGTGTAATACCGAACCAGTGGTACCTGAGATCACTGAAAATGCAGACCCCACACCTCACCCCAGTCAGCCAAGTAATCTGAGTGCCCTCAGAGATATCCTTGTAGTCCTTTAATGAAATTTTCAAGATGAATTATTGTTCTGCTGTGCATTGTGGATATTTCCCTCCCATCCTCTCCCCTTGGTAAATCTGCTTTGTGAGTTTAAGGTGGATTTGGAATCCCTACAGCTGCAATAGCTTTTGCACTGTTTTGACCCAAATATGGCTTGCTGAGAAATTCATGTCCAGCCCCTCTGCCAAAGGCTGGATGTGCTGTGGGTAACCTCCACCATGTGTATTATTTCATGTCCCAGATCTGTGCCTGTTTCACAGAGCTGCTTCTACAACGATATCAACAGTAGATTTTTAGTGAGCAAAAAGAAATAAAATGGTGAGTCATCAGCTTTTTTCCTGCATATCTCATCTGTGTGAAATGCAGAATGCTAATAGAATAGTTAGGCATCAGCGATAAAATTCCAGCTTTATGTGCCATCTTAATAGTAGGCTAGAGTGTCACCAGAAGTATTTTTTTCCTGGTAATATGAGAAATGAATAACTAAGGATCCACTGCTGAATAATGAATAAACTAAAGGCTCGATTAGCACCTTTCAGCTTTCAGATAATTTTAGCGCTGCAGCTGCTTGAGTCAAGAAGAGATGTCACTGAGAGTAAAAGGAACAGAAAAGCAACTACCTGAGATGCTGCTGTTAAAGCTGTGCTGTGAGAGTGGTGGTGTACATTTGGCTGGTCAGTGAGGCTCCCCCTTAAACTGACAGGACTCATGCAGATAAAAACTGCAAAATTTGAGGATTTTACTATTAACAGTAACAGTAGATCATGTGTGTAGTGTCATAAATCAACCCATCAATTCTCAATATATGATTCAAGAACCTGCTTCAAAAAAAAGGAATGAAATTACCAGGGTCCTAAAATGGTGAGCTGACCTCTATGTACCTTAAAGAGGAGGAGACAAGTCCAGTTAGGGTGTGATACTAAAGGGAAACTTTTCTGACCTCAGCAAAGGAGAACTTGTACAGCAGGAGAGAGATGGATTATTTAGAGACAGAATTGAAGGGCTAAAGGATGAGTAAAAATATAGACATACTGGCTGCATGGCTAGGAAGTTTGCAGGACTACAGAGAATAAAAAAAAACAGGGGAAAAAATCTGAATGACGAGAATGCCCTTACATGCAACACAACTTGAACAGGAGCAGTGATTACTCTCCTCCCCCTCTCTCTCCACACACACTACATATACACAGAAAAGCACTGGTAGTGTTAATAGAACACCAAAAAAATCATCAGTATGTGCAACAAAATTGGAAGCTACACCTGCTAATATTACTAGTAGTGGTACAGTTACTAATGAAAAATAAAACATCAAGAAAAATTACTGGATTTTGCTGTATCCCTAATAACAAAATCAAATCCATCTATCATTCATATGTTTCAGGTTTGGGGAAAAATAACAATTTACAAGCTTGCTTTAGGCTGAAAAATAACAACTTTGCCCAGCTAAATCTAAATCATGGTACTTCTATGTTAAAGTAAATACCCAGATTAAAAATCTACACAAACTTCCTCAAAAGATGGGCTTACATTTAGCAGCTTCTTTTGTTACTTATCAATTTTAAAAGTAATTAATATTAATCAATATACAGTACCTAAAGTTTTGTATTTGTTTTATAGACAAAAAAATCTATTCTTGGAATGATATGAAAGCCATCCACAGTTTTGACAGAATCAGTATAGCCCTATGAACACGTGAAGCCATCCAACCGAGTCTTGTCATAGCATGACTCAAAATGGATGTGGTCAAATCTGGCCTCGGCTCTTCTAAGATTGATGAAACTAGGAACAAACTTAGTGAATAACTGCAAAAGCCAGGCTGGGAACATGTGCACAGAACAAGAAATTAATGTTGAAACACAGTGATACTGATAATGCTTCAGCATTTCCTGGAAATACAGTCACGCTGAGATCATACAAAAGCAGGGAGCTGAAAATTAAACTATGTTCATAGCTATTTTTACAGAAGTTCTCACCGTAGATATTCTGATATATGAAGAGTATGAATCATGCACTGAATACTAAATTTTCATCAGTAAAACAGTCTATATTGCTGGCACTTTGATATCCTGCTTGCCATGTTGCTAAATGCATTGTTTTTGTTTTCATCCTGTTCAAAACCAAATACTGGCTCATTTCAAAACCTACCGAAGTCAACAAAACCATTACTTTTTATGGTAAGCGGATCACAGCACTTTATAGGGTTTGGAATGTTTTTACTCTTGTTTTCTCTTAATAAATACTGTCACTGTTTCTCGTGAGGAAGAACTATGAATACCCTCACCCCAAAGTGTCACTTATCATAGGGTGCCATTTCACCATAATTACTGAAGTTCCTCTAGCTCATTTTACATTCTCATTTAATGACACAAAGAAATATTTTTCATCTCAGTAGAAAAAGCAAGGTTGAGTAAGAGGAAAAACCTAACATTATCAAAGGAACTTAAACTCTTCAGAGCACAAGTGGTGAAAAACACACTGAGACTATTGCTAGAGATGTTTGCACTGCTACTTTAGCTTCACTTTTTTGGATAAATCAGGCCTTCATCCTCTTCAAATCTGCAACCTGCATCTCCACCCATGACCAACTTGCTTATTAAAAGGCTTTTTAAAAAGACTGATGATAGGAATTTAACTACCAGTGTCCTCTAATATTCATTGTATGTTCAACATAAGCTGCTTATAATCAATCGTGCGTGAGGAGCCAGCAGGGAGTGACTGGGATCCCTGTGCTGTGTGGTGGTGGGTGTGTAACTGCAGCAACTGCAGCTGGGGTGTGAGGAGGGTGTGATCACCCTTCCAGAGGGAGAGAATTGAAAGGAGAGACAGAAGAGAAATCCTTGTAGCTGCTAAACCTCAAAAGGATGTCAGGTTCTTTCTGGCAGCAACAATTAGTCGGTGGTGGGCTTCTGTGTTGGTGTTTTGTTTTGGTTTTGTTCAGGGGGAGGTGTCAGTGAAGGAAAAATGGGAGCTAAAGAGGTTGATGCATCAGATACCAAGGTCTTTTTGATTTACTGTGAATGAAAAAGAACTTAGTTTCTATAGGTGTCTACAGAACATTATCTAGATGGCAAAATGATGGCTTGGCTTGGCTTTTGAAACCAGGAGCTTATTGGCCATTGTACAATGTTTTACTGAAATGTTTCTGGTCGCAGAATTATTTTCTGTGAAGTAACATATATCTGTGTTTTGGATTTGGCACAAAGCAATTTCATATCAAAACCAGAACATGGGTAACTTCCTTCATATTCATCTTATAAAAAAAGGTCCTTTGAATTTGAGAGTAACTCCAACAACAGCTCAGCTGTCTGAGATGTACCTGCTGAAGCTCTTGCAGGCAGCAGGAGTGTGCGACTGTCAAAGCTTCTGAATTTCAGAAGAGAAGCAGAATGAGACCAGGCGTAGGCTGCAGCTGTAATCTGTGCTTGGTAGCATCCAAGTCCTCTCCCATGAGTCACACTGCTGAGAACATCGTGGATTCTCTTTAGCCTCTTGGGATTTTTTTTTTTTTTGGCCCTGGACTGCAGTCTAATACTTGTTCCTCTTCTCATCTCCCTTTTGCAGATAAAATCATGTTTAATTTGGGTTGTTAAGAAGAAACCTAGAAAATCCACAGTTTTGGTATCCACAGATGTAGATACCTTCTGACATAGTTCATATTGTTAATTTTATGTGTGGCCTAGGGCTGGAAAATACTCTCTACCCTACCTACCCAATTAATCCCTGATGATAGCCCTGTCTTTTCTGCTGACATTGACACTCTCTTCCTTTCTTTCTCTTATTATATTAGGAACAGCATTTTAATCCATGATTCTGCCTTGTTGTGAGGTTAATAACCTGACGAAAGTGCTGAAGTTTTCTTGTCCTTCCCTAAATTCCCTTGTCCTTCCCATCATGAGAACTATTGGCTCTATTCTTCCACTGTACTGTTTTTCTCTCTTCCATTTTGACAGCTCTTCGATGTTTTCTCTGCACCATGTTGCTTTTTCTCTCATGCTTTCATTGAGCTGCTGCCTCTGAACTCCCTTACGATTCATGTGAATCTTCTATAATCCTTTTTTGACTTTTTCTCATGTTGGGAACTTGCTGCTCCTGCATACTCATTCAACCTATGTCTGTTTTTCTGTTTTTTCATTCACCAAGGTTCTTTTGATTTGTTCTCTCTGAAACATTACTCATTCTCTGTTGCTTAGTTTCCAGCTTTAACTATCGCATTGCCAGTCCTCCCATGCTCTCACCCAGCCTTTCCATGAATTCAGTGTTTATTACTTCTACTGAAATGGTTCCTGTATTTTGCTCTTCTCCTTCCAAAACCTTTTGCTCTGCCTCTCCCTGCAAGTCTATTCTTGCCAGCTTTCCAGTCCTGATCCACTCCCAACAATGTCCTTTCTCCAGCAAAACCATTCTGATGGAAGTCTAATGATTTAGGCAATTTCTTCCAACATGAACACCCTGGATTTATTATCTCCTTTTTTTTTTCTCCTAGTGTAATTAAATTCCATATGTGCAGACCCATCTTTACAGATTCTGAGTAAATCCTTTCCCTCTGGTCTTTTTTTTCCTGTGTGCAGATTTCTGCTGATCTTATGCCAGTATGATATAGTAAGATGTGCCCATCTGCTCCTCTTGCCTCATCTTTCCTTCCTCTATTGCTATCTCTTCCTTTTTTTTCATGGATACATGATTCCTTGCTTCCTGTGTTTATATACCATTCAATTTACCCTAGAAATCTTACCTAGCTTCTGTAACTTTATTCCCTCATTCCTTGCCTTAATCTTTGCTTTTCCTCCAGTTCTTGCCCTTAAAACCAGCAGAACAGTTGCTCCAACATACTTTCTTATGCATCATCACAGATAAAATTCATCTGTTGTTTCCAGAATTCCCATTTGCTGGAGCATCTTCTCCTTGCCTCTTACTTGGCCTTGAGCTTTAATCTTTAAATCTTCAATGGCTGCTTTTCTCTATTGCATTAAACAAACCTCCTGTCTTCAGGACACTCTTATCTGTACCCAGACTCTCATGTTCTCACTACAGGGATTCCCATAGCTCATGCTTGTTACTGGAACAGCTACAGCAAGCATGGTTTTGCTTTATTATGTCACTTTTAAGGCCCAGGAAGAGAGACTGCCTTTTACAAGGCTATACTGTTCTCCTGTTACAAATCCCTCTTAAAATTTCTTTTGCTAAAACTACCAAAATGCCCTTATCTTTCACAAGGTATTGTGTGCAATAAGGTTGTATGAGTGATAGGAAATTTGCCATTATATTCAAAAAAATCTAATGTTTACTAGTGCTTTTAAAAAAAAAATGTAATAAAATAATTTCTTTAGCCCTGTAAGATTCATGAAACAGCGACCCTGTGAGTCTTAGCTCTTGAATCACCCACATAAGGCTTATGGGTCCCACTAGTGACAAAAGCCAAACAGCAACACTAATGAAGACATAACCTCCACTGCTGTCATCACCCGAGTGCTTACAAAACACTGAGTGGCTACTGCATTTTGTTTGCTGCTTTATTGCACACTTTTAAATGGTCTGATGTTTGTACATCCCTAAAGCAGATGCTGTGTGTGTTGTTTCTTCTCACCCTTGTCTAGCAGCCAGGATTTCCTGCACACCCACTGCTAGACCCACTGTAATATTCTTGTTCTTGCAATGCTTTTTGATGCCAGTCTAAAGGTCACCTCGAAAGCGGCTGCTGTGGCAGACTCTGGTTTAGTCAAACCGCTGTGAAGCACAGCAACTCCCTGTGCAGCCACTGACACTGCTCTGGGTTTTTGGCCATGCAGCTCAGAACAGAAAGAACTGTGGTGTATCTGGCTCTATTCAAGAGTCAGTCAGTCTCATGTCTGGTTGTGTTGGTGCTTCTCACTGTCTCACTGTAGTTTGTGGATGTTGCTAAAACAGGTCATAATTTAAATAACTACTAAGTATTTTAGGTATTAATGCTTCACAGATTTTATGTTTCCAACTTCCTCTAGTAAGTGGAGTGTGCACAGTTAAAAGAAAAATAACCAACAGATTTTTGTTGAATGCTTGGTTTATAAGAAATACTATGTTTTCATGATAAGTTCCTACGTTTCCCTAAATATTGGATGAAGCCTGTATGCTAAATTTTGGCTGGGTGATATACTTAGCTGGTGGATATCCCTAACCAGCATAATTTGTATTGTGGTACTGCTAAAGTTTGTTGGATATTTTCCAAACAATACACAAAGATGTTTAAGCTAATGAATGTAATATCTCACTGCAGCAAATCTGTTCTGTCCCATGTCAGGCAGACTCGATCATACACTGATGTATGATCATACACTTGCTGTATAGGTCTATGCCTATACAGCAAGTAATTTTCTTTGGGTTCTCCCTTATCTCTTTGTAAAACTTCCTTTGCCATGTATCACAAAATGGTGTACCTAGGTGGCAATTCTTTTAGTTGAGCTCAGATTTTATGCCACAAATCTGAGTATTTCTATAAAATCACAGTAGGAAACAGCAGATGAGAACCTAATGGACCCACCAATTGTTCTTCTTGCAAGGGTGCTAAAAGCAGCTGGAGCTGGCAACAGTCAGTGCTGGTGACACTAAGGAGCTCATGGTATGGCACCAGTTCTGATCAGTGCCTTTCTCATCCCCTGCCTTGGACTGAGTTCCGGATTAAACTTTTTAAATAATTGTTCTTTCACCTTCTTTGACAACTTTTATTGTAAGAATCCCATCCTTACACAGCAGCTTCTGTTATTTGGTATTGTTTACTGTGGCCAAGGTCCTGTGCCATGAATATGCATTTCTTGACTCACTTTGCTGTTCCTCTCATTTTGGTATCTTTTGCACAGACATTAATAATTTCTTCGCTCTGTTTTGGGGAGTTGGTATAGAGGATAGGTCCTATTTCTCAAATAGAGATCAAGATGGAACAAGTAAACAACGATTCCAAACACTCAGCTAATTATATAATGACACTTCTTTCTTCACTCATCTGACTAACAGAATACATGTTTTAACTGCTGCAAAAAATAAACCTCAAATTCATCAGCTTTCTCTGCTGTTTTCTTGTTCAACAGCTACATCTGGCCCATCCTTTGTTTTGTGTGAGATTATAGTGCCTTAATGTGTAGTTGAAAGTTTTGTCATAACTTGAACATACCTCCTTGTCTTTCAGGTTTCAATGATTGTATAAAGAGAATGACAGTAATATCTGTGGCCACAGTTTTAAAATAACTTTCTTCTGCTAAAAATGGACTTCAATTCCCATGCATTAAAAAGTAATTTCTGTGAAGTTATTTCAACCTTGCATTTCTACAGCATGCATGTCTTGGAGTCTTTCGTGGATGCTTCCTAGATCCAAAAATCTGGACCGATTTTCCCATTTCTTGTGAGCCTCAGTTCTTTTATTTTTCTCTCTCTCCCTTAAAAAAAAAGCCTGCTTAGTAGAACACTTTATTTCTTCCTCAGTAAATGCCTTGGGTATGTCCTGATATATCACACTCCCTTGTGTCTTCTTCTCTTTCATTAATAGTATAAAAATTATTGAAAGTTAAAACATGCAGAAATAAGGTTTTGTTAAAGTACAGAAATTCTCAGTGGATGTGTATAATCAGTAGAAACTGCAGTAGCTTGGCTTACACTTGTAGGTGCCACTTCTTACTAGACTTGCTTGAGTTTGCTTTTACATGGGTGTAAAAGCTTTTTACTCTGTGTGAATGGGTAGGTGGTCATGAATCTAAATTATCAGACCACTTGCACTTGAGGGATAATACAGCTTTGTGCCTACAACTCCAGCTGAAATTCCTGCTGCCAGCAGCATGCTGTGTGCAGTCTCTGTGCTGTGAGAGTCACAGCCACTGGTTTTGTTCTCAGCTTAGGAGTCACTGCCTTTCTCCAAGATCGAGGGGGAAACATCTTTCCAGGCAGGTTCTGTAACTCTGTGTTCCACGGTGACGTGTCAGCAGCTCATGAATCCAGAGACAATGCTTGGATCTTTCCTTATGGAAGCGTTTACAATTCAGTTGTGGTGGTGTGTCATTCTCCTTCCTATGGCTCTTCTCCCTCTGCTGCCATAACTTGGGAATGGGGAAAGTGCTGGGAAAAGGGATAAGTGTTTATATTACACACACACAGATCAGTTTGCACAAGCTAGGAGTGATGGATAGGGGCAAAGAGCGAGCCTAGATATGAAACCAACAATAATGACTGGTTTTATTGGCTACAAATGGGTGGTCAGAACAAACTCTCAGCTTAATGGGCTTCAACACTTTAACATGGTAACCAGAGCAGAATTTTGTTCAGGTCTCCTCCCTACTCCAGGAATTGGTAGCATTCCTCTTTTGATAATGGCAATAGATCACCATTAGGTCAGGATTTGGGACATGTTAATCTTATCTTGTGGGAAAAGCTACTCTAGTGATGACAAAACAGCCCATCTATATCATCAGACTTAAAACCCCCATGTTTTCTTAACATTTTGAGTCTTCAGTTGTCAGGAGAAGGCAAATATGTTAGTTTAGACACACAGATACAGTATAATCTGGTCATTTGAATAATGAGATTTTTTAAAATAAACTTTACACAAGTGTACAAGTGAAAGGAGGCAATAAGGCTTTCCACTAGAGTAACTGAAAATGCACTTACCTAATTAGAAACTTAAAACACTTATATGTTTAATATGAAATCTGATTTTAAGAATCCAACAAATTCTAGACTGCCTTATTTTCTGAGTGTATTCCAAGAAAAAGTAAACCTGGTAAGAGGAAGTTTATCTGTATGTAGCCAGGGCAGAAAACTGCAGTAATAGTTTGTGAAGTTTCCTGAATTTTAAAAAGTATTGATTGTTAACATGAGAGATTTTTTTCACTGTGTATGGGAAAACTTACTCAAATACACAAAACTTTTTTACTGTAGTTCCTGTTTAAAAAGAAAATTTACTACTCTGCTTTACAAAGCAATAATATAATCACCTCATTGTGCTACTACTTGAAATAGTGATATCCAAATATTATTGCAATATGAGCAATAGGAATGACTAGAAGTCAGGGGGAAAAAAAATAAAGAGTGTAAAACTAATGTGTATTTACATACTCCTGGTCTTTCCTATAATGAGATTCTACTTTACATTTTTTTTGGTCTTAAACATATTAATGAATGGCAAACAAAATAGTTGATATGTAAAACACTGTGGAATATGAATGATGCATCTGAATGTGTTACAGAAATATGCAATAGGAAATATGCTACAGAATGTATGAGCTGAATGAAAATCAAAGATTGTTCCTGAGAGAGTCTTTCTACCCAACCATTTGTCATAAATGTTTGAGGCAAGTAACATCAAGTTTAAAAAAGATCTGCTTGTCTTATATGGTCATAAAATCTCCAGATTGATCCTAAGACTGCTGCCTTTTGGCAGGAATATGTGCCCTCTTGCTGCTCGTTGCTAGCAAGCCTCTTTTGTTCAGGATGGAACTGAGAGAATAAAGAGAGAGAGTCTTATGTGTTTCTTGCAAAATTCTTCACCTGTAAATACCTCCATGCATAGAAAATGTCATAAAGAATTCAGCAAGTGGTTTTATCAATGACATGAAAATGAGGCCTGTGATGATGAGGATTTAAAGGAGAACCAGTTTGAAATGTCCCGAACGTGTCAGAATAAGTGTGATTAGTGGAAGCAGCTCTGATTTTTATACAAGTAAAATAAGAATCTGGCCTGATATCTAATACAGGAATTTCATTCTCTCTGCCTGGTTAGAAAGTTATTCATTAAGAAACAGCTTCCTCAATTCTAATTTTTCATTTTCTGTGATTATTGGAAAAAGTGACTCATTTGAAGAAAGTGTAACTCCTCACTTGGGAGGGTTTTTCTTTCCACATCTTCAGAGTAAGTAAAGTTGTGCTAATTACAATTCTATTAATGTGTACACTAGTTTTTAAATTTTTCACTGATTAATCTGTTCTTCACGAGCTAATGTCGTGTCATACAAAGACAAGTATGATAAATATAGCTGATATTAAGACTCCTGTAGAATTTCAGACCAGGTAAAAGCAATACATGGTGCCTTTGGGGCAAAGGATTTGGATGTCTTTACATTTAAGATGCTTAATTTGCCAGTCTGTTCAAGCACTGTGGTCCCTATAGACAAAGACAAGAGACAAGGACTTCAAACTGCTATGAAGAGGTGACTCTCTGTGCCAACTGATAGTTTAGAACAGTTCAGAGTCAGATTAGTTTAGAATATAATTCTAACCATATTCCAATAATATGGTTAGTTAGAAAGTTAAGTACATGAGGTTGCAAGTAGTTGTAGTTATACTTTTTTTCTCACAAAAGCTTGAGGCTCAACATCTGGCTTGGAACATTCTATCTCTCTCCTGGTAGTGTGGAATCATTCTCTTTAATATGTGTTTTAATTTATTGTCACATCTACATTTAAATATTGGTAAGTTCAAATAGGGAAACTTAAAAAGGCTTGTAGAGCAACTTTGAAAATGGTGTTGGGAGACTTAGTTTTATTAAAATGTAGTAGAAAATTATCTTTAGTAGACTCTGCAAGTTTCTGTAAGGATCTCAGTACCGTGTACTTTGGTTTGCAAATACACTCACTGAGGAGCCTCCAGGCACAAGTAACCAGGCAGCAGAAGAGGTGCCAAGGTGTCCTAGGGCAGCACTCAGGGAGGAAGCTGTGACATCTGTGATTCCGCTGCCCACTGTGCTCAGAGCTTAGTGGGAGCAGCAAGCCCTTGCTAGGAGAAAGGCAAATGATCACCAGTCAGCTGTTAGTAATGTGTTTTCCCTCTGCCAGAGTAACTGCTTCCTGCTGCTGCCTTCTGCAGAGTTCCAGCTAGTAGGCTTAAAGTCTAATCTGGGAAAGAATAATTGCTCTAACAGTCACTGAAAAGCTCTCTGCCCTTGCTTGGGATGGTGTTTCCTGTGCTTTGTGTATGAAAAATTCATCTTGTAGTCACTGTTCTCTTTTACTGTAGCTCAGAATTTTCCTGTATTGAAATGGAAAGAGAGGAGGCTCAAAACCATTTAGCTTGGGTATGGAAAGAAGCTTACAAAGTTTGCATCTCTTTATTGATTAAGCAAGACGCAGGTACTGTGTTTAACAATACTGTTCTCCAAGGGGAAAAAAGAAAAGAGCTGATTACAAAGATCAGTAACTCTTCTTTTCTCAAATTCATGAAGCAAAGTTAATCAGCATCTTTTGTTTCTTAATTTAGTTATTTAAATGTTCAGTGGAGATAGATAAGATGAAAGAAAACTCAGGAGGACATCTGTCTGAATATAAGATATTGATATAAATAGAGAGGCTGGGAAAAGTAGTTGTGAGTTTTCATTTTCTACTTCAGACAAACCAGTCAGAACAGAACTGTGCAGGAAAAGCACTGCCATAAGCTCTTGCTGAGGGAGAAACTGGGGCACAGCTCAGCACTGTTTGTTTTCACGTAGGTTTAGATAATAAAAAACACAGAAAGCTGAAAGGGAGATTTGATTTACTATTGTTCAGAAACCACATTTTCTTCGTCTGTGAGTTTCAGCTGTCCCTATGCTTTTACTATAACTTTAGATATTTGCTTTTCTTTACATTTTTTTCCATCTGTATTTTCCATTTGGCATAATAAAAGGTTTGGAAGTCTAGAAGTGGAGTAAAAAGTGAGCGGCTTGCTGCAAGGAAGCGGACTCTCTCATTCATTTATTTTCCCATTGTTTGGCAGGTGGAAAGCACAGATTTACAGAGCTGAACTGGATCAGCTGAAGAAGTGGGGGAAGAGAAACAAAACAAGTACAGTACCAGTGAAAAGAGCTTCAGCTTTATCTTGCAGCATCACCACAGCAACCAGAGAACACAATCAGAAGAAAAGGCTACAGCAGAGAAGGCAAAAGTGCAGCTTCTTACCTTTGGACAGAAGGCAGCAAAATCATTATGCAGAACAGAAATGGTATTTGATGGCTTTAGACAAACTGTGGCAAAGGGAAGCGTCCCATCATTAACAGGAATGTGCCACAGTTCATGCACTGGAAAGGGGAGTGCCATGAGATCTGCTGAAGAGACTATTTCTGTGGCTGCATACCTACATGGGTTTGCACCCTTGCTGGGACTCAATTAGGTGGCTGTAGGCATCGGGGATCATCAGGTATTGGATAGTGACCTTTATTCCATTCGGGGTGTACCTGGCAGGAGAACTGAAAGACACTGCAGATCTTTTTGAGAGACGCCACCAGAGTGAGCCAATCTGCACCCCTTCCCTCTGTACCTGCCTGCTGTACCATGGGATGTCGGCAAAGCTCTGAGGAGAAAGAGGCAGCGCGGCGGTCCCGTAGGATTGACCGCCACCTGCGCTCTGAAAGTCAGCGACAACGAAGAGAGATAAAACTCCTCCTCCTGGGCACCAGCAATTCTGGGAAGAGTACTATTGTAAAGCAGATGAAAATCATTCACAGCGGTGGCTTTAACTTGGAGGCCTGTAAGGAATACAAACCTCTGATTATCTATAATGCAATTGACTCTCTCACACGTATCATTCGGGCTCTGGCCACCCTCAAGATAGAATTTCACAATCCTGACAGAGCATATGATGCAGTGCAGCTTTTTGCCCTGACAGGCCCAGCTGAGAGCAAAGGGGAGATTACCCCGGAGCTGCTGGGGGTGATGAAGAGGCTGTGGGCAGACCCCGGTGTGCAGGAGTGTTTTTGCCGCTCCAACGAGTACCACCTGGAGGATAACGCTGCCTACTACCTGAACGACCTGGAACGGATCGCAGCCCTGGACTACATCCCCACGGTGGAAGATATTCTGCGGTCTCGGGACATGACCACAGGGATTGTAGAAAATAAGTTCACCTTCAAAGAGCTGACTTTCAAAATGGTGGATGTGGGTGGACAGAGATCTGAACGCAAAAAGTGGATCCACTGTTTCGAGGGGGTTACAGCAATAATTTTCTGTGTGGAGCTGAGTGGGTATGACTTGAAGCTGTATGAAGATAACCAAACAGTAAGTGCAACTTCTGCTCCTTGTTCTCTTTCCTTCTTTTCCCTTCTCCTTCATCAGTATTTGGTCTTTTATCTCCCCCTCCTTCTTTCACTCCCAAGGCAGTAATCCCCAGTCATTAGGAAAACCTGGAAGCTATGGTTCCTTTATTTGGATAGTTTTCCCCACTGGACAGTTAGTTATTTAATGTTACTTTTGGGAAATGGAGGTGCTCTTCACATGAAACCAATTTTAAATTTTTTGGTGCCTTTAGCTAAAAGTTTACTTGCTTAACTGTTACTTCAAACACCAGTTAAAAAGGTAGGCAGTAGTAACATCCTGGTGTACAGGATTGGACACCATGAAGGTCCTGGGAAATGTCAAAGGTAAAATAATAGTAAGTAACAGTTTCCTCCCCTTTTTTTCCCAGGATTTTCAATAGGAATTTGGGATGAAATTAATTTTAAAAATTAATTAAACATGCTTTCTAATTAGTTTGACATTTTTATATTTAAAATTTTCTTTGTTTCTTGTTAAATGGCCAGTTTGCCTTGTCCAAAGAACAGCCATTCCCATTTAATAGTCTTTAATGTTGTAAGCTTCTGGTGTTCACAGCACACAAACACAGTAGCCATGGGAAATATATGAATGCTTACAGGTACATAAATATATATTTGCTGTGACTTTCAAAGTGCTTGAATTAAGCTACACAGGGGTTTTACTTGAAATTACTTTTCTGACAGCCATGTAAAACATGGTGTTTAAGAGAAGGGAGTTTATGGGTAGGGATGCATGATGGCCCCTTTTTGTTGGTATAGCTTATCACATATGTAGTATTTCCCTATCCTTATCTTCCGTAGTGCTTTTACTCACTATTCTTATCTCCTGTAGTGATTTTTATAAACAGCACTTCTATTTTCTGTACTATTCTCATGAGCCATTTCACTGTCCTGTGCATGGACTTACCCTTCATTATCTGGAGATTCTTTTCTTGGCATTAGTGTCTTCCTATTGTAAAAGATTTCTGTATCTGCTTTTTTGTTTAGTAACCTCTTCTTGACATGAGAGAAGCGTTGCCACTAATTCTTTCTCCTCATTTTCAGACATATTAGGAAAAGTATTTAATATTAGAGCCTGACTAGGAGTTTCTTGCAATTCTTTTGACTTTTCCTTACTTGCCTTACTGTTCAGATTTAAAAATCAAAAAGAACTACCTAAAAGGGCAAAAAATCAATATACTCTGAAAAATCCTTATAAGCATTGGTCCATACAAGACCAACAATATATTGGTACATTACTGGAACTGCAACACTGAGACTGCCACTCATGAGAAAAGCCCTACAAATGATGGATTTCCAGAATGTAAAATGCTTCTTGGTGTAGTATCTGTGGTGAAGAGAACTGCTAAATAAAACTAGTCTACTGCCAACATAACTTACTGCTCGAGAGAGCATATAAGAATCTGGCTGATTTATAAACTGTGAAAGTTGAGCAAATGATCTGTATGAATATGAAAACTTCTGTGATCCTGTTGACAGAAGTGGAGAAAAGCTATGCATGAACTCTGTCTTTATTGAAGATGCGTTAAAATAATGATTGACAGATATGGTAAAAAATGAGGGGAAAACCACACTGCACACTGTGTGTTCTGATTATAGCTGAGTCGTGAAGTCTGCTGAGGGTGAGATTGTTGTAGTGACACCAGTGAGCAGAACAGGAGAACAAAAATAATGCCCAAACTATTGGCTGCCTGGACAACTTTTCCTTTGTGTGACATTTTAAGTGACTAAGTTAAATTTATCCTGCCTGAAAACAAATAACAGAAGGGGAAGGCTGACTTTTTCAGGGGCTTTTGTCTTTCTCCTGCTATGTTTTATTCTGGGTAACATCACTCCTAGGAACAAAATCACCCGAGCTGACAGTTTGTAGACCTGGACAAACCAGTATATTAGTTTGTTTGTTGAACATATGCGATATTTAGCTGTTTACTAAAAAGAAAGATAAATGAAGAATTACGGTTCACTTTTTTCCTCCACCTTGTATGCTCTATCATTCTGTAACAATACTTTTCCTACTTATCTAGGGTTATTTGGAAATGTGATCTGTGTCTGGTTTCATTTCTACAATATCTTGGGAGGTTTTTCCCCTACCTAATCTAATAAATATAGCTTTATCATTCCATGCACCATAGCTAGTTAGCATGACTCAACCACATAACAGCTGCCTCTTCTTTTGACACAGTTGCAAAATTGCAAAATACATTTGGGTTGCTATTGATTTATTGTATGATTATTATTCCTGACCAGCACTCTGAGAAGGTTTCCTTAAGTTTTTATATCCCATGCTGATATTCTTCTCTTCTGTGTCAAATAAATTACTTGTCTTGTTCTTCATGGTCCTTAGCAGCTGATTGACCCGTTGTTATCTTTTATTCCATATTAAGATGCCATCTCTGGCCTTTGATCATGTTACATTATCAAGTAATAATTTTTTTGCCTTCTTACATGTGGCATCCTGCATTTCGAAGGCACTAGCCGTTCATATCTAAGTGTCTCATCTTTATTTCAATTTCTTTTTAAATGAATGTGTGCTAGAGAATGTTAAATAATGTGTACTCTCAGAAGTCAGTGCTGCTGCCTGTCCCCACTGAAAGGATTCTTGGTTCTTTTGTGAGTGTCCCCATCTGTCCAGCTCTGTCCTGCTGTACATTTCACAGATGGTTTTCTTCCACAGCCTGTACCCGCAACAGGGTTTGAGACTGAGAAATGCTTCAAAGGTGCAATAATGAAGTACATAATGAACTGAGTTAAACAAGAGTGTGTGCTTGAGAATCCCTGAGGTCAGTAGCCACAAGAGATTCACATGGTGCAGGAGATACCAAGTAAAGGTTGTGCAGGTCTAAAAATGACACTGGTTCAGTAAAAATATGAGTATGGATGTTAGAGGAAAACTGCTTGCAGGTAACAAGTGAATTTTAGGCTTTTTGAGGCTATTTTTTTAGTATCTTTTTAAAAGGAAGATGCAGAGATGCAGATGAAAAAGAATGCTGCAGCAGACAGTTCAGGTTGGAATAGGCCTCATGCAACACTAATTGCTGGGGTCATAATGGAACCTCTCAATTACTGGGAAGCCTTCTGTCATATGTTAATTGTATGAATTTTGAACAGAAATCCTGTTTCTGCCAGGAATTTTTTAATCAAGTAAACAACATTAACAACATTGGTAACATTTTTTTTCCCCCCCGACGCCAAATACTTAAGGGGCTTATTTGCCTTTCCTGACAGTTCAGCTTTTTCAGTAATTCAGGGTATTAAAAATCCCTTCTGGCATGCAGCGCTTTTCCTGCAATGCTAATACTAACAGTCAGGATAGAGGGGAAATTGTGATCTGTGTACCCATAGCCCTTCTAGCATCTGTTATTACCAGTGGTAAAACATCATGTCAGGAAACATTTTTCTGATAAACTAAGTCACTTGAGAATCCTAGAAAAAGATTGACCTACACTGTTACATTTTTTCATGCAGCTTTTCCATTTCAAGACTTTTCATAGTGAAGTTTGTGTGGGAGCAAAGCCTAGATGACTTCAGTACTCATGTGTGTAATCTTTCAGCACTGCAAATGAAATTCTAGCCTTTTTGCACTTAACAAAGTAATATATATAGTCCCTTACCCAACTTTAACTTTATATAGTAATGCATCACAATTCTAGCCTCAGGACTTGTATCCAAGCATGTGCCTTCTAAAATATGTAAACAGCAGAAAAATACTGAATATACACAACAGGAAATGATGGATCAACTGCAGGCTTTTTACTAGATATTCTTTCAAGTCTGAAGATTTATTTTTGTTTACATTGTTCAATTGTATGCTTCTTATGTGAATATTCTCACATAGAACACATGGGACAGCAATTTTTCGTATTTGGATTTGTTGCTATACCCTGAACTTTACATTCTATGTAACTTCAGATACTAATGGTAACATATATGCAAATAATTCTGTCTATATGTTCACTAAATTATTTCCTCTAATTGGGAAAAAAAAGTAATAAATATGATAATGTGCCACATTATGGAATACAAAAAATAGACTCATTCTAATGCCATTGTATGATTGCAGGAAGATGCCAGCATGAGATTGTAAAAGCCTGGGTAGCCTTCCTGTGAGGCTTATCTATTTCATGTCAATAGACTAATCCCTAAGACAACCCTGTATTTAAACCTACAGATAAATATTTCTGTCACTGTAGAGCAGTAGAAGAAATTCACAGGGGCAAAACCAGAAAGATTTTTGCCTGTTTTGGAAAACCATGGCACAGAAGTAATGGACCTACTGGGCAGTATTTGCCTGCTTTGGTATCCAGGGCTAGCTGTCAGACTTACATCTGAATTAGATGACTGAATTTCCTGATGTATTTAGGTAACAGCAGGCAATGGCTAAAATTCCCCATGACAAATGCCTCAGAGATGATGTAACTCCCTGGTTTTGGTCTCTGTAACTGGCTGTATTCAAAAGTCCTAGACTAGGTAAGGTGTTTTGCTGTGATTTTTAAATGAATCCCAAGCTTTACAGCACTAAAGTAAATAAAACATTGAGGCATCAGGAGTGCCAGAATGCTCCGAAATATCCTATGAACTTCAGGCTCAGAAAAGTTCTTAGGTGGAAAGACTTGGCTACTGACAGATGAATAAACAGAACTTAAGTTAAAATCTCAGTGATCCAGTAACACTGCTGCTCTTCAAATTATAAAGGAAGGAAAAAAACCCAAGCAAAACCCAGCTGAATTCCAGGAATGGCTATCAGTGTAGAGGCAGTAAAGCTTGCTCTGTAAGTGCAGGGTTAAAGCAGCCACCAGCGTAGTACACATGAACACAAGGCACCTGTCAAGCACTGGGAGAATTGTCATGAGTCAGAAAGCCACAGCCACTGACAGGCAGAGGAGCTGATCATACACACTGGATAATATCAGTAGGATAAAGAATCAGTTTGTGAAGGAAAGAAACTGAGTGTCTCTGCCTCTCTCAACGGGGTTGGAAAGCCATGAACATCTTCTGAAATATATTGTATAGGAAAGATCCAAGTGAAATTGGAGAACTGGTTATAGCAAGCAAGGAATTAGAAGAGGAATACACGATAGCAATACAAGGTTCTTCGACAGCATATTGTCATCTTTATGTGCAACTCTCTAGATGACTCTATTGCAAATCATTTCCTTAAAAGCAAGCTGTAAATTTGCCCTCAAAGAATCCCTTGAACATTAAGGAATGCCACATAATCTTAGGGCTGTGAGGCTCACGTGAAAAGCCTGACCTAGCCTTATGGAAAATATGCTTCTTGGACATGTAGAGGATTAATCTTCAGAAGTTAATTAGATTCTCTGAAACTTAATGCATATGAAGTGGCAATCAGTTTTACTTCTTTGTGATGAAAATACATAGCTTTTAATGTAAACTTAACAATAAACTGAGCAACTTTTAAAAGACTTATGAGAAACATTGATGATATAGATGTAGCTTGGAAATTCATTTGACTGCATTGTAGAGGGTCAAGATCCCACTGAAGCCCAATGCCACAAAAAGAATAATGTGGTTTGAGTTTAGAAACTTAGAATCCATCTGGTGGGTAGAGAAGTGTTGATAGCATTTCTCATAATTCTGTATGCTGTCTACTTAACAATCACAGTGAGTAGAAATGTGCCAATAAAAAAAAGGAAAATTCCATCCTGGTCTAGAAAAACAGCTACTTTGGGTTATTTTTGTAGGTGTATAAGCTGTAACAACTCTCTGTGGCATGCCAACCCTGGAGAGAGTAGTGGAGTCCAATTAGCCTTAAAAACAAGGAGAAATCCTGGAACAAAGAAGGATCCTTGCTGTTAATACAGCTTCAGAGTGAGTTTTGGTGGTGGTGGATTTTTCAGAACTTTCTTCCATTATTACAAGTCAGTAATTTAGATTATTACAAGTCAGTAATTTAGATTCAAATCAACAACCTTGTCAGGCCAGCATTGGCCATGGACTGGTCCCTGACCATTCTTATTCTTGGAGGGTTACAGGATTCATCACGTTCTCTTTTCCAAAATTTACTACTAAGTCTACTGCCCTTACACTAATATCCTTACAGGGTAATCATCCTAATAACCTTTCATACCAATCAGTGCAACATTGGCTGAGCAGTTCTGGCTGAGTTAGACAGCACTGCTGTTGTAAACTGCAGTGTTTCTAACTGTTGTAAAGTTAGAAACTTTACAACTTAAGAAAAGAGGGATATTTGTTATAAGGCTATTGTGAGAGGTGGTCAGTTTAAGGTATAGAGTTTTGCAAATACATATATTTTATCACCAAACTATACCTAGACATATTCTCATGGGGCAGTTTGAAGCAGCACTGAATCTAGACTAGAGCCTTTTCAGATATAACTTTCTTTGTTCCTGTTTTTGCATATAAAATATTCTGTGTATGCAAAAATCTTACCCAACTTGAAACTCATTTTGCTTGTTTCCTTTGTAAGGATCATTAGTGACTACTCTCTGTCAATTCTGCAAAATCCCTGAATTGAATTACTTACATGAATTTTAAAAAATCTCTGTGACTTGGCATACAGCTGAAATTAATTCTAATTCTGCTACATTGTTGTCTTAATCCTGGCCTGTGTTCATGGCATGTATTAATGTGGTGTTATCTGTTACTATAGTTACTCCTTCTGTCATTAACTAAGATATTAAATAAGCTTGGCCATTAAACAGATCTTATACACTTGCAGACATTTAGTAATTTGCCCTTGTTGCTGCAGTTTTACTTCTTTCAGCCTTTTTTTTTTTTTTTTGATTGTGTGCTGCCAAGACTGAATACGTATGCCTGTATCTTGGGAAAGATTTTTGAGCATCAAAATTCATTTTTTGAAAGCTATTAATACGCTCAGTTAAACTTTTAACTTGTCAACCAATGACAGTGTCCCCTGATTATACTTCAAAATTAGCAGACAATGAATAACTCCTCTACTCCAATTAATTCAGCTCTCTTAACTCCTGTCACTTATTTTTTAGATATTTAAGCTTGATACTGTCCTTTCTTTCCATTATTAAGCTGATTGAAACAACTTGCTTTCAAAATACACAGTCCACATACTCTCTGTGTACTTTTTCTCATTATTTACTGCCTGGCCATATTTTACTTTGCTAATAGGAACCAACTCCCAGCCATTTCCCATCAGTAATAATAAACTCTTGATAATAGTTTAAGCCAGTTTAGCATAAAATGAGAAGCAAGAATCCTTCGGTCTCTCAGCTGTGGGGAGAAAGCTTGTGCCTAAACTGATATTGTAGAAGGCCATGGTGGTTTGTCAGACGTGCTGCACCTCCTCCAGGACAGCTGGGCCCCTCAGTTCACCACCCTGATGTTCTCTCCCTCTGCTCTTTCCCTGCCAACACTGCACTGGGTGTCACAGCTGCTGACAATGGCTTCAGCCTGGTCCTGCCAAAGCTCCCAGTAGCCTGAGCTTTCCCACTCTAACTCTGACATAGCAATGAGCTTATTTCCATTAATATTTCCCCAGATCAGTTGGAATTCTGCTGGTGTAAATGTTCATGCAGTAGCACCCTGGTAATACTGATTAGGGATGTCATTGGACTTGTCAGAGTACACTAATTTTTATAAAGCCTGTACTAGGTGTAGTCTGATCGTGTGCATTCTCCTGGCAGTGCTACACAGAGGGATGGCTCCAACAGGAGCTTGCCGAGTGCCTTTGCTGCTCTTCAGAGAACAAATCAAAGTAGGAATTAGGAAGAAAGAAATAAATAACCCCTCAACAACCCACACATGGAAAAAGGAAAAAAATCCAATTGAATTGGAAATGTGAGAGGTTAACAAAGGAGGTTAAAGATGTGTTAAAAAATATAAAATTTAAGTTGACATGAGTAAATGCTTTGTGGCTGTGCCTAAAATGTCCTGGAGGCAGTGTTCTGCAGAGCATGTGGCTGTCATTGCTATCCAGCAATCCAGACTGAGACTTAGAGAATTTAAAAAGGTTTCAAAAGGTTAATTAGTTTTGTAGAGCTAAAAAAAAAGTGAAGTACCTGCTTAGTGTATAAATACTTGAAGGAGCAAAAAATGCTCAATATTTAAAGAAATACATAATCTAACAGAGAAAGGCAAAGAACAACTGGCTGGAAGTTAGGTCAGATAAATACTGTCTTGAAATAGTGGGAGGTTTAATTCTATTTTTTTAGGAAAGAGGCTGAACCAATTTTTCGCTGGCAGCTAAGGCTGATCCAGCTGCCAGACATAAAAGACATAAAGGTTATTGATGTGTTAGAAATCATGGTAAAGCCTGAGAATGGTCATGTGTAGGAAGTGCTCATTCCCCACAGAAGGTGGTGGGATCAGTAGCTCTACTGAAGTGCATCTACACCAACACCCACAGCATGGGCAACAAACCAGGGAGCGGGAAGGCACTGCACAGCAGGAAAACCATGACAGCTGCCGTCACAGAAATGTGGAGGGATGACTGGCACCACTGGAGTGCTGCAATGGGTGGCCAGAAACTCTGCAGAAGGAATAGGAGAGCTGTAGGTGATGTGCTGCTTGCAGGCTGCCTTGGCACAGCAATCACAAAGTGAGAGTTTGCAATTCTCAGGAACCAAGGAGGGAGCTCAGCAGAACTGACACCTTGCACTTGGCCTGTTTAGGAGACTGGCTGTCCCTTGAGGGGACAGTCCTGAGGCCAGGAAAGCTGGACATCCTTCAAGAAGGAAATTTTAAAGGCACAGGAGCAGGATAGGCTGTCCCCATGTGCTAAAAGATGAGCCAGTGGGAAAGAACTTGCCTGGGAAACCTGTCTGCTCTTGGCTTAGATGGGTGTAGTGGTTTAACAAGGAGTCCTGTAAAATATACAACTAGATGATGAAAATCCTGATATTATATCCTTATGAATATCCTTATGTATTATATTATATTATATCATCATACATGCAGCTTAATAATTGAAATACTTGTTTTACTGAAGAATCAGTACTGGGAAATTGTACAGAATTCAAACAGATTATATTGTAGATGCTAATTTCATTTTATATGATAGTAGTTTTCAAACAACAAAATGAATTAAAATATTACTACCACTGATTTTAATATGAGCAAAACCAGGCTCCAGATTTTAATTCTTTGTATTTTGCTTTCCTGATTAATACTTCTGTATTTCTGTGCTCTTTGCATTCATTATTTGCTGTGAGGAAATTGCTAATTTTTATTAGTATGAATTTTCTTTATTAATACTGCACATTCTCAATTGTTTCCTTTATTGGCAAATAGATCCTGGATGATATCTTGCATTCTGACTCATGATGCTGACTTTCCTATTTAGAAATCAGTTTTATATGCAATTTGTTGTATTGCTCAGTGTATAGGTACAATACAAATAAGGAAGCTCTTGTACAATATCAGAGAGAAGTGAGGCGCTGTACAGCTAAGAAATACAGAAGGAAAAAAGTCTGGCTTTCCCCAGTTTGATTTTTCAATCATTCTTCCTCATCAATATAATTATTTTCATGAATAATTCATCCCCAATTTGTAATGCCACTATGTCACTTTTTGAAGTTGACATAGCTCAATAATGGCTCCTGCTAAAGGGGCATCAGTCACACAGCAGGGCAATGTCAAGTGAGGTGCAGCTGGCCAGCAAAGAGAAGATGAGTTATAAGATAAAGTCTTGGCTCACCTACATGATTATGTATTGAATTTACAGGCCATACTGGTAGATTGCTAATATTTTTCCACTCTTTATTGCTTGGTATCTGAACTCTTTCCCATTCATAAACCTCTGAAAAAAATCTTGGGTTTTTTTATTTTTTATTCCACTTATAAGAATCATTATTAGGTTAAATATGGTATCAATTAGTTTTCAGTTTTGCACTAGAGGCAGAAAGATTAATAAATAATATGATTTTAACATTTATGCAATAGTATTTCTGCTGAGGAGCCCTGTCCCATGTTTTGAGGCTTTTTGCTCCAAAGTAGCCTGCATCTATCTTGAATGGAATGTAACTGGGAGTGATTAGTTAGAGATTTAGTTGGAAATTATTCTGAATATGGATTTTACAGATGGTATGATTTCTGTTAGTTGCAGGTTCTACTTAAGGTGAAGATTTTAGAGACATTATAATCCTTTTTCCACTGAGGGCTTTTGCAAGGTGCCTTCTCAGTTTGCCTTACACAAAGGATTCTAGGGCATGCTCATTAAGAAGTGATCAGAGTTTTCTGGAAGAGCTTGACAAATGCTTTTATAATTCTACTGTTTTCTCTATTATGAAGATGATTATCCTCTGAACAATAGGGAAATTACATGATCATCCAAAAGTGCAAGCTGGAAACCAACAGGTTTTCTATGGTAATAAATCCTGGACATAAAATACCTCCACTGTTCTTAAAATTCAGTGGTAAAGTGGTATCTGTGTCATACAGCTCTGATTAGGGCATGGGTCATTTCTGGTGGGAGAAAGAAGGTAAGTTTTTAAAAAACAGAAGTGTCATATGATGACAAATGCACCTTCCAGAGAGAATGATTGAGCCACTGCTGTCTAAATCCCCTAATGTATCCTCAAAGGATCTTTGCTTCAATAGTTGTTTAGTGTCGTGCTGTTCTCTCTCGTTGTTCAGCAGATGACAAACACTTCTCCTAAGTCCTTGCTGCTCCTTTTGATGTGCTCCTCTTGATTCAGTGTTGGTATTTATGTCATACATTGCTGTTCCAGGAGCCCAATCCCCAGAGCTGAGGCCTGAATGGCAGCATCATAATACAGAATTGTGTATGAGAGGGGGTGTATTGTTTTTTTAAATGTTAGTTATTAAACTTTATAGATGCAGTCAAAAGAGCATATCTGCAGTGACCCTACAACAACAATTCCTAAACTTTTCCATATTATAATGTTCCTTTTCTGTGGTAGAGCAGTGGAGATGAGGGGTTTATTTCTTGATTGTTCTATCAGCTTGCATCAGTAGCTTAATCTTCCTTGTCTGTCTTGCTTTTCTCAGTTCCAGATGTGTATGGCTGATAATAAAAAGGTGTTTTTTGAAATAAATACTTCTTTAAACACTTGTTTAGCATAAAAATATCCCAGAGTATTTGCTGCATGTAGAGCTTGGGTAATTGGTCTAGCAGGCTAGCATATTACCCTTGTTTGAATGTCTTTCAAAAAAAGGATTTACCAATAAACATGCCAGAAGTCAGGCTGATTTTATAGATGAAGACTAATAAACATTTGGCTAGATCTTCATTGGTATGCACTGGTCATCTACCTTATGATTTGCAAGTTTTTTTGAGAGTAACTTCATGCAAACATGTCAATACAACATCCTTGACTTCCATTATTAAAAGGGACAGTATTTTGACATATTGAAGTGTTTATTTTCACAGACTTACACTTTAAAAATACTTTTGTTCTTGGATAATGAAAACCACACTAAACCTCTATGCAGTAAATGTTCCAACAGCAAGGTTTTAAATTATACATCTATTTACTGTTTGTTTTTCATAAATTTTTAAAAGTTGCCTTTATATTGCATACTGTACTCCATTCTCCTTGAGGGTCAAAGTACTGCAGTGGAATCTGCCCATACAATGGTCTTTTAAGGACTACAGTTTATATTTTGAATCAGAAAAACAGATTTCCTAGACTATAAATGCTTATTTATATTACTAGAATTTTAGTAGTGCTCAAGATCCAAATCTCTATAATGAGTAAACAACCAAAATAATTAGTCTGAATAAGATTAATGAATAAAAATATAGATAAGTCAATGTATTTTCTGCTTCCAGTTAGATTTTCTAAGATTAAAATAATGTTGAGTTTTTATAGTTATTTTAGAACATTAAATGTACTCAATAGTTCACATGTATGAGAGCCTTTTTGAAAGGGTAGAATTTTAATTTTGTATCGAATATTCTATTTGCAGTAACTGAAAGGAATTAGAAACTTTATGCAGGTAAGATTTTGAAATTTAATTTAAAAGTTTGGAGTTGCACAATATTTTTTTCAGTTAACAAAAGTTATTCTGCAAGCTTAAATCATCTCTTCCCTTGAGAAAGGGTTCAACTTCTAATAGCAAAATCTTAGCAGCATTTTATTTTGCATTGTGTTGCAGCCTGAATAGCTGCTAGTAAAGTCCAGGGGTAAAGCAGCTAAAAGGGCCTTTGCATGGTATCCACAGATGTTTTATTCCACCACATGGTGAGATGTTCGGAGTCCCCAGGCACACCCATGTGGAAGGTCCAGCTTTCTCTCTCCCCAGGGGCCCTGGGGTCACCCTGGTCACGGGCAGTACAAAGATTGGGGCCAGTCAGGGAATAGGGAGGGAGTGGCTCAGGGACATAGGAACAGACACAGGGACTGGGGAAGGGGCCATTGGGGTCTTAACAGCTTTTTGAGGGAAGATTCTTGTGTCTCCCCAGCCCAGGGGATGCCCCCCAGGGTCTTCACAGCGTTGTTCTGGGAAATCTTGCATTCCATTCCTGCCTTCTCTGCAGGTCAGGTTTGTCCTGCCTATCCCTTCTCCTACGGCTGTGAGGAATTTATTCTGGGCCTGCTCTCTCCAGAATGCATTCGCTTACACACATGATCATTTACAGACAAGAACCCTAAATTTGACTGCCTGCTTCAGCAATACAGCATCTGTCATTTAAACCATCTCTTTATCCCTTTTTATGAATATTTTAATGCCAAGAATATAAGCACACTTCTGTGCTATTTCCATGGAAACCTGAAGAGGGACTTGAAATGAATGCAGTGGAAAACAGAAGTTGGAGGAGAAGGCATCTCGTGTTCTCTCTCTGTACTTAGGACAGGTTCAGGAGCCACCAGACCAAAATTATTTTCTGTTATAACTGGGTACAAAATTAATTACAGTATTTCTGACCTAATATTTAAACACTAAGTTGAAAATAGGAAAGCAGTACACAACCCAAGAGTTTTTTCCCTTTTAATGGGTCGAATAGAAAATCAGTCTACACTTCCTTAAGAAATCCGAGAAATGGACAAGTGATAAGCAGCCTTACAGATAAATGAAATCCCTTCCAGCCTGCAAATGCTGGTAACTTGGTTAGTTTTCCTCCTAGTTTCCTCTGTTATAAGTAATTCTCAGAATGTCCCTTTCTTGATTCAATCCTAGATCCATTAATTAAGAGTCCTCCAACCAGACAGGAGTTATTTTACATAGACAACACTAGAAGATGATTTGTTGCAAAAGACATCAGGCAGGCTGCCAAGGCTACTGCATTGTTACTCACGTGGAGTAAACATAAAAAAAAAGTTAGTATTTAAAAAAAATTAGTAAACGTTGAAAAAAACAAAGTAGCTCTGTAATAACAGAAATAATCTAATGTTCAAATAGCTTCTCTTTTTTCCTTCCATGTTGCTCTATTCTGTTTTCCAACTTGTCATTACTCCACCAGCACTTCCTGTGATTCCCCTTGTGATCCCACAAGAACCAGTTCAAGTGACATGGTAATGTTTTTGAAATAAGCCAATAAAGCTGTTTCTATTGTCTCCTGAGAGCAGGAAAGTCCCATGAGACACCGCCTTGTGTAACTCAGTCTCAGCACATCTGACACCCCTCGTGATCTCAGCTATCAATTTCAGCTGGAATTATTCAATGGCAAGATAAAATAAATTATGTGCTATGTTAGATGTATGGAATCCTGCAGTTTAAAGTAACACAATCTGGTCTCACTGAAATTCACACACACAATCAACAATAAAATTTGGTGATGGATGGACAAAAGGCACAGCCCTATCTTCTAGCACTGCAAGTTCTAGGATTAAAGTACCACAAGAACTTTTCCCCAGTGTAGGAGAGAAGGAATTTTAGAATAATACAAGAGGATCCATTTAGAAGTAGACACAGCCAAGATTCTTTCTCAGATTTTTTCTCTGATACCTAGAGAGACCCTTAAATACACCAAAATTACTCTTACTGTACTAAACTAGTCATGAGGAAGCTGGGCACAGGATCAATCTGCCTCTCTGCAAGTGGTCAAATGTGTGGTGATTTTTAAAAAATTATTCATTTGCAGAGAAAAAAAATTTCAACCATTATTAAAAAAGAAAAGCAATTAAGAATTTCATTATTTTAACAAGATCTTTCTATTTCAGATGGCACAGCCAGGGTCTTAGAGGTGCTGAGTTTTTTCCTAATTCCTTTGCAAGTTTGAATTATTTTAAACTGCAAATTTCTCTGCTAATATGAATGGTACAAACCATTATTATGGAGATCTGCTCAGCCTCTAATGGTACAAAATTATATAAGCACTGTTTCTCATCTGGAATGTACAAGTCAGAGGAGGAAACAGCACTGGAAGAGTGAGGAGGTTGGGAGTAAGATTGAATTGTGAAGCATTGTGGGTTGAGGATGAGGTGGAGAGGAGTTTAAGTGCTCTGGTGCAATCAAATAATCAAGAGTTAGTAAATGGGAGAATGTTGTTGTAACTTTATTTTGACTGTCTTGTTTGTGTATATTTTGATTCCAGCTTGATATTGATGATAGGTTTTTTTCCACAGATTTTATGCCTCTTTCAGTGAATGCAATGATTTTTCTATGATTAATGGGGGCTCATGTGATAAATAAGACTGTCAACTGCAGAAACACTGCCATCATCTCTAGCAGAGGGAGGAAAATGTGAAATGAACGGAACATAGGGTTACAGGAAAGCAGAAAGTTAATGTGGCTAAAGCAGTGGAACACTACTGAAAAACTGTACTAGAACCTGGCATAGGTCCATATTCCTTTTTAGTCCCAAATGTGTTTATTAAATGACAATTTTCTTAGGTAATCCCACATTCTTCCTTACTTTTCTCAAAGGAACCTAATTTGAGATGCTGTGATTTGATTTGCAGTAGGTCTGATTATTCAGAGCTACACCAGATATCACTGATATCTTGAAAAATCTACTAATCTTTGTTAAATACATTAATATATATGCTGAAAACTTATGTTCTAGAAAATTAGATTGGGTGTCTAGAATTACTGGGTTCCTTCTAACTATAATTTCTCATTGTATAGATTGTTTCTTCCCTATAATTTCTCATTGTATAGATTGTTTCATTCCCTATTTATAAGTTCCTTTCAACAGCACCTCTTGATCTGACAACATGCTGTGGAAACAAATGTAGTCAATGAAATATTCAGATACAATAATTATAAGCTTGAGAAGAAACCAGTAATTCTGGTTTTTGAGCAGTTCATAAACAGCAAGTCTATAGTAAAGCAAGAATCTATAAATTGAGTTGTGACTCTAAAGACAAATATTGACTAGCACAGGACATTGTCCATCTTGCTAGTTGAATGAGACAGAGCTCAGTGAAGAGAAAATGTGTTCCTGTAACCTGAGACCACAACATCGGGTTGTTTGGGGTTTTCTTAAATACAGTCCTGACTGAACAAAATTATTTTTACTTCTTTGTCTGTAGCCCAACAGATTAGAACTTCCATCTCAAATATGAAAGAAGCATTTTTTTCAGCATACATCACCATTTCTTTCATTCTTCTCCAATTGCTCTGAAATAACTTCATAGAAATTATCTCTTGAAACTTATTTGTTCTGAATCCCAGTAATGTTGCTTAAAACCAGAAGAATTTATTGAAAGCGAAGACAAGATTCTCCATGATGCTAAACATGCTGGTTTTGCACTCTTAGTACTTGTCTCAGTTGATGCAAAAAAGGCCAAGATCAGACCCAGATTCAGACCCTCTGCTTGAAGCTGCTTTGCAGTTTCCCTTCAGCTTTCTTGCTCTTGCCTTTTCAGTCTTGACTCTGAACACTGACCTTTGTGCCCCTCAGCCTTTGTTTCTTTCAGGTTAGTAGGAGGCAACCTCAAAGCCCCCACAATGGGAAGAACTTTGCTGGAATTACAGGCAAGGGTGCTAAAAATACCTGCTTGCTCCTGCTACCCTAATCTTGCAACATGGACAGGCTACAAAGGGAATTGCAGCTGTTGTTCCCACAAGAGCTCTTGCTGCGCTAAACTCTGTAAGCATCCTACCCAAAATATCTTCAAAGGTGCGATAAAACAAGAAGCCAGTCTCCTGCAAGAATTTCAGCTGCCTAAGCTGTGAGGGTAAGATGCATCCCTCTCCACATGTCCCACAGTCTGAGAAATGGTCTCAGGGTTTGTGAGACTATTTTCCCTGCAGTGAATTTCTCAGTATGAAGAGCCATTTTCCTTTTTTGGTGTATAATAGGCTGCTCTTATTGTTCAGATACTACTGAAGAATGAAATGACTGGCCAACTCATTCTGGAGAAAACTGGTTCAGCATCAATGTGAACCAGCCTTTCTCTCTTTCTTTCTTTCCTTCTTTGTCTGTCTGTCTTTCTGTCATTTAAACACTCCAGCATTGGACAATGCAAATTACTAGAGGTCAGTACTTCTAGTGCCAAGAGCCTTTGCCTACCTTTCAATGAGAAACACTCACTGCTTCAAATGATGGTGAAGTGTGTGCAACAAACTTTTTCTAAGCTGGGCAAGACTAATGGGAAAGGCAAAATTGCCTGGGAACTGAAGTGATTTCACATGGGTTACATAAAGGAGAATTTTTTACCAACAGGGAAATAAACAATGATTTCTCCCTAAGGATGAGCTGTTCTGACAGCCAAAACACACAGACCAGCTGTACTAGGTCACAGCCAGTACCTGCAGCTGTTTGTGTCTGACTGTGGGCAACAGTGGACATTTAGGAAAATTATGGGAACAGATCAAGCATACACTGATATTTCCTGCAATTTACCCTCCCAGGTAACTGAACAGCAGATTGCATCAAGATCTCTCTGTTTAAGTGCCCTTTTAATTTAATTGCTCCTTGAACCCAATTACACTTTTTTGACTTTTACTATTATCATTATGATTCTCTAACATCTCATGACAGAGTTTTACATTTAATTATGCACTGTATGGAAGGAACACTTGTCTGCTGTCAGATAAATGAATTTGATGTTTCTTACTTCTTGCATTGTAAGAAATGGTGAAAAAATAATTTGCTATTCAATATTTCCATACCATTCATGGTTTTATGAGCTCTGCCATGTTCTTCCTCAGCTATTTCTTTTTCCAGATTGAAAAGAACAAATTTATTTAAATACATATGGTAGTCATTCTATGCTTATGATAATTCTTGCTGGTTTTCTCTGTTTTCTAATGCTACTGTTACAAATGACTCCTCATCTTACATCTTTCATAAAGATCCAGAGAGTCTTGTTTGAAAGCTGGGCTTGAGTGTGTTGAAATGAAAACCTACTTATTTGATAAGCACTCTTTTCTTTGTATCATATGGGTATTTTCTCCAGAGAAAGGGCATTCACAGGCACAAGATTTTGCAATCTGTTCCCCTGCCATTTTAAAAAGAAATATTAATTTCCTCTTATGTAGCCAATATATTGTTTTACTTCGATTAAGACAATTGTCAGAAAGCAATATTCACCCTATTAATATCCTTTCCCCCTCTGCAATGTATTAGAAAAATGCCCATTTCAAAGAAGGTGCAATGAAAAGCATTCTTTCTTTACACAGACAGTATCAGCAAAAGCTTGGGTTATGAATAAACTATACAAAAGTAGGTTAGTCAGTAGCCTGAAAGAGTGAATAACCATTTCTCTCACTTGTGTATTCCTGTGTAGTTCTCTTGCAGATTTCTGCACTATTTCAGTAGCTTAAGGGCTATTCCAAGGACTAGAGAGCATCAAAGAACTGAGAAGAGTAAACCCTGGATATTCCAGAAAGGCCACAACTCCATTCATTAACTTAACTCATAACAACATTTCCTTTTCATCCTGCCTCAGCAATGGGATAGTGACTCTTTCCATCAAAGGACAGCCCTTGTGCTTGAATTCATCTCTTTGGGAGGCAAAGTTTGAGACCTGCTCAGAACTGTGTGTGTAAAAGTGATTTCTTATTTAAGCATTCAACTATAAATATGTTTTTTACATTGCATGGAATTACAGAAATGTAGGCTGGATGTGATCCCTAAAGGTCTGGACTACTGCCAACAGTAAATCAGGCCAGCTATGGCTTTATCAGTGAGTTGAGTGAAAATCCTCTATGGATGTAGATTTCACAAAACTCAGCAAATTGTTGCAGAGCTCTGCTAGTCTTCTGGAGAAAACCTAACATCTAATCAGAACCTCCCAATCTTCATTTCATGTTCATTGCTGCTTATTCTTTCCTCTAATACTGCTGGGAAGAGTTCCGTGTCACCATTACTTCAAGTAATTGTAGGCTGTCACCCTTTGGCCTCTTCTTTGCCAGCTCAAACAAGCTCAGCTCCCTCAGCCTCTCCTTGAAGGTCAATGCAGAGTTAAGTTCTGTCTTCTGGGTAGATGCAGATTGGAAATTAGGAAGAAATTATTAACTATGAAGGTGGTGAGGCCCTGGGACAGGTTGCCTGGAGAAGCTGTGGATGCCCCATTCCTGGAAGTGTCCCAAGGCCAGGCTGGATGGGACCTGGTCTAGCAGAGTGTCTCTGCCATGGCAGGAGCTGGAACTAGGTGATCCTAAAGGTCCCTTTCAACTTAAACCATTCTGTTGTTCTATGAATGTCTAGACACAGAAGGCTGACAGTAAGCTTAAGGGTCTCAAACAAGGACAGCTAAAGTCCTGGACCACTTTATATGTAAAACTATGCAAATTTCAGCTATGTGGAATATATGCTTGAAATGGTCCTTTTGCCCTTGAGCTAAGCAAGCAATCTAAAGACCTGGAAGAAAACAGAATCAAAAAACCCACCCCAGTTGAAAACACTAAGTGTTGAAAGTAAATGAAGTACATTACCAGGAATAGAAAAGCTGGACTACCACATAAAAAGCTCAATCTAAGGATAAAACATCCAGGTATTTACAATTGAAATATGGATTTTAATGACACTTTCAATATGTTTTCAAGAACTGTGACATTTTAAATGAATATGCTTTTATCAAGAAAATGTTTTTAAGCTAGATTTTTGCTAACCTCCAGAAATATGCAGCTTGTCTGGGACAATGCTTTAAAAACTCTTACCCCCAAAGCAAAAATAGGTATTATAAACTCAAAATTTACTTCTTAGAATGACATGAAGATCCTAATTTGTACTCAGGAAATCTTAATCTGCTGGCACTGTGAAAGACCCTGGAGATTTATTTTCATATTCCCTTTATGGGATGTTTGCCCTGTTAGTACTGCTTGTGCCCCAAAATGATCCACAGAGGAGCAGAGCACATGCACTCGTAACTCAGCAGCCAGAGGCTTCTGTAGCATGAAACTTTGCTGACTTTGGGGCAGTAAAAGCAGAATGTTAACAGTTGTTTGCTGAGCAACTGATACACAGCAAGCACTCCCTTAAGGATAAAAACCAAGCTACCTGCCCTTTTGTGATTCTCTTGGGTACGTTTACTGCAGGCCTGGCAGCACTGCCCTGGCTGGACACTGTCTGGGAAATGTGTAGGTTTTATTATGCTGGCCCATTGAGACATTAAGTTTCTTTTGTCAGCTGCAGCAGCATTACTTTTGCCAATCTATCCCTATTACTGCTTCCCAGAAACGTTGACTTGTGTGGCTGTTCTGTCAGGCACAGGACCAATATTGACTGCCCCATATTTCTGTTCTCTTGAACATACCTTTTTCTAGAACTTTCCTCTGGACTTGGAATTCTCTTATGGGTAGTGATAAATATAACACCTATCACATGCCCATTTTGTGACTTCTAAATATAATTGTCCTGTACTTCAGCTTACTTAAAAGATATGTATAGCCAGTCACAAGAATAAATCAGTTTATGAGTATCTCTCCATTTCTATGTTGCCCCTTTTCTTGTTTGTGGAACAGCCTTTAATACTCTGGCCAGACATACAGGAGTAGCCTTTATCTGGATCTTCTGCCATTTCTATGGAATGATGAATGTCCCACCCTTTCTGATCCTTGAACTCAGTAACTTTTTCACTGTTCTTCTAAGAGTTTTCTATATATAATTTCTTTAAATTCCCTTTAATTTATAGGTCCTAGCAGAAGCACCTGCTGTCCTGCCCCTTTGCTTGGAAATCCTCTTGCTCAAAATCTAATCATCCAGTCAGGAAATTTAATCAAACTTCTTTCTCAGCTCAGCTTCTTTTACTACAACCATAGCTTGGTGTCAGACTGTACTTAGTAGGATTAACAATTCTGCATTGTTCCTGATCTAGGAATATAAAATAGTTTTGATAGATAGTATTAAAGATTGCTTTACCCCCATCTGTCACTGGCACAAGTATTACACGTAAGTAACAACTACATACCAATGTTTCACTGAGTATGCACTCCTAAGACATGACTTGCTGCAGGCCTGAAAAGTTTCAGGGATTAATTTTCCAAGACAAATGTTCAGGACTCTGTTAAACTAACATTCCCAATTAAATCTGCCTTGTCTGGTTTAGTCCACAGAAAGCCTTAGTAACACTGCAGGGTTTTCTCAGTCACAGAGAACATGCATGATAAAATATTCGTGATGTTGTTCATTGTCATCCTATACAATAGCCAAGCCTAAAGGTCCCCTTGTAATTCTCATTCATACTGCCGGATTCAGTTATCATCTACAGAGTTCTATGTAAAGACAATAGCAATATTCAACAGGAAACCATCGTGGGAAATAGTATGCTGCACTACCACTTTATAAGATTTATTCTCCCTTGCTTCTCTGAACAAGAGGTATCAAATACTGACTACTGCCTCCTCTACCAGTTCTACATTTGCATGTAAAAACTGCAAGGATGAACAATTACAGGACATTATTTTTAAAATAAAGAAGAATTTATTTGGTAGCTTACAAATTTTGTTTGCTAATATATAGTTTCCTCCTGATTTAAGAATGAATCTGATTAAAAAAAAAAAAACAACCTCCAAACAAACTTGTTTTGTGCTTAATAAATTTTTTTGCCCTCACCATAGAAATAGGTATCTCCCTATCAAAATCACACAAAATTTCTTCAGGGCTCCACTTCATAATACATATGTTTCTTAGCCTTCTATAAGCTCATTTCATAGTAGCGATTCAATATTCCTACAACATAAAACCTTTTACCATCCCTTTCAATTTCCCTTCATTGTGGTGGCATAAACTAACATGCTATGTTAGGTTTTCACCTTTCTACACTTCACAGTCCTCCTATATGCAGGACACTGAAAGGCATTTTGGTAGGAAGGACATAAATAGATGGTATGTGTGTCACACTGCGACACAAAATAACTCACAGAAGCAGGCTAGATGTAAAAGGAAAGAAAAAGAACCCAAAAAAGCAAACTTTATTTTCTGACTCCAGTATATATACAATAGCAAAAGTGACAGTGGATTGGAGGGTGAAACTGCCACCTCTCCAACCACACTGGTCAAACCAACAGTCCATCAATTCTCTCCACCCACAAAGAAGAATGCAAAGCAATCACTATTTACATGAACATGTGTGAGAAAACTCAGTTGAAATATGTAAATATCAGAAGGTATAGGAACTTTTAGAAGAACTTTAAAACTCTCAAAAGAACAGGGCGACAGCATGTGCATGTATGTATCTGTATCATAGGTGCTATATTGACATAGCTGCTTTTATTTGCCCGAGCTCCTTCCTGTTTTGTTTTCAACGTGACTGAGCAGGATTTCCTGCAGTGGTTTTACACCAATGTAATAAATTGTTTGGGTGATGGGATAATGAGTTTGTCTGCTGGGATAATAAGTTAAGCTGCTAAGTGACTTAAGAACACTTCTTAGTGAATTCACAGTGGGACTTACTCTTCTATGTCACCTCTTCTAATTTTGACAGTTTAGAATTCCAACATTCTCCAGGAAAACTTTGGGCTCCTAGGATTAGGAAGAAAAAGTTTAGAAACCAAAACAATTCAGTCTAGTCACATCCCTGTTGCTTACCCCATCCCTTCTGGGAGATGCCAAGGCTAAAAACAGATATACAAAGGACAACCCAGGTAAAGAGTTTTATCCCAGTTTAATTCTACCTCAATGGGGCTCTTAATTTCTTTGAGAGGTGTTGGATTAAGTCTATTTATTTCTCTCCAACAGACAGTTTCTTCTTTCGGATTTTTAGATGAAATAAATTTTTAAAAACTCATTATCATAATTTTCCCCATTTTGTCCAGCAGCTACCTGAGCATATACATTCTTGTAGAAGTCTTCTTACTTTGAGCAAAAGATGAATCATACAATAGTTTTGTATACCTCTCTTATCCAGCACTCAGTCAGGACTGCCTGACTGCTACACAGGAAGGACATTTCAACTAGCACTCATTGTAGTCTTTTTTACAAGAAAAGAGTGCCTCTTTGTATTTACCCAAGCTATCATTTGCTTTATGTATTTTTGTTTGTGAAATTCTTCTGTTTTCCCTCTGCCTTTACTCAAGCATAGTTTGAATTCCTGAACTGCTTTGACTATGAGCATCCTGGGCAACGGTATTTCCTTCATTCGTTTTGTAGACAGTCCTTATTTCAGAATGGATTCCATTTTTTTAAATCTATTAACCTTAATGAAAAACATCCAACTGATTCAATTACCTTTTTACCCCACTACCCCTTCCTCAAATACTTTAGCTTCATCTGCTTTCTTCAGAAGATTTTAAGTCATGGATCTCTAAAGAAGAGATTTGAAATAGAGAGTTTCATGCCATTTTGTGAAATAGCTCATAGCTAACAGCATATGCTAAATGTCAGCCACTATTGCAATGAAAGCCTCTACAGGAAAATGGTAATAGCTTCCACTGGTTATTCCAAGATTTACTGACATTTAAAGATTTTCTAACTTTTCTAGAAAGTAAATATTACTATTCCTGCACAATTTTTGTTCATTATTGTTTATGGCTTACACAAGATAAATTTTACTTGGTTTAGTTAGGGTTTTCAAATCCCCAAGTGCCTACCAGTTTTAAAATAACGATGATGAAAGATATATAATGACTGAAAGATGAAGTTCTTAAGCTTTTATACAAATGACAGTTAATCCCCCTATTTGTGATAGTTTCTCTCTTCATAGATTTTCATTTTTAATTTCAAAGCTCTCCCAGCTGTGACTAGAAAGCTTTAACGTGAAAGCTGAAAGGAGATATTACATTACAATTTGGCTCCATTTACAAACTCTGTTCTTTTAATTACTTGCTATCTTGATAACTGGGTCTTCCCTTTTGAAAATGCTTACTTGTTCAGAACTCTTTCCTGCTAAGCACACCTCTGCTGTTCCAGAGGATGACCAGGGATGTTTGTGCCTCTGCAAACTCTTGGAAGCATAGAAGCAGCCATCTGTTCCTTAGCATGTTCTTTCCCTTAAGCAACCAGTTCCTTGTTCTTATGCTCAGAGAAGAATTTGCAATTAGCCCCCAACAAGGCCATCTGGGTAAGGCATTGGCATTATCTTGCTTATGCCCCAGCTTGTGTGTAATTATAAAATTACAGCAGCACATTTTTTTCTGACCACCTGGCTATGTACTCCCTTCAGGATTGCAGAACTGGAAAAGACACTGCAGAAAAGAATGCCTATCATTATTTTACTATGTTTTATTACACCTTTGGAAGTCATACAACAATTTATTCTATTTTTATTATAATAAGCCAAAGCCCTCTCAAGTTCACTTTCCCTATGATATGTAAAGTAATTTTACAATACTGTCAAAAGCAGAAATGAGCCTGTAATGCTGGGAGTATATGAGTGGATATACCGTGCAGGTTTAGTGTCAGCCTTGACCTTAGAACTATGGATATATCACCTAAGATATGGCAAGAAATCATGTGGGATGAGGAGATGGAGCAGTGCTGGGGAGAAGGACTCAGAGATGCTGGTGGGTGAGGGCTGGCCCTGCCCTGTCCGTGTGTGCGGGACGCAGAAACCTCCCTGTGCTGAGCTGAGCCTCCAGCGTGGGCAGCAGGGGAGGGGGGGATTCTGCCCCTCTGCCCCACTGAGGTGAGAACCTACCTGCAGAGCTGCACGCAGCCCTGGGGTCCCAGCACAGTAAGAATAAAGTAAGTTCAGAGTTGGAGTGAGTCAGAGGAAGATCACCAAGTTGATTAGTGGCATGGAGCACCTCTCATATAAGGAAAGGCTGAGAAAAATTGGATTGTTCAGCCTGGAGAAGACAAGGGTTAGGGGTGACCTTATTGTGGCCTTCCAGTACATGAAAGGAACCAACAAGGAAGTTGGAGAGACACTAAATACAAGGGCCTGCAGTGACAGGACAAGGGGGAATGACTTCAAACTGTAGGACAGTAGATTCAGATTAGGTATTAATAAGAAACTCTTCCCTGTGAGAGTGGTACAGGTTGCCCAGAGAATTTTTGGATGCCCCATCCCTGGAAGCATTCAAGGCCAGGCTGGGTGAGAGTGGAAGGTGTCCATGGCCATGGCAGGAGATTTGGAACTAGATGGTATTTAAGCTCCCTTCCACTATATGGCTGCAAGATTGTAAGACTTGGGTTTTCCTTTCTGATACATTTCCTCATTGTTCAGTGATATATTTTCCTTCTTTGGCTATTAAAATCATGACCTGGCTTTGGGGTTCATTTCCCAAGGTATATCACACATTTATACCATGCAACCACAGCCTAGCACTGGCATAATATCACCTGCATTTTTATTGGAAATGATTCTTGGTTGGCTTACTTGCTTTTTAACGAAAAGAAATGGTATTCAGTTTAGTTAAGGATATTATGACTTTCAGCTATTGAGCTAATATTAAAATATTACATTGAAGAAGAAATTTCTTTGGTGTCAGGATCAACAATTTACTAATATTTTCTCTACATCCCACAAGAGATCACCATGTTTACAATAATTTAAAACTGTCTGCCCTCTTGTACGCGTTCATAATATCTCCCAATTTATAGAAGGGTTTTAACTCTCTGCTTTTGTCCTTGGATTACAGATTCCAGTGGAGGATTTGGTAGTGGAGTGACAGTGTTATGATTCACTACAAAATAGAGTAATGAACACAAACCTCTTAAAAGGCAATATCCTGTTGGTATGATTGTTCTGAGAGCTGGCCAAAAACCTATATTAGCTCTAAAAGATTTTTTTCCAGACTATTAGTAGCAAAAGCATTTTTACTGAGATAAAAATTTCTTGCTTGGTTATTTATCAGCTATGAAATCAGGAAAGGAAAACAGATCTATGATATTTCAGGGGATTATCTGTTGTGTCAGTGTTTGCAGTGTGAAAATAAATGCACAAACATATTTTTAAAGCTATGTTTTTACACCTATAAATCTGTCTCTATATAAATTAGGCTGGAGTGTCAGATGACCCCACCTTACAAAGGAAGAAGTCAACAAACAGCTCCCAAATCGGAACTGTCTGACTGAGCTTGTGTTTCAGTGTGCCTCGAGAGGCTGGTGAGTCAGCTTTGCCCCTGGCTGCCCAGGCAGTGCCAGCCTTCCCGGCACGCCCGGGGCTTTGGGAATGACCAGCAACTGCCACCAGGCCTGGGTTTCACTGTGAACACAGAGCTAATTCACAGCCTTCATGGAACTCAGAGAACACACGATGCAATTCTGACCAAGGCAACCCTTAGCAAATGGAAAGGAGTAATAACACAAAGTGAGGAAAATATAAGAGGTAATTTGAAAAGCTTATGTAAACCAGTCTGCTCCTATTTCAGCAACTATGCATTTTTAAGGGGCATTTTTTTCAGTATACAGTTTTAGTGTAACAATAATGATCAAAACTGTTGCAGATTTCCTTTGAAATAATAACAATACATTTCGTTTCCAAATAAAACAAAATAAAAAGTAAATTTTAAATAAATTATATTTTCTATTAGTTTTTGTGTAATAAACAGTGCATGATTATTATCTCTTCCTCTCAGCAGGTGACTCTACTGAAGTCAAGGGAGATGCACTAGACACAGCTGATACAAATTGCAGGAGAATTTAGAATTTATATTAGAAATGCTTTATTTTTATTAAAAGCCAAAGTCACCCTCTTTCCTCCACTGTTTGTTCCTTCCCAACTGGAGAACTGGCCAGAATACTTCACAGTTAAACAACAGCAAAAATGCCCAGACTCTGATTTTTTTCATCCCCTCTGAACACAAGCCAGACAAATGGAACACATACATATTTGCAAATAGTCTTGTAAACCAAATATACCCTTGGTTTTTGATATCCCAAATCCCTGCTGTTCACTTACCCTGGATCATTCCCATGACTCATGATGTATGCATAACATTTTCTCAAACCTAAACAGGCTGGAAAAATACTGACCTTGCCAAAATGCCTGATTAAGACATTTTCTGTATCTACTTTTTTACTGGAGTGATATTTCTTTTAATAATATATAATATTTTCTATTCAAAACATGACATTTATTTTCACTTATAGCTGTAAACCAAGCAATAACACAGCCTCCCAAGAGCCGGTACCATGGACAGCTCCAGCTGCATCCGTGTAAGTGTCACAGCGGCAGCAATACTCCAGGACAGCTGCTGATTTTTTAAAAAAAGACCTCTCTTCTTTCAGTCAACAGCAGCATTAGATTTTAATTTCCAAGCATAATTGTGGTGGTCATGCTCAGTTGTTCTTAAATGGGGTTTACCTGCTCAGGGCAGCAGACAGAGCTGTGAGCTTTCCACAGATCTGCTGAAGCACTATTGCTGACACTGTTGTTTCCTCTCCTACAGAGTCGAATGGCAGAAAGTTTGCGTCTGTTTGATTCCATCTGCAACAACAACTGGTTTATCAACACTTCCCTCATCCTTTTTTTGAATAAGAAAGATCTGCTGGCAGAAAAAATCCGACGCATCCCCTTAACAGTCTGCTTTCCTGAATACAAAGGCCAAAACACTTATGAGGAGGCAGCAGTCTACATCCAACGCCAGTTTGAGGACTTGAATCGCAACAAGGAGACCAAGGAGATCTACTCACACTTCACCTGTGCCACTGATACCAGTAACATACAATTTGTGTTTGATGCAGTGACAGATGTCATCATTCAGAACAATCTCAAATACATTGGCCTCTGCTAAGAATCCTTGGGTTTAATCTGTTTTCCTGGAGTGATAAAAAAGGGGCTAACTTCTTCCACTTCTAGTGGAAAAAAATTGGGCAATGCTTAATAGCCCAAGGAGAGAAAAGGGGGAAATCAGATATATGAACACAGTTCCTCTTATGCCCCCTTAACCTGCTACATCATTTTCCCCAAATATATGTTCTGGAGAGTGAGAACCTCCTCTCCAAGAAAACCAAACACCCCCAGTGGAAAAAAAAAAATCCAACCAAAAACTCAAAAACCCCAAACAAAAAGAAAAAAAGAGATTGAGGCCAAACTCTGTGGAGATGTTTCACCACAGTCACTGCACTTTTATCCCATTTGTTTCATTCCATTTCCTACAGTGGGAGTGTTATCATGTTCTGTGTAAGAAATGACTCTTCATCCACTTGTCCTAAAATTTTATTGACATAAAAATATAAATCTGGTGCGTGACAGATGAACTTGTTTGCAGGGTGGGGAGCAGAATGCTTGTGCTGGGGAGAAAAGCTAGTTCAAACCAGAACCTACTGAATGAGAGAGTTTAAGCTAAATACTACTTAAATCTGTAGAGAGTGGGCATGCACCCACGATATTGGTATCCACAGTCAAGAGTATGTACACATCCATCATGTATGCACATGCACATGACTCTCAGCATATACTATGTACACACCTCTGCTTTACTTTACTGTTTCTCATGGACACCTTGCCTATTAAAGGAATTGTTGGTGCGCAACTGTTTTGTGAGTTCCTAACTGACTAGCAGCTCTTTCTGCTCTTTATGGCTTCAAATATGCAGCAAAACTACATGAAATGAATCTCTGAATAGGCCAAATTAAGGTCGGTGTTTCTTCTACTGTTAAGGAGTTTTATACATCAAAACAGTCTTCTTTTACATCTTTTTTTGCCAAATCTTGTGGTGTTTCATGAAAAACCAAATTATATTTAAGAAGTAGGTTAGTGTTCCTTTTTTAATACAGATTAAAAAAATAAATCACAAAGCAATTTTTTAAATTATTGTTGTAATGTCTGGATTGCTGAATGTGAAAGTTGCCAACGGACAATTTTGTTCCACTGCTCCAAATACCTTCTGGGTATTGTAATATTATAACAGATTTCTCAAGAAGCAGGAGCCATGGAGATTGTGTAGTGTATAACCTCAAAAGTCTTTTTTGTTGGTTTTTAAAATTATTTTTTAAATGTGATGTGTTATTAAAAGGTTAAAGATGAGCGATATGAACAATAACTAAATGTCTTGTTATTTCAATTTAATAATTTAAATTATTTACAGTTTAGTGAAGTTAAGGAAACTGAAGAGATGCAATCCTCAGCTCCAGCTTTCATCTCATAAAGAAACACTACTGGAGTTAACATTCCTGCAAAAGTTTGAATGCATAAGAAGCTCTGTGGGACTACACTGGAAAATCTCATATGGATGATATAGACCTAAGTCTTTGGTTCTTTCCCCTGCCATAGAAAAGACTTCTTAAAGACATCAGTGTAGAGTTGGTGTGTAAATAAATGTTTGATAACTGTAAAGCACATACGTACACAGAGACACAGACACACATGCACACTGGAAAATCACCTTCTACTTTTGTTCCCCTTATGTACTATGATTAGTGCAAGAAATCTCAGCCAAGGGCTCTAAGAAAATTAAAACAAAATGGTTAATAATATCAACATTTAAATTGTCCACTTCAAAAATAAATAATTCAAATGATACTGAATGTGTCTGTAGTGTGTTCATTAAATAGTGTTATGACAGTTGCTGAATTGGATAATGCTTGTGAAGTTTTCTTCTAATCTGTCTAATTTCGAACAAGATATTTTATCCCTGTACTGAAGACGTGGGGTCCCTTTAAGCATTCCCTGCCAATTGTTACACCTGAAGAGTAGAGGCAAAAGAGCAAATGAGGCTGTGCCTTCAAGGTATAAAGGCACACAGAGATCTGTCTGTCATGGCACTCAGAGAGTTTTTAGGTCTCACTTGCAGTGAGGAGCTGCTGCCTGCTTGGGATATTTGCACTCAGACTGCTTGGCTTGGCAAGTTTACTAATCTGTAAAAACTAAATCTGTATACAGTAATTGCTAGTACAAGTTCCTCTAAACTTTGTTTACTCTTAAATTGTGGTCATTTACCTGGGAAATTGTGCAGTATTTCTAGTCTAATTTGCTTTTTTACATGTAATATCCAATTATTAGCTGGCTGAATTGTGGAAAAGGTGGGAAGTGAGTCAGGGCTCCCTCTTCCCATGAATGGCCAGTTAGATGTTGTGTCTCCTTCACCTCTTTCTTTCATTGGACTGTGGTCTATTCAGATTAGTGAAAAAAGAGACAAGAAAATGCCAGCATCCATTACAGCATAGCTTCAAGGTAAGAAAGCTGGATAAAACCAAAAGTGTAGTCAATTATCAGGAGGGTAACAGACACTTTATATTAAAAACCAAATCTTTATTCAACTAAGAAGGTCCTTCTACCACAAGTATTAGAGATGATGAAGAGGAGAACCTAGGACATTTTAAGAAAGGCCCAAGAGGATTTCTAAAGGAAAGCAGCCAGTTCCAGTCCTCATTGGGAGAAAGCTATCTTGGAAAGGAGAAATGAAAGTGAAGCACCACCTGTGCTCCTACTTGACTTAAAATCAGAGGCATGGGGAAGAACAAAGAAGTAAATAATTACATTTAAATAATCAACTCACATCATCATGTTTTCTGAATAGCAATTTCTTGCTATTAACTCTCTAATAATTTAATTCCTATGATGTTTTTGATTTTAGTGTTCTGAGTAATTCATGGTTACTCTGTTTTCTCTCTGAAGAATTCAAAATATTAAAATAAATTATGTTTTATACAGAGTTTTCTGTGCAAAAAATTCTGATTGTATAAGAAAACTGAGGCATAGCAAAGCTAGAACTAAAAAGTCTGTTGGCTGAAGACAGGTGCTGAAATTAAATCCCTTGACTCTTAGTCATCCACCTGGATAAATCATGCAATAAATTTGCATCTATTTTCTCAGTTCTCATTTTTATCAGTGATGCAGTGCACTGCCACCTGAAAGAGCTGCATTAATACAGCTGGGATTTCACTTCACCTGGGCAACAATGACATTCACAGAAGAGATGTCCCATCTGCTGCAGTAGGAATGCCATCTGTCCTTTCAGCATTTGCACTCCATACAGCAAAACAAGTTTTGAAGGGAAAAAGGTATCCTTAAGGAGTCCTTATCCACACATTCAATTGGTTATGATTTTTCAAGAGTGAAAGAGTGGAGACACTAAGAGTCAGCAGTGTAGGAGAAAATGTCACCTCTTGGGCTCTTCCCAAACAGAGGTTCCAGCAAGCTTAAAAATCCATTGCCCCATCCATTCCACCTCAACCTTTGCCTAAAAGGATTAAGTACCAAAAAATGGCAGGATAGGTAATGGACAAGAATTATTAAACCTTTCCAGTGTTAATCACACCATAATGAAAGATATTTTTTCCTAGAACTATTTTTGCAGTTGCTACTTCTGAGGTCATTTACCATTGCATAACACCCTTTCACTAACATTATCAAGTATTATATATGTCAACTAATTGTTTTTATAAAGAGAGGAAGTTTTGATATTAATTTCTTTAATGTTCCTAATTTTCTCCTGCTGGCCCTTCTCCCTCTTCTATCCTCTACTGAACACATATCTATCTATTTTTGTCTTTCTCTGCCCATTAATTTTTTTCACTCAGCTGTTGTTCCTTCTGGAAATGTTACTCCTCAGTGTTCTCCCAGTCTTTGTGCATTCTCCCACCTTTTGTTTTTTAACTATCCCACAGTTCCTGGAAGATACTGGTACACATCCTTAAATTTAGGAATCAAAAATACTCTGTAAGTGGATTTGCTCAAAATAACCACATTTTCCTAAATTATTCCTGTCTGGAGAAAGACCAGGTGGCCTGGCATAGAGCTAGCTGGAGTCACTGACCACTTCCCAGCTAAAACAGCTACACTTCATGCCAAGGCCATGTACAGCTTCTGTTCCTTTTTGTCTAGCACAGAACATGTTGCTTTATTGGCCCTGCAAACGACCTCAGCTCTAGAGAACAGCACAAACAGAGCTGTGGAGTGCTGCAGTAGTTGCTGACCTCCTCCAGCTGATCCAAGGTACATCTGTTACCCTAGGACAACACCCAATCTCATTTTCTGGATGTGAGATGTAGAAGTGAATGCAAAGAGAAAGTTTCTTGGCTAGCTGAAAAGGGCTGAATTACCAAGCAGAGACTATTTCTGTATCTGTAATGTGTCAAAGGAATTATGTCAGGCCTTGTGACTCTTACTCCTTATTGGAAAATATTTGTGGTTATCCCTGCTACTTCCCCGAACTGTATCATAGCAAAAATTGCACCTTTTCGTTTTCCTTTTAAATTGCCCTCTGCACGTGAGTCCATTCTACACTGACACCATTCTGCTCCAGGATTTATCTTCCAGCCCTCAAATACAGGCATGTATATTTTTATAGATACATTATATTTTTATCTAAATAAACAGAATATATGACTCAAAAAAACCCCACCTTTTCCAAGAGTGATTACTCAGAGCTGCTTTTACAGACTTTTCCATACTGATGTTCACAAAGTTGTTTAGCCCAACATATTAATGTCCTTCATATGAATGGAATTATTGAAGATTTTAAAAAGGATTGCTTGCAAGTAAAAAATACATCTTTAGATTTTTTAGAACTTATGTACAGTTAGCAAGGCTCTACGCATTCATTTCATTCTTTTTAAGCATAAGTAATGAAACTGAATTTCTCAGACAATATACTTTGCTATGAATTTAAACAGCATGGCTTTTTAACTGATAATTTCTACTGAAATTTTATTTTTAAAATTATAATTTTTATCAACTGGAAAAGAAGTTTAAGACTAATATTCAGATTAAAACACTTATGAAACTAATGTATTGTGATGAACAGCTGATCCACACCTTGAACAAAAGGGAAAAAGTGAAATTTTGATGCAAGATTCTGAAATACCAATTCAAGCATGCAGTGCACTCTATCTTGAGCAGGTGGCCTTTACTTGCATAAAACTTAAGAAAGTTAACTAAGGAAAACTAAGATAAGCAAAACTAGACAAGACACTGTTTTAAAATATGAGTTTCAAGGGAAATGGAATAAATTAAATCTGGAGCATAGGTGAATTTACCTGATTTCCTCTCTGCGTTGTCTACTTGAGTACTTAACTGCTTAAAACCTCCTACCTTCAGGTAATTTTGTCAGCATATCAAAAATCTGATGGGTGTTCTTCCGACAGATATCTACTGGATCATCCAGGAGCCCACTGAGGGCAGAAATTACTCCACTTCGTATTAGCCCTTCCCTAGAAACAACAATGGAGGACAGATTTAACACAACATAATAAAACTTGCATATGTTTGAGATATTTAATCCTCACTGCTCTTCTTTACGCTGCATCTGTCTGACAAAACTTAGGAACTCTGCTCTTATTTCTCACTGAAACATCACTTCCCTCACAGTTCAGTAAACTTTGGAATTGCACCTACCTGCCAATACTATGCAAAGCCATTATAGAGAGAACTTCTGTTGTTTTTTGCCGGACAGTTTGGTCTTGATGCACCAGCAAAGTTTTCAGGCTATCCAAGAATCCTATGAGACATCAGAATTCATTTGAACATTTCTTACTTCCAGCATTAATTTGAAATAGCAATATTCATCATTTATCTCACAGTTTGAAGTGCCTCAGAATTTTCAGCTTGTCCTGACAGTGAAATTCTCATTGTCATATTTCAAGTAAGGAAGAAACTTTCAAATTTCAAGGCCTACTGCCAAAAATGTCACGCTACAAACAAGATCCTGACTCCTTAGCAAGTTAAATCCTAATCCTGCAAATATAAAGTGACATAACTCTAAAAATAAGTCAGTAGAGCTATTGATGTCTTTAGAAAAGCATGTTTTGCAGGATTGACACTCACTTGTCTTTTCTGAACAGAAATAAATGTGGTGAACCATTAATGATTGTGTATGCACATATGGCACTCACCAAAGCCAAAAAACATAACAACCCCAAACTAACAACAATCTCACATTGCCTTGGCAATCAACTGTTCATCAAACACTAATTTAATAAATTTTGAACATGACTAGTCTCTTTTATGAGAGAAAAAAACACAAAGGAAGTAAATGGAGAAAAAAGCAGTAGCAAACAAGGATTTTTTTTCTGTGTTATATAATGAGCTATGTAGATATACCACAGACTGCTAAAAATGGAAAAAATAAGCTTATGGTTAGGGGTTTCCCCCCACCAAAATTAAAACTCAGGATTCTTCCAGGCTTTCAAAAAGTGGTGGCCAGATGCAGTCCTGATGAGTAAGATAAATTTGGTTATATTCCTTTCTTTTCTAATTTCTCATTAAGTTCCAGGCGAGTGGGTGATGACGGTGAAGGGGTTCTAACTTTGAACCAGTTAGGTGGGGTTTTTTTATTAACCTGTGTTAGGAATTAGCTAAAATTGGAATAAAGTCTGAGGACATGGTTTAGTGGTGATCATGGCAGGGCAGAGTTAACAGTTGAATTGGATTATCTCAGAGGTCCTTCCCAACCTCAACAATTCTATGACTCTATGGAAAGAAAGATTCTGCACTACTTTTGTATTTAGGGGTTGATAAAACTTACAGTGAGCCAGTGATGAATCCTAAAGTGATGATAATTCTTCTAATAACTGTCATGCATATGGTACTATAATATCCTTTACCTTTCTAAGGTAAAACAAACAGGAAATGTTTCCCGGGCATCGTGCATCATCAAAGATATTGTAAGAAAAAAGTAATGGAAGAAAGTGAAGTGGGGTTGCCCCCTCAGCCTTGCCCCACTGTGTCAGAGCTAGTGAGAACAGACCACTTACCTAATGCTATTGCCTGGTAGACTTTTTCTGGATCGTGGACCAGATCGCAGAGAGCCATCAGCGCCCGCTGCTGCGTCAGCAGCTCGGGAGACTGCAACTCCTCATTCAGTTTAGGAAGGGCCCTCCTCCCAAAGGCCAGAGCAGCTTTGGTGGGGTCTATATCAGGGGGGAAGTAGGTTGAGATTCGAGGTTGTGCCATCCCAAATCTTCCTGAGAAAGATTCTCCCTATCCCTAAAAATAGCTCCAAATGGCTGTACTTGCTGGCTGGGCAGATAATGTACCATAAAGACACCTACTGACTTCAAACAGTGCTCTGTGTCCCCAGGGAGCTCTTTTAGTAAACATACACTGTCAGGAAACTGTGAAAGAGGCTGGAATCGTGCATCATCAGCACGAATGTGTGTTCATCTGCTGAATTGTCTTAATCTGGTTTAATTCCCACTGAACACTGTAAAGAAAAGAGCGAGAGAGAAAGCTTAACATTTCAAGGAAGGATGTTAAAATTGATAGACAGTATGCTTTTTAAAGGATTCAAGTGAAGCAGCCCAATGCCCAAAATCGGAGAGGACTCAAAATAATAAAATTAAAGCAAAGGAAAACGAAATACCTAATTTATTTTCCCAAAAGGAAAAAAAAAAAAAAAAAGCGCATTTTAAAGGGATCTGGTTAAAACCTGCCCTCAGAATTCCGTAACGTTTGATAGAATACGTGAGGGCTGTCTCCTCCCCAACCCCCACCCTTCCCTCAGTACGGAAAGAAACCTACGACCTCCAATACTGAAAACTGCTAATAGCAAAAACAAAACCAAAAGTCAAAACAGCCTCTAAACACCTCCACTCCTCCCTTCGAGGCAAACGAAATAGACCAAACAGTCGAAGGCGCCGTGTGCCATTACCGAGCCCCCGGCTGCCGCCCCTCAGCGCCGGCCGGCCGCCAGCGCGCGTGCCCTGGTTGCCACAGCGCCCGCTCTTTGCGTACGCGCCTCTTCGTGAATAGCGACGAACGCCGCCGAGCCCCGGCTCCGGCTGCGTCACCAGCGTGAGCCCCACGTTTGACAGCGCCCGCGCCGAGGGGGTTACGTCAATGGCGTAGTTGGCAGCGGGGCGCGGGGCTGAGGCGCGGCCGCTGAGGGCACCCGTGAGGGGACCCGTGAGGGGACCCGTGAGGGCACCCGTGAGGGCACCCGTGAGGGGACCCGTGAGGGCACCCGTGAGGGGACCCGTGAGGGGACCCGTGAGGGCGCCCCTGAGGGGACCCGTGAGGGCACCCGTGAGGGCACCCGTGAGGGCACCCGTGAGGGCACCCGTGAGGGCGCCCCTGAGGGCACCCGTGAGGGCACCCGTGAGGGGACCCGTGAGGGGACCCGTGAGGGCACCCGTGAGGGGACCCATGAGGGGACCCGTGAGGGCGCGGAGATGCCGCCGTGAGGGCCCGGAGTGGCGGCCGTTCTGCCTCGCTGTGGAGGCTCTCTCCTCGCCCCTTGTTTTCAAAGTAGTTTTACTTGAACAAAATCCGGGAAAATTCAAAGCGGACAAAATGGTGGTCGAGTTAAGGGCAGAAATAGAGCAGGCGAGTGCCTGGGGGTACAGGGACTGAAGGGAGCGCAGTAGTTTTGGACTAGGTTTTCTTTCCTAATCTTCTCCAGAATGTCACTATGAACAGCTAGAATGTGTAGTAAGGGTTTCCATTATTCTTAGTCTCAGAAACTGTTCAGAGGAAGGTACACTGGAAGAATGGATCATTGCAATGTTGTGGCAGAATTTAAGGGTATTCTGGGTTGTCAGATGTTATCTGGCGTCAGGAAAAAACTCTGAAGAGCTTGTGCTATAAAAGGATAGTGCAGATAGTGAAGTCGTTGAGATGTTTTTCATTATGTCTGAGTAACAATTGTAATAATCAAAGTTCTTAAAAAGGATTTTACAAATCCAATGTAATTCTGATCAGCCAGATTAAAATGCATCACAGGAATAGGTTCTGGTTTGTTGATCTTCAATATCCATAAAAGAAAAAATTGCTAGTTTAAAAAGGAAAGTATTCAGTTTCTGCAACATTTTAGAGCTGATTATTTACTTTACAGGTGATTTACCTGAATTAGATTATACTTCCACTATGTACTTGTAAAAGTTCATCTGATTTCCATGGGAAGAACACGAACTTTTCACAGCATAGAAAGAGCAGGACCAAATCGGACACTTGTCCCTCACTGTTACCTCTGCTTTTGGTGTGAGTTGTTCTGTTTTGTCCTTCACTGTAGCTTGGAATACTGATTTTGTTAGTGGTCATGACGTTAACTTATTTTATGTATGCCTTCTGAATGCCTTCCTCACATCCTTTGTCTATCCACAGAAGCTGCTGGCACTACTGTTCTTGCAATGTTGAGATAAGGAGGGTTGTGATGCCATGGAGACACTGTGTTCCCAGCCCTCCCTGGTGACTGAATCCCCTTTCAGCTCTTTAAGAAGAGAAAATATGCATCATTCTCAGTATTTTTAGCAGCTTTTTTCTTAAATTCTTTTCCTGTAATGATGTGTCTTATTTCTTGATATGGTAAGTTGGGATATGCTTATGTGTATGTGATATTTAGATTAAATACATTAAGTATAAGTGAAGATGGCCTCTCATTTTTGGAATATATCTTTGTGGTTGCCTTGGTTCCTCCTGTACTTTGCATTCACTGAGATGGTTGACCTGTGGTTTTTGTAGCTTAGTTTGTAAAAGAGCTCTAGGAGAGGAGCAGTGAGTCAGTCTGTGTACCCACGACAGGTGTTTACCATGCTTAGGAGGTGTTGAACTACGACTAGAACATGCAGAAAGCAAGTTAGTGTTTGAAACTCTTACCAACTCATGGAGTTGTTTTCAGAACTATGCTAATTGTTCTGACATTAAACATTAATATTGCCGTAAAATCATTCAAGCTGGCCAGAAGGGCAGGAGCACAGCATAACAAGGGTCTAGATCTCTCGAGTTTTATATGGTCACAAGTAGCCGAAGTAAAACTCTCCATATGGTAGCAGATAAAAACTGTAATGTCCCTTTCTTTGGTGAATAACCCATCAGCTACAAATCTGGGTTCTTTGTGGGGAAGTGGCTGTCTTGGTAGGGTTGAGATCATAATGGGGCCTGAAAGGATTTAAAATTCCTCATGTAGGAGAATAAAACATTAATTCTAAGTAGTGGACCAGTTATTTTCTTAAGCATTATTCTTTATGTGTGCTTGTAAAACACAACTCTAGGGTTTTTTCTTCTGTACTTGCTCACTATTTAAAATTACTGGTCTGCTTTGATGTGCTCTTTAAGCTTTTAATCTGCTGCAGAAGTGGGAGAGGCTTGTCTCCTTGGTCAAAACCTATTCCAGCTTTATCAAAATATGACTGTTAGAATGGGACAGCTTTGTTTTCTCCTGAAAGTTGAAAATTTAAATCCTAATAAATTTTATAAGCAAAATCTTTTACCATCCTAAGTTGCACTCTGGCTTACTAAATGCTGTCTAAATTAATGAGTTAATTGACAAAACTTAGGTAATGCAAAATGGCTGTGTAATTTCTTATTCCTTGTCCTTGGTGTTTTGTACATTAGAAAGCAAGATTATTAATGAGTAGAAAGATATTTATATAATTCAGAATGTCTCATTAGTGGCATGCGCATTCTGACTTTAAAGCTGAGATGAAATCAAGTTGAAATGCTGAAAAAATCCCTTGGGAGTTTCTTTATAATTGCTGCTATGCTTAATATTAGCACTGTAACAGTTCCCCACTCCATTGGTTCCTTGTCTAATAGGTTAATCCTGCTCTTTGTATCCATATATACAACGATCTTTGAAGAAAATGGAACTGGATCCAGGATTAGGAACCATTGGAGTTACTGAGGAGCAGTTTCTGATCAAAGGAATCTGTATGACCACTAAAACGAGTTTGTTGTTTTAAAACTACTGCTCTGTGTATAGTTAAATTACTCCATCTCCGCCTTCCCGGTCTGTGGAAGAAGGGGAGGAAGGGAATTGTTGCAAACCTGTTGCTATGGCCACGTAGCAGGGGCTGGGCTGCTTGTGCGGCTGGAATCCTGCTGCATCAGCTGCTGCTCGGTGAGTCCTTCCTTACACTTTGCTACAAGATGAAAATGCTCTCATTAGAAATGTTCTTTTGAATGCCAGTAAGAAATTGGTACCCTAATAAGGGCCCCCTCCCCCAGCAGCCCACGAGGTTTCCTTACATAACCAAATTGATGTATCTCAGGTGAGACATCTGAATGCATTTGTGATTTTCTTGTGAACGTTATTCTTTTTCCATGTCAGACAGATTTCATTCTTTCTGAGCTGATCTTGGATGAAAGTTTGATGTTGTGCTCAGAAATGTGGCAGCTTCATCTTTCCTCCCTTCTTCTTCTGACCACATGAAATCTGGGATCGCCCAACATTAATTAATGCACTTAGTGCAGAGGCATTTGAAACAATGATGAGCAAGATTTTAAAATTAAAAACTGCAGAATCCTTTGAGAGCTAAACTGCAAGCACTTGGGTTGAATTAAGTGAGCAATTCTCTGCCCTCCCAGGGAATTAGAGTTGGTGCCTTGTAGTTTCAGAAGGCCACTCACTGTTGGCTACTACAGCTATGTACACTGAGGTGGTCCTGTTTACATGAGAAACAGCTTTCCCTCCATGCAAACTGAGTTGAAGAACCACCAGTTTTCAACTTTCTTTCAGTTGTACTGAAAAGATAAAAGGAAAAAATGATGACAAGTCTGAAAGAACTTGGTTAGTCTTTATCATGTTGTCCCTGTATTGAGGCAATTCCTGAATACTGTGTTTCTCTTTACGTATTTTCAGACTTGTAGAATTTAACTGAACTTGGAGAATGAAGTCCAGCCTAATGCATTTGGTTCCCCCAGTGAGTAGAGAAAGAATAATCTCCCAGTTTCCCAAGGTAAGCATTTTTTATCTCTTTGGTCACAGTATGTAGCCCCTGCCACACTGATCTTTCCATTGTGCTAATATGGTATTTTAATTTAATTTAATGTACACTTGTCTTCTGTTAAAATTGCAAATTATTTAAGATTCTCTCAAAGTTTAATGTGACCTCATAGTCCCATTCAATGCTGATCTCTTTAATAACAATCCTCATTCTTCTTTCTAACCTTTACAAACAGTGACTCTTGTGACAGAAGTGTTATCTTACAATATTTATTGTTTTTCAGCAAAAGAGTAATAATTACATGCTTAAGAGCTCCAAGACTGAGGGCAAAGAGGAGCCAGAGCTGACATTAAATTTGCCAAAAAATCTAATTAGGAGTCTTTGGTTAAAGATGATGCAATTTTAATTTTCTGTTTGTACAAGAACCTTAGTCATACAGTAGATCAAATGTAGTAGGCACTGTAGAAACACAGACAAAATACCTTTGATGTCCCCAAAAACTTTTGTATTTGAAGTATAATAGAACAGTTAATGACAGGGAAGGGCAAGGAATTACCACTTGTTTTTTTTTCACTTGTTCAAAAGATCCTTTTAAGGGACTTAACTTTTTTTTTTTTTCATTCCTGATCTCAGCCACATATTTTGCTTTTAATGTTATGAAAAATACCACAGGTATTTTAAGTAAATGCAAGGTAAAATATATTTTCCTCATTTTTAACTAATTCCCAGTTAAAGAGCTAGTAATAAAAACAGTGCTTCACACTTATAAAAGACTGAAAAAACGTCACAGTAATAATGACTTGCTGGTGGTATGCCCCCATCTGTGTTTTTCTTGTGTGTCTTAGATTGTTGGGATAATTTAAGGCACTTACTGTTGTACAGAATTGCGGCAGCAGCTCTCTGGCCACAGAGAGCAACAGACAACTTTCCCAGGCCTTTCTGGGAGAAGTCTGTGAGAAGATCAGAGAAAAGAATGAGAAACAATTCTTATTTTAACCTGCTGCACTTGTTGTGAATATGTGGAATGTGTTTTGGAGATTTGTTTACCAAAGGGTGGTTTCTTAATTAGCCAGTGGTGATGGTGTTGTGACTGAAGGACCAATTAGGTCCAGCTGTATCATAACTGTCTATAAAAACAATGGGTTTCTTTATAATGTTATATCTAAAATAAAGAGATTGATCGGCCTTCTGTGAGTCATGGAGGCAATGCTAATTATTACCCAGCCAGGGCCCTCTGCGACAGCACAGAATGACGAGCAAATGGATCTGGCCACAGGTGCTTAGGCAATGCTGGACACTGACACTCAGAAAGGTGCTCAAAGCATGGTGTTGTCCCAAGGAGTTTTACAACTACAGCTCTGGGGAAACCTTACTGCCTTCTAACCCAACCTACCCCTTTTCTTATGCCAGGATAACCCTGTTTCTTGGATAACCTGTGTTCTTGAACAATCCTTTTATCTGTTTTTCCTTGCCAGTTTGACTTCTTGCCAAGTAGCAAGTTTGTCCCAGCAGCTGTTCTCTCTTTTCAGTGGTACACACCTGAGGCCTGTCTGCAGTTTAAAGAGCACTTCCATGCACAGGTCAGGACTGCTTGTCAGCAGAGCACTGGAACAGCTGGGTAAGTTTGTAACAACGCAGATATGCAAGGAAGAAAGTATTTTAAGCTCCTTATAGCCTCCTTTCTTCATTGGCTTTCCCCCCCATATTCCTCACTCCAGTATATTTCAAGGCAGCTAAGCCCCTGCCCGGGACAGTTCTCTGGCCTGTTCCACAGTACATGAATTGAGTGCCTCTTCTTCTGCTGGGATAGGTAGCATTGAAAAAATGGTGTAGTAGTTTAGAAATGAAAAGGTTTTTAACACCCTTTAAATAAACACTTACTTCAAAAGATCTAACAGATCCAGCCTTGCTGTGTTCTCTGTAGGTGTTCCAAAGGAGCACTTACTAAAGGCTTTGGAGGGATATAAAGGCAGCAGTTCTAAGTTTCTTGAAAAATCTAGGAATCTGGTTTTAGCCTTTTTGAAGTATGCATGCTGAGAAGTTCTGTTAAAATGTTTCTTAAAATTGGAGCAAAATTCTGGTAAATATATAGCATTTAAAAATCATAATAAGCTGATTTCTGCTCTACTAATAATCTTGAAGTTGTTTTTTTCCTTGCATTATCTCTCCACCAGAACTGTTACTATTGCTGATTTAATCTCTGAAGCAAGGCAAGAAAGCTAAACTGTGTTGAAATCATCACTATTCAGTTAAAATAAATAGGTGTACATTTTAGTCATAAATACTTCTGGTTTCAATGTGAAGGATCCTCCATAAAGTGGAGCTCCTATGAATACTAACAATTAGCTCACTATTCCTCTAGCTCTAGAGTTGCTGACATGAGACTTGTCATTATATCCATCTTTAAATGCAGCTTTATATTAATTTCACTAGGGAGTCTTACTAAAAAAAAATTAACTGAAAATATGTCACCCTGAGAGACATCAGTGACTTTATCCCTTTTTTAGAAACACAGTCACTACCTTAGTTTCATGTAAATTTGTTATAAGTGTCTGGACAATTTTCCAAGTAAGACATGCTTTATTGAATTGAAGTATTTTTTCCTTCCATTTCCAAGATGTATTAGTTTGTGGTTTTTATTATTAGGGTTTTTTTTATTTCTATAGTAAACCAACTCTCTATGTAATTTATTCTGGTAACAGAGTATAACTAAAAATCTGTATGTTTTGTCTTTGTGAATAGAATTAAATGACTTTTCTGTCACTGCTTTCTAGATATGACTATTATCTGGTCATATAGGTCATTTTTTGGTGGAATGGGGATAGGAAGGGCAGCCAGAGTGTTTTGTACAGTACTTGTAAACCTTGACAGGAATAACCATTATCTTCCTTTTCCATTACCCCATCAAATAAAATATTTCTTTGTCCTTTGGAAAGCTAGTCTGATAAATTCAGCAGCTAATGGCTTTATTTAATACTCTCCCAACAGTCCACCATTGTGTTAAATGGTCTGATCTAGGGAGTTTTTTCCCCCCAGTATAAATTAATGAAACACACACCTCTAAACCATCACTTACTCTTTAGCTTTTCCCTTAAGGTCATTGATTTTATTCAGTGTTTTCTCAGTAACAGTAATCAGGAGCAAAGGGGCCTGTGGTCACCCAGTTAATGTTGACTGGCACATATAACTTTTTTTTTTTTCTTTTTTGGAAATATTAGTCATGCAGTTTACCAGTCAATTTTTCAGCTATTTAGAATAGATAACTTAGAATCAGCATCACATGGAAGTTGATGTAACCAGAAATAGTATTCAACAGAAGATTAACTCCTTTGTTAAAAAACCATTCCTTGATAGAAAAGAACATTAAACCTCTTAAGCCATTTTTATAGCATTTGCACAGGAGATGTCAATCCAAGTTTAGGTCAACAAATGAACTTAAATTCACTTATCCACCTGGATCTCCTAAAAGAGACAAAGTTTCAATTTTAAGAATGTGGGCTGAGTCACCTAAAGCCCATCTGCTGTATCCTGTGGGAGAACCTAGAGCAAAGAGGATTATTTGCATGAAGCCAGGTTCAGACTATTATTATTCCAGATAGTCAGAAAATGTATTGGCTCTAACTCTGTGAGTTGTTTTTCCCAGAGGCACATTCTGCAGTGGGATCTTTTATTATCAGCAATTTCTTGTTTCTGCACTTAGGACTTTGTTTGTACTCTTAAAGTCAATTTATCCCAGAAACTTGGGATAAATTGGAATGCAAAGGATGCAGATACACTATGGTCTTATGTGTAAACTTATGTAAAATTATGCCAAATGCGTACACTTGTAGTCAAAGCAATTTTAATGGAATAAAATTTGTTCCACTGAATTGAAATTAAGAAAAAAAAATAGAGTAAGAAATAGACTATTTCAGCTTCAGAAGGGTTTGGTTTTTGGTGGCTTTTTTTCTCACAATTAAAGACTCAGGTCGTGCAGCACAGTGGTGCATAGATAAACTGAAGTCACAGGTACATGTGCTCCTCACTTGCAATTTAAAGATCTAAATCAGAATTTTTAGCAGGAGACTGTGAAATTACTACTAAACTGTGCAATATTTTCAAATATTTATAACAGGCTGAAAGTATCCAAAGTGGTTGTGGTAGGAGACCTGCATGTTGGGAAAACCAGTCTTATCAACAGGTACGGTGTATCTCAGCTGATGGTTTGAGTCTCCTGTTTTTCAAATAAATGTTAAAATGTTTCCATTGCTGGCTTTAGAGCAGTGCTTCATGGCTCTGGTTTGAACCTGCACCAGTACTTTGTGGTTTTGTTGAAGACAAAATGAAGTCAAGAGTATGAGACATTCTTGATACATGAACACAGAAAGTTGTGCTCTAGCGCTTCAATCAGCGTATGTTTAATTCTCAGGTATTTTTATCCAGTTAAATATGATACAGTGTTTTCTTAAGGAATCCAGTCTAAAGGCTAAACAATTAGAAAACAATTTCAGTGTCTCAGTCTTGGTTTCATTTGGGTCATTATTTACAACCCAAAATATATCCCCTTGTAACTAAAACTGGAAGATACTGTACCTCCCTTGAGAGCCCAAAGATGTTTTATTCTGAGTCTTGTATTATCCTGAGAGCTTACTAGATGTATGTGCTTTCTAGTTTGTTAAATAGTATCTCCTCTTCTTTTAGTTAGTGTCTTCATGGTTTTATGTCTTCTTCTGCATTATATAGCAAATCCACAGTTAGTTTTTTCTTTTCTTCATAATTTACCCAAGACAGTGTTAGTTTTGCAGTTATTTATACTTGTCTCATGAGTATTTCATCCTCTTTTTTTTCAATTGCAGATTTTGTAAAGATAATTTTGACCGCGACTACAAGGCGACCATTGGAGTAGATTTTGAGATTGAACGTTTTGAGATAATTGGAATGCCATATAACCTCCAGATGTGAGTTGAAAGAGCATAGTTAAGCATTGCACAGAGTACAGTCTCAGCAGAGCTGGAATTGCTGCAGGCTGTAGTGGAATAAAGATTTTAAAAATATAATACAATTGCACAAAGAATAATATGATCTGAAGAAAAGATTCTGTCTCTGGACTTGCAGTTTTAGTAGAAATTTGTCTCTTGGATGCCTCATGCCTAAAAAAATATTCCAAGCTTGTAAATGAAAATTCATCTTGGATGTCTTGCACTATTTCAGTGGAGTTCTGTCATTTTTACTCAACATTCATGGAAGAGAATTGGAAGCTTTTGTCACAGCTGCCAGTGCTTGTGTAACCCCAGTCTGTGATTTGAGTTTAGTAGGCACAGTGAGCACTGAACTTGGCTTTACTGGGTGTTTTATTCCTGCAGTCATCAAAATTAATGATAAACTGTCCAGTGATTTAAACAGCTCTTAATTAGCAACTAATTAATTGTCCCTAAATCATAGAAAGGCTGGAGTGGTTTTATTAGAATGTGAACCTAATATCTTTGATTTTCAACTTTGCTTGTCACAGTGGGAATCCTGCCCTTCTTCCACCTGCTTTGGGTCTGTGGAGTGGTATCCCTTTGTGTTTCTGGTGGCCAGCAGCATTGTTCTGTAGAGGGCATTATGGAATCATCTGTAGAGTGGCCTAGAGCACAAATAAGATGCTTTGCATGAGATATTTTAGTGCATGAATTTTAAAAACCTTTTTACTTAGGAACACTTTTTTTCCTGGTGAGATCACTGATGTAAATAGATGGCTTATGGTATTTATTGAAAAATCCATTTCCCACTGATTTCACTGCAATTCTGTTTGGGAAATTTTGCCAGGTGCTATCCTTTTGGAACTTGAGTCCTCTAAAAATCCAGACTCCAGCATCAGCATTTTGCAAACTGAAGCAATAAGGTCAGGTTGCATTATCTGCAGTGTCTTCAGAAGCTGGGTAGAACATTTCCATATGATGAGCACTAGTGCCCCCTCTTGCTGAGAGATTTCCATACAAGATACATTTGCAAGTATCCGTGACTGGCAGTACAAGGCTACAACAAAACCCAAACCTCTGTAGTGCTGGCAGTAGCTGAAGGCACTGCATATCATGTTCATTAATGAGAAGGACTTTCTTGATTTTATTTAATGGTGTCATTAGTACCTGGTAGACTAAGCTGCAGGTCTCTAATTTGTAGTGTAGAGACAGATATCTTATCTAGCAGTTGCAAGATTCTAACATGGGCTAATACATGACTTAGCTAGTATTAGCACAGAAAATTTACAAAACTAGATTGCGCTAGAAATACATGCAAATTACATAGGTGAAAGAAAAAAAAATGTTTTAAGGAAAGGACATTACCATGCAGGATACCAATATTTGAATTGTCTCCAAAATGATTAGTATTTTTTAAGAAAAGGTAAAAATGGTGTTTGCATGTCTTCATTGACTAATAGGGCTGTACTGTATTTCTATCAGTAGTTAATGAATAACATGTTCCAGATGGTGACACTTCTCTGGTATCACATTCTTCTCCGCCTTGTACCAGTCTGCTTCATTAACATGTTTACTCAGGTTACCCTGGGTTTCATTAACCTGAAATGTCTTTTTTCCCCCTGTTGCACAGATGGGACACAGCAGGTCAGGAGAAGTTCAAGTGCATCGCATCTGCTTACTACCGAGGAGCAGAGGGTGAGACCAATATTAATTTGATCCTGCTTTTGTTGGGAGGCTGTATTTTGTGCAGCAACGTACATCCATATATACTCCTTGGGAAGGTCCCTATAGACACACTGTGGTGGAATGGATTGCTCTTTGTTGCAAGGAAGAAGGGATGAAGAAGTTAATGACTTGATGTGTTGTCACATCTGCAAGCTCTGAGTGTTCTGATGATGCAGTGATAGAAAGTGGCACTTGTGACTAGCGGGGAAAGAATTTGAGGTCGGGTGAGATTAATGCTGGAGTTGGAAGTGGATATTTCTGGCTTTCCCTTTGGTAAGAGACAATCCTGTGGTAATTTGTGGTCCCAAAATGAAAGGGTTGAAAGCACTATAGTCTGCAGACTATAGATATAACGTTGAAGACTAAGGACTTAGGTCTTATTGGGTGCTAGAAAAAGAAAAGGAATGAGCAAATGGATAGTCTTCCACTTGCTATGTGATAAATCTGTTCTTACACCTTATACATAAACATTCTCTCTGTTTAACAAGACAGGTTGGAGAGACTTCTGATACACTTTCTAATTTAATTACATTTTTTTCTGCTTTTGTCTTTTATTGCAGTTATAATAACAGTGTTTGATCTGGCTGATATCCAAACTTTGGATCACACCAAGTAAGTTTCTGCATTTTGGCTTATCTTTTAAAGGTTTTTACAGCAGGTTTAATTGCCTTCCATATGTAGGTGTTAAGAGCTTGCTGTATCATGAGTGTATTTTCTATTGAGCTACGAAATTAAAAATGACAGTTACTAGTTTGGATTACATAGGGAGGGATTTTCTGAAGAAAATGCAGAGCATAAATTTGAACTGCTTACACTTGACTTCCTTTAAAGTCAGTGCAGAAAGAAAGGCACTTCAGTAAAAGCTTGATCTTTCCAAAGCTAGACATGCAGGAAAAGATGAAGTGCACTCCAAAAGCATTTTTTTTTTTTACTTCATTTGCTATAAATAGAATAACAGGCTGGAATCTAATGTAAATGATAAAACTGATGAGATGCATCTCATGCATAATGTCTCATGAGCCTTTCATTTTTTAGGTGCACTATTTATCCCCGTTTTTTTTCTCTGGTTTCTGTGATTCTGATGGGAGATAGGCTGTCAAAAAGAGGAAAGAAAATAAAAACCTCAAGTTTAGATACAGTTAAACTTACTAGTTCAGATCCTTGTAATGATTTTGTTACAACAACACAATAATTATTATGAATAAACTCATTCTGCTTTTAGTGCAGGCTGCAAAACCCTGCATGGGTCTGTGATCCACACTGCTGTCACAGCTCAGAGAATATGTATTTCTAACGTGCTGTTGTGACTGTAATGCAGGTACAGACTTCTTTACAACCTGTACTCTGTCTTATTTGAATGTGTACTATGGTGCTTAGCTCATTTACATAGGACTTTGTAAAATAATATATATATTAGTGTCTCTGCTTGGCTGAAAGTAATTGAAGCCTGTGAACCTGATTTCCCACACACGCACACACTCCCTTCCCTCCTTGACTTGTGTTGGATGACTCAAGAGAAACTTGATTGCCAGAGTAACAAGAATATAAAAGCTTGTGAGACAAGAATCATACAGCCTTCATAGGGAGCTGTTTTATAATGCTGAATAGATTATTTCGCTCTTTATTCCCATTTGTATCTAACCTTCTATGTGGCTCATACCTTTTCAGTTGCTTCTTGCTTTCTTATTCCGTACCTTGCACCAAACTTTGCCCTCTCCCTTACATTGAGAAATGTCCTCTCTCGGTGCTAAAATGATTGTTGAGTTTGTACTCTGCCATGGGTATGATTTTATGAAGGAAAAAAGGCTTTTGATACTCTCACATAAGTTCTTCCACTCAGTTTTCTTGTGACCCTGTTATCTGTCATATTCTCCTGTACTCCTTGTTCCCTCTGACTGATTCTGCCTTTTTTTTTTTTTTTTCTATTTCAGACAGTGGCTAGAAGATGCATTGAGGGAGAATGAGCCAGATTCTAGCTTCATCTTTCTGGTTGGAACAAAAAAAGATTTGGTGGTGAGTAAATTGAGTGCAGATAAGGAAATCAGATTTTCCCTAGTTCCTCAAGCGATTTCCCTTGCTGGTTGTGCACAATGTCATTGAGATAAAGACCTTGAGTGAAAAACTTAAAAGGTAAATTGAACAGCTCACTTGAAAGCAATTAAAGAAGGGACTCTCTGAAAAAAATGGGTAGTTAGTGAAATATTTATTGCATGACATTTTTCAAGCATATATAAACATACATGGTGATCTTGAAGGTTTTGTTGTTCTGTAACTGTTCATAGGTTTTCGTCTTTCTCTCCATTTAAAATAAATGCAGTATGAAATTTAGAGCATTATATGTATTTTTGTTATGCCAGCAAGCCTGACATGCTGGATATGAATCCTAGAAATATGGAATTCTAAGCTAGATATTCACAACTGAGTATTAGAGCTCAGAGAGCTATTGGAAGAATTAGAGGGAAATTAGTTTTTAAGGAATAGTGTGTTCATTACTCAGGAACAGGGAAGGTTTCTTACTTAATTGAATATCACATAATTTTCAAAAGAACAGGGTGAATGCAGTATCTAATCTATACAATTCTCAGTCCTATGTTTGTCTTTCTGTAGAAAAAAGATTTTTAAAGCTTTGAAAACAGACTTGTTTCTTCTGTTACTAGTTGGTCCCACAACTCTTCTGCTGAGAATGAAGGGGTTACAAGGATTTAAAGACCATTAACTGGGCTGCTGACTTGATAGTTCCTTACCAGGGAATGTGTTAGATACAAGGGTCACTAGTTAACTCTTGTTTTGTTTCAGTGCTGTGGGAGCTGAGTGGAGACTTCCATTTAGAGCCAGTACTAAACAGTTGAATGTTTTTGCAGTCATGTCTGATTGCCCAAGTCTAGGCAAGGTCAGCAAGGCCCCTGAGAAACCTGGAAGCATCACAGTGTAGGTGCTGTGGCAGTGCCTGTGTGCTGTTACCAGCCCAGACACACTTCTGTTCAAGCTGTTCCATGTTGTTTGCCCAGTCAGATGCTGTGTGTGAAAGGACAGAGCTCGATGCCATCCGTTTTGCCAAGGAGATGCAGGCAGAATACTGGTCGGTTTCAGCCAAAACAGGTAAATTACTGCAAAGGATGTAAAAATAGCATAACCACGAGGACTGATGTTGGAGTGGGAGGAACTTATTATCCCACCATTGCCAGGTTTTCTTGTTGTTTTTCTTGTATTTTGTTGCTATGAGAAACTTCGGTCTTATTAATGGCTGATTTTATTTGAGCATTTGTATGTGTGCTTTCACTGTTGTGTATGCAGAAAGAAACAATCAAGCTGCTTTGCAGTATCTGAGCATGCATAATTCATAGATAGTTACATAAATACACATGTGCACTACTACTCAACGTTTGCAATGGAAAAAGATTACACCACAAAATGAATTCTCTCTGTTGCTGGCTAAAAATAAAGGTGCAGCACAGGGTACAGTATTCCAAAGTAAGAAAATTGGAAATTCTTTCTGCAGTGATCAGAATGGGAGATGGATTGTTGGAGAGGCCTGTTCTGTCCCAAAATTGAGCAGTCAGCTGTTCACAGATGTGCTTGTTATGCTTGATCATCTGTTGATGTGCCTTTATAAAAACACATCATTTCTGTCTTGTTTCCTAGGAGAAAATGTCAAAGAATTCTTTTCCCGAGTTGCTGCCTTGGCCTTTGAACAGTCCGTGATAAAGGAGCTGGAGAGCACTCCTGGGCACAGGGCCCAAATTGGGGCAGGAAATCTCATCAGTATGTGGAGTTTGCTTTTTGTGTGCATTTTTCTTGTTTATAGTCTGAAGGACTGGGGAGGTTTTTCAAGCAATAGAGCCAGTTTCAAACACCTGTAAGCATTTTTATATCATCGTCTGCCCAGGTTTTAGCCTATGGGAGTGACTGGGCCTGCATCCAGCTTTTGTTACCCTTAATATCAGATGGTATAATTTCTTGTACGTTGATTTTATAACTTTTTTATTTCCACAGAGCTAGAGAAGAACATTGTGGAAATTCCAGAAGACAATGCTCAAGTCAGCCTGAGTTGCTGCTAACTGTCAACTGTTTCTGCAAGTGCCACACTTTTCTGCAACAATGCTCTCAAACCAGAAATAGAGAGCTTTAATTTTAGAAATGAGGGAGGAAAAACTTACCCAAACTTTCTTGCTGAGAGTTCCCTTGCTGCTGCAGGCTCCCTGTGCAGGGGGTACAATTGTTATGTAAACCTTTCTCTGTGCAGCTGAAGCATAGCATCCTTGTCTTAATGCAAGAAGACATTGCCAGTGCCATGGGCTCACCTGTCTGCCAAAAAGGCTTGTAGTCAAAAATTATCTCATTTTAGTGTGTTGTTTTTTGATAATTCTCTAGCTAGTAAAGTGGCATTTTCTCATGGGAGCAGGAAACAAGTGGCAGTTCAGAATGAAGGGTGTTATCAATACGGTTTTGCCTTTTAAAACCATCATGTAAAATAACTCTGATTGCTTTTATGCATTCCAAGTATTTTAAAACTATTTGAAAATAAATCTCTTAAAGTATCAGGCTTGGAAGTACACAGATGCAGACTGCATAGTTTCCACTGTGGTTTCTCCATCCAGGAAAAATGTTTATTACTTTTCATTTTCCACTTGAGAATCAGAGCCCAGTATTAAATATTTCCAAGCCTAAAAGAAGTCCAGGTAGGAATTTGGTTGTTTTAACACAGCTGTCTAATATTTTGAAAAATGTTGCCATATAAGAATGCTATTCTTTTCCATTCTCATGAATAAGAAAGAATGGTCACACAGGTGCATAAAATGGAAAACATATTATTTCCCTCTAATTTTTCCAGTAGCTCTCTGAACTCTAATACTCCATTGCATCTAGCTTAGAACTGCATGTTTCTAGGATTCATATCCAACATGTCAGGCTTACTGGCATAAAAAAAATATATAATGCTCTAAATTTCATACTGCAATTATTTTAAGTGAAGAAAAGGAAAACCTATGAACAGTTCCAAGGTACTGTTTCTTAGGGTATTGATTCAATCATTGCAGAAAAAACAGTATCTTTAAAAATAATTATAACAGGAATCAGATTTGAACTGCTGAGAAATAAAGACATTTGTTATTAATGAAATGCATCAATCTGAAAAGATTCTGGATTCTCTGCCATTTTCCCCACTTCTATAAGAAATGGGAAAAAGTGGAGTAAAGATAGCTTGAGCATGCTTTTATTACATTTTCCTTTTGACGTAAGTTAGAGCAGCTTCCTAGTATATGATGAATAGAGATCTAGGAACTCTGGTGTTTTTATCAGACAATCTTCACTTTGGCAATTGTGCTGCCTGTTGGCAAGGACACAAATGTAGCATTTGGTGGAAAAAATGAATCTGTGAGGGTACAAAAGCAGCTCTTTATCCAAATGGGTAATATTTCAGCCTTATGATGTTCTATGCAGTTGTTAAATTCCAGAGTCTGTGTCACAAGGGAGGTGAATTTACACAGTGCTCGTAGCACAGGCCTTGGCTGGGTGGCCATGGCCTTTGTGTGTCCTGAGCCTGAGTGAGAGTGGAGATGGTTCACTCTGCTGCAGCAGATCAGGTTAGCTGGGCTTCAGTGCTGACATCAGAGACAGTGTTTGCTCCGCAAAATGACTCAGGAACAAAGCTAAGAAAAGATCCATTTTTGGGGCTTTTTCCCACCAAGAAATATATCTCCTAAGGGTTTCTTAGGAGAGCTCCATTTTTGTACAAAGTCACAGAGATGCAATCTCTTCAACAACACGATTGTGTTGCCTGGGAAATCAACCGGGACGGTTTTTTCCTAGGGATTCAGCACATTGCATGATGTCATTACTGTTTTGTATCATCTGGAGCTCCAAAAACTTCACATACAAATGTAATAGTCTATCAGTCATCAGCTATCATGGGACAATAGCCTGAGTCTGCTTATTAAATGATGGATGCTTTGAAACTGAGTGTTTTTTGTTGTAACTTTTTGTTTGTGTTTGGGTTTTTTTGCCTGCTTGGTTGGTTTTAAGGGTGTTTTTAGCACCACTGAAACCTCCCCTGCAATGAACTCCATATTAATAATTCGTCATCTAAAACAAATCTTGGATCATGTTGCAAATGATGAGTTGCTTAGGAAAGCACAAAGGAAACTAACTATAGAAAATAAATATGAATTTGTAAGTTCTACCTGGCCAATGTTTTATCTCTGAAAATCCATTCTATCAGCAAATTAATTGACTTTAAAGAATCCTTAATATTTTGAAAAACAGTGTTGAAAAAACTTTATTAACTCTCACTATAGGTAGGCTAAACCACAATTTCTATACCAGTTGAACTCCCCCAGGTGATCATGGCAACAGTCACAGTTTTACCTTCCTTGTGGAATTTGCAGGTGAGAAATTGAAGTAAACTTTGGAGTCAGTCTGAAGCAAAGGTAAAGAGCAATTGTAACAATCCATTTCCCAGAAGAAGTACTGAAGTTGTGCTGTTTCTTGTCTTTAATAAGTAAAAGCTAGTGTGTACATGGATAGTGGGTGCATTTGTGCTGGGCAAACCCACTGGTAATTGATCAAAAGCCATTTAAGAAAACCACCTGACAAAGTTAATTTCTTCCTATAAAAGCCTGCTCTTTTAACGGTGTTATTTCACTTGTTGAGTTATTATTTGACACTTAAGGTATGATTGTTTATACTTACATGTGTCATGGGATTCAGAACTTTCTGAATCCTGTTGGTTCCCAGCTCAGGTTTACATTGTGGTGGGACTGGAGTCCATTCTCCATGAATAAATCTGTCCCCTTCTTTGTGTTTTTGGCTTCCCATTAATAGTTCGAGGTTGTTCTTATGTAACACGCTGGTGAGTGAATGCTCTGAACACTCTGTATCACATCTCTGAGCATGCAAGTTAAAATTAAATGTTTGGCAAGTTGTAGGAAAATAGGTATTTGGTGGTGGAGAGGGCTGATAACTTTCCTGTATTTTTGGTCTGGAAGTTGTTCTCACAGTGAGAAATTGCCATTGTCTGAATTTGGAGAAGGAGAGTTCTTTTTTTCCCCCCCGGATCATAGAATGATTTAGACTGAATGGAACTTCCCAAGACTTGTCAGCTTTATCAAACTCCTCCAAGAGTGCTGCTTTGTGTTAACAAAAATACATTTTTTTTTTTTTTTAGTTTCGACCACGTTAATCAGAAACCATGTTTTGTTTCTCATTTTAAAAGCTCAACTTATGTCCTACGGTTTTTTGTTTGTTTGGTTGTTTTTTTTCCTCAAAAACCCGCGGTTCTTACACGTAGGATGATGCTGAAGAGTGACAGCTCGAGAGCTTTACCCAGAGCCAAGCGGCTCCTTCTTCCCACAAGAGGGAGCCCGGCGGTCGCTGCAGGATCAGCTCCGTGCCGGCTCGGAAGCGCTTTGCGATCTCTCACCGGCCAGCAGAGGGGATGTGCCGGGCAGGCCAGCCCGAGTTTAGCCCCTCATCGCAGGATTCTCAGTCTCAAATCATAGGTATGTGTCTGCCACCGTAGTCTTAAAGAAATTTTGTATCCACTTAAAATTCTGCTCTCTTCAATGCATAAAGTATCCGCCAAAATTCAGAGAACGCTTCAATTCCCAGTGGAATTTCTGGAATTGTGCTACCTCAGTAGATAAAGAGGGTGCAGTTATCAGTATTATTCACTAAAAGGTAAGTGTGCACACAGAAATCTGTCATGTGACTCATTACAGTTCTTACTCCCTCCAGAAAGGACACAAATGTCAGAAAAGTGGACCCAAATAGAAACCACTCCAGAAATAAATCAGAATGGTGAGCCTTCAGTAAAAGTTCTGTATGAATTCAGAACAGATCCCAGTGATGTCACATACCTGCCATTGTTTATAACCAGGCCAGTACAATTTTATTATTTCTAGAAATAAATTGTACATCAGAATTTTGTTGGTCAAACTGCCACTAAGCAAACCAATAGCATCAATAGAGAAAAGGCAGTTTATTTCTGTGACAGATGAGAAGTCTTGAATGATTTATAGAGTTATTTATTAAACATATAGATTTTTTAATGATTTAGGTCATAATCTGTTTTCCATACAGGTCAGCCAATGCCTGTTATGTGTTAAAAGCTGAGGAAACAAGTGCAGGAAAAGCAGTTAAAGCCAGGAAACAAAACCAAGAGGGATGAACTATGCAAAAGTGAATACATGAGTAGCCATTTATGATATAGCTGAAAGTTCCCCAAAATATTTTCATTGGCATATAAAAAAGCACGGTGAGGAAAACTGTTTAATGGGTTTCGAAACAGTACTTATCTCAAAGGTAAGAGAGCTGCTCCCGTGGAGTTGTGCTTTTCATTCCTGTGGGATGTTATTAGTTCTTATCAGGGCTATATACCACTCTCTTTTCTAGCAACATGCACCAGAAAAATATGCTTCACCATAAACATGAAAGAAACAGTTTTATGGGGGATATGAGGGGTACATATTGTCTTTGCCTGTCCTCCAAACAGGCAAGATGGAGCTTCGGTTGTTTTTTACCCTTTTTTCAGAGGTTGAATTGAAAGGACACATGCTGTCCATGGACACATGTCCATGGAAAGGACACATGCTGTAAGCAAGGTTAAGAAGGAAAGTGTGATGGTGTGATTTCAGAAGGAAAATAATATCCAGCAGCCAGAATTCTGTTTAAATCATTTGCCACCCTTCACCTAGAGGTGAAGTGTGGGTCTGAGTTACTGGGGCTAAATAATATACAGGACAAAAGTGGGGCTAATGCCCAAACAAAGCAGCCTTTATTGTCGGTATCAGAGTAGCAGTTGCCCATCTCAGAGATCCAGCTTATAATTTACTGGCAAGGAAGGTAGGATTGAGGGAATGACAAGCGTGCTACTAACCAGCACTTACATGAGTGGGGGAAAACGTGACCTTTGACGGTGAGCTGCATCAATGCCTGGGGGGAGAGCCTTGCTATGAACATAAGAGCACAGAGACGTGCTGGTGTTTATACATAATGTATAAGGGCATGGCTGTATGGACGGGAATGGATACCTCCCTGTGCACACCGGGCGTGTTCTTAACCAGTCTTAGCTATGGTCATGTCTGTACGGTGTGAGGACGCCCAGGCCTGTGGCTGCCAGGGCGAGCGGACGGGACTGCTCGCGACTTTGCCTTTGTCTCACGGGGAGCCGTGAGGAAGGCGCTGGGGCCCCGCACCCCCGCGGGTCCCCCGGCCCGGCCGGCCCGGCTGCCCCTTTAAGAGGCCCCAGCGCCGTGTCAGTGCCTGCGCCGGGTCCTTCCCTCCCCTCCCCTTCCGCAGCGCCGCCGGAGCCGGGCCGCGATGGGCCGCCGCGGGCAGCGGGGGCTGCGCCGCCGGGGGGGCTCCCGCGGGGCCGCGGGGCGCTCGGGCACCGCCGGGTAGCGGCGGAGCTCGGCCGGGACGCGCCGCCGCATCGCCGCCCCGCGCGGGGACCGTGTGCGCCCCGAGCGCAGCACAATAGCCGGGAGGAGGAGACAGGGAAAGGGGCAGGGGGAGAGGAGGAGAGAGAAAGAGAAAGCACAACACGGGGGCTGGCGAGGGAGCGCGGAGCGGAGGGCTCCGGAGCGTGGCCGCGCTGAGGACCGTGCCCAGGACGGCGGCGAGAGGAGGTGGGTGGGGGGCGATATTTACCTTCCCTCCCCCGCCCCGAGCCCGCTCCTTTGTCCACGCGCTTTGAAGTGCTGGGGGATCGCCGGGGTGGGAGCATTGTTGTTCGCCAGCAAACGATCGGTCATGCCGGGGAGAGAGTAGCGAGTGTACGCGGGGCTGGGGCCGGCAGAAGCAGAAGGAGACGGGGAGGAGGAGACGATTGCGAGAGAGTATTGCTGCCTGCCTCCCAGTGCCCTGCATGGACCGCGAAAGAGACTCGCTGAGTTGACCCTGCCCGAGCTGTTTTTGCTTCTACATGTGAGATCCGGTTGGTTTTTTCTTTCCACCTCTTTCTCTCTAGCCTCCTTCTCGTATTCTCCAATTACTCCCGTATGCAAAATGGTGGACCCTGTGGGGTTTGTAGAGGCTTGGAAAGCACAATTTGCAGACTCTGAGCCTCCTAAAATGGAGCTGAAGTCTGTGGGAGACATTGAACAGGAACTGGAGATGTGCAAAGCATCTATCCGGAGACTGGAGATGGAGGTTAATAAGGAGAGGTTCCGCATGATTTACCTGCAGACTCTTCTGGCAAAGGAGAAAAAAAGCTATGATAGACAGAGATGGGGTTTTAAACGTGTTTCTCAGTTGCCTGAAGGGGGTGCAGAGCAGCAGATCCAGGACCTGCATCATCACCAGTCTGCTGACCAAGACGAATATGAAAAAAGCAAGTCACATCATGGGGAGGAAAAGTTCAAACCAAGGATACCCTCTATGCGGAAGCTGTCTACCCAGAGTGATGGGTCAGACCTGTCGCCTTTGGACAGCCCCCACCATGGAGAAGGAGAGCAGGACAGGTGTAAGTACTATGGTGAAGAGAAACTGAAGAGAGTTGTAGAAGACATGGAGAATCGCTGTGATACAGATGGCTCTCCTTCAAAACACAGATCGGCTTCCACTCGCAGACTGGTGGGATCTGCTGAGAAGGAGGGATCATTTGAACCTAAGGAGAGAGGGAACAGCACCAGTGTGGCAGCCCTAAGGTCCAATTTTGAGAGAATGAAAAAGGTTAATTCACATTCTTCTGGTGAAAACAAGGATGTTGTTGAAAAGCCCTTTTATGTGAACATGGAGTATCATCATGAGAAAGGTCTAGTAAAGGTCAACGATAAAGATGTTTCTGATAAAATAAGCTCCCTTGGTAGCCAAGCCATGCAAATGGAACGAAAAAAGTCTTTGCACTCCCTGCCTTCTAACATGGTACCCAGCTTCAGCGAGTTCCAGAGGCCTGCCTACAGGGGAAGGTCCTCAGAGAGCAGCTTTGGCTATGATGGAGAATATGAGGATGCTGAACTGAACCCCAAGTTTCTTAAAGATAACCTGATTAATGCCAATGGCAGCAACCGCTCACCTTGGCAGCCCATGGACTTTCAGCCGTATCAGAGTATCTACGTTGGTGGAATGATGGGGGAAGGAGAAGGAAAAGGACCTATTCTGCGAAATCAGGGCCCACCTGACCAGGAAAAACATCTCACGTGGCCCAGGAGATCTTATTCCCCCAGGAGTTTTGAAGATATCGGAGGCGGGTATACTCCTGATTGTAGCTCTAACGAGAACCTTACCTCCAGTGAGGAAGACTTCTCCTCAGGACAGTCCAGCCATGTCTCCCCCAGCCCCACCACTTACCGCATGTATCGTGATAAAAGCCGTTCCCCCTCCCAGAACTCCCAGCAGTCCTTTGACAGCAGCAGCCCACCAACCCCCCAGTCTCAAAAACGGCACCGGCAGCAGCAGGTCATCGTGTCTGAGGCCACTATTGTGGGTGTACGAAAAACAGGACAGATCTGGCCAAGTGATGGAGATTTGCCCTCAGCGAGATGTCACCAGGACAGCTGTTTCCACGGGGATACAGGTGTGTACCAGCTTTTTGCTCAGTCTTTTAAATGTAGAGAGCGGGGAATGGCATTGTGGAAATGAATGGGAGACCCTGGGTGAATCACTGTGAGGGGGCAACTGTTTCATGTGAGAATTCTGTGTTTAAGTTGTAGTTTTGCTGTTTTAGGAAGATCCTACAGAAGTATATGTCACACTGCATTTTAGGAATTCAGTCTGGATTCCCAGAAGGGTTGATTCAGACTTCTTTTGAGAGGATCAATGGAGTCCCATGTTAATAATTCCTTAAAGTTTCAGCCTGAACACTGAGCTAAAAAGGGGCCAGAACTTCACCAGGTATTCACCCTTTGTGGTGAATTCACCACCAGTTTATTCCCTCACTCTCATTTGTGCACTGTGGAGTAGTTAAACTCTACCTTAGAGGTGGTAGTGGGCCAACAAGCCACAACCTGAGGGTTTTGCCAGAGCTTTACCGATAATGATGCTGCTCCTACAGTCTTGTTTTTTCCTGTCTGTATTTATGGCAGTGCTAGTTTCTCGTTCTGTCTCGTGTCAGCCTTCAATTAGAGCTGATTGGAGGTGATGATTGTGCAGCTCTGTTCTTGGAGCTTGCTGCTATCGCTGAGTGAAGGAAGAACTTGGAATACCAGGAAGCCCTGAGGGAAAAATGTTAACTAAATTTCAGCAGAATAAAACTTTTCATTTGGGGAAGAATTGGCGATGTTTGAACCCGTTTTTATGTAACTCATTCAGGTATGCAGGTGTGTCTGTGGAATCACAGTGAGTTTATAGGTGGAAGAGGCATACAAGGAATTGTATTAATTCATATGCAGTTTTTGAATGTCTGAACCTATTTGGCAAGGCAAGGCATGTAATGTCAATAGTATCTTGTGCTAACACCTGTAGTTAGCACAGTATGCAGTAAATGAAAATCAAATCCAGGAATGAAGAAAACAGGAATGTTTGTTTTGACAGATTTCTTTAATTATAAATCTGTGAGTTCTCTCATGGGTTTTCTTTGTCTCTTTGAATCTCTCATTTTAATAAGGGATTAATATGTTATTTGTCAATGGGACCAAATTCCTGTAGTAGTGGGTGAATTCAGAGGCCTGTCAGAGATGTCACTTTCTCAGGTTGTGAGAGTTTGTTCTGTTGCTTCTCAGAAGAGTAACAGCTTGAAGAAGATGCCTGGTTTTACTTTCCCTGCTGATTGTTTTTATCAGCAATACTTTTGGGAGCAACAATGGAGAGAGAACTCATCTGTGCTGTGCTGCCATCCTCTTATCCTGTAGTGTTACTGGAAGGCTGGACAGTTGTAATGGATGTTCAGTGTACATGGAAGCTCTGCTCCTCCTCACAGTGACTTCTCCCTTATCAGATTGGATGGACATCCCTGTTTTCTCTCTGGGACTGCTGCATTCTTCCTGGGTTTTAGGGGAGAGGCTGAGTCTTGTGCTCATTTGAACTGAGCTCTGCCATCTGTCTCTGCTCTTGTTTACTGATGCTCTTTAGATGACTGGGAAGCCTCCTGGCAATTTCAGTTTTTGCAGAAGGAAACAAAGGGGTAAATGAAAATAACAAAGGTTGATAAAGCTTGAGGATAAATTCAGCTTTCAAAAGCCAATAGATAATTTTTATTTTAAATAATTTAGCTGGGATGCAGTGACAAAAAAAAGGCAGCTGAAAAGTCAGAACACTTACAATTCCTGGATGCTCTGGAAAGCTTTGTGTCCTGTTCCTAAGGATGACCACACATTGCAGGCAAGGACAGAATGTAACTGATCCACCTTCTGCTTTCCTCAGCACGGGGGGTGACATGGCAAGCTTAGCAGGAACTTTCACCAGATGGCTAATCAGTACTGTCTTGCACATTAGCTGGTGGCAACTTTTTACTTAACCAAAAAGGCTTATGCCTTCAGGAGGGCTGTGTTTCTGATTAATTTCTACTGAGCATCACTTTATAGGAATTTTCTTTCCTTCCCGATTGGGATGAATTTTGATCTGAAACCCGTTGGCAGCACCTCCTTTTCATAAAACAAACAAAAGGCCTGAGAGAGCACTGTGTGATTATCTGGCTGGCTCCCATTCCCAGCTCCCCTGCTCTGATGCGGGCTGTTCTCCATGACCACGTGATGCCAAAGCCATTCACAGATCCAGACAGATTTTCCAGCACCTGTGCTTCAGTCACTGGTTCTGCCAGGCTTCCCTAAAGTTTTGCTTGAATAGAGTGCAAGTTTCAATCACAGGAGGTTCTGGCCAGCCTTCATGTTAATTAGCATCAAGTGGGGTTTATTCAACAGTACTTGACTTCCCTGTGTATTCAGATTGTTGTGTGTTTTCTGGCTTTGCCTTTGATCACTCTTCCCTTAGTAATGTTGAGTGGACAGGTGCAGTGTGAAATTTCCATCTGGATCTGTCCCAGTGCACCTTGAGCTTGGCCAGCAGACACGTGCTGTTCTGTCCAAGTTATTTCATGACTTCACAGTTAAGTGATGTTTTCCTGATTTTGTATTACAAAAAAAAAAAAAGGATGTAACTCTCAAGTGGATGGAGTCTGAGCCAAATTTTGAATCTGGGTTTTTGGAGGTGGATTATCAAAAACCTTAAAGCAGACCAAGGTATAGTAGGCTTTCAGTTTTTTCCAAGGAGCATCATGAGAGCTTCAGGGTTGAGATTTGGTAATAGCTGTACTTTCTACTAAATGTATTTAATGAAGCCTGGGCAAAGATATTGATATTAGGATTAATTATGTATCACTAATTTCCTGTAGTGGGAATAAAAAAAAAAAATCACATCTTGACTTTGCATTAAGCTTGAATATCTTTACTATGATTATGAAGAAAGAACAAGATTTTTTTTAAATTCTGCCTTCTGTTAAACATTAGTTGTAGAAGTAGACATGAGAAAAGGCACTAATTGTGCATTTCTGCTTATGGTCAAGGGGAAAGTTGCACAGTACTGTTATGGAGCAATGAAATCTTGCAATGGCCTCAGCTGGGACAGTTTTTAACTAACAGCAGTTTGTTAATGAAGAGCACACTGGAGCTGTTGCTTGGCTTTGGAGCTTGCTGCATAAAATCAGTGTTCTCACTCTGTGTGAAATGATTTTATCTGTCTGCATAATAACATGGAAACTTTCTGGAGTCCATGTAAATAATATTTATCTGCACAGCTGCCTCCCTCAAGGTGCCCCAGGAGTAACTTCTGTTCACGTGAGAAGACTTGGTGGTGCTCTGAGAGAGTCCTGCCAGGCTCATTCTCTAGACAGCCACCAACCACCACTGTGCTCAATATGAGGTCAGTTTGGGGCTATGTGTCATTTAATTCCATTGGAGTGAGGTTTTACTTATTTTAGCCTCTACTAAATGTGGGAGTTCTGAATGTCCCTTTCTGGACAGCATGGAACGTTCCCTTTTTTTTAGTGAGTTTAATGTAGAGAAGGAAAAGAGCAGTGGAATTTATGCATGTGAACTGCAAACCTCACAATTCCTGTTATGTCAGCAGAAGGCCATTTACAAACTTCTGCTTACCTAGAGCTCTAGGGTTTTGTGTGCCTTAAATGCCTGACCAGATAGGCAGGCATCTGAATTTCCTGCTTTTAAGGCAAACTTGACACTAATTATTTGTAAAGCCCCAAGAAATCATGTAGTGTGTCATCATGGGAGGACATTATTCTGTACCAGTTTCTGCAAGGGTCTGCTTCCTGAGTTATTTGCATCTTCTGAGATCTTAGTCAAGTTTCTTAACTCTGCACTTCTTCCACCCAGTATTGTATTCTGTGAATTTTAGTTTTGAGGTGTAGTTTGCAAAGTTCTTTGTGGGATTCTGCAGACTCCCGAGGCAACATGCCAGTCCTGTTGCTGTTGTTCAGAAGCACAACTTCCCTTTGAGCAGCCGAGGCAGACTTCAGTCCACTCTGTAGAGATTCTTTCTTCTGAGGAGCTGAAATGTAGGAACTTTTATAATGTGCAGATTGCTTGTTAATTTTAAGGCCTGCTGGCCACAGGTCCTGCTTTCCATCTGTGACTTACATTGGATCAATAATGCAGTTTAAATTTTCCTGACACTTTTTTAGTTCATTTTGCTGTTACTTCTTAAACATGTTTTAATTCTTTCTTTTGATGATCAGTGGTTTCTTAGGAGCAATGATGCCAAGATGCTGTTTAAATGCAACCCCCCACCCTGCCTTGCTTTTCAGCCTTTTAGTGGCTTTTGAGATTTTGGAGATTATCAGGATGCTTGCACTACCACTCCCCTCTTGTTAGTCTGGTGGAGTGAAGAGCTCCCTCTCTTTCTCTTCCAGATTTCTCGTTCCCTACAGCAGAGTTTAATGGAATCTACAGAGCTGCTTTATGTCCCCAGTGACTATAGTGGACTCTGAAGTGTTTTGTTCCTTCTTCCACAGAGAGTTGCTGATGTTTACCTCGGGCTTACCAGAAGTAATAGCATGTAGACAGATTTTATTTTTTCTTTTCTTATGTTCACCCTAGATCAGGTACTTCTGCAGTCACAAGCACCTGCCTTTGAAATGGGAGTGTAAACCAATCCACATAGTAGTTGTCTGGTAGTGGGGAGCCCTGGAGGCTGCTGGTGTCCCCTCATCTGCCTGTGACAAGCTCATTTTCATGGTCCATGACAGGGAGATCAGAGTGGGACTGCCTTTCCTGTGGAGTAAGCAGACAGAGAGCTGTGAACTCAGCAAGCAGTGGGTCAGAAAGCTGCCTGTCCTCCCTGCACCCTTACCAACAGTTTCAAAGGGGTCTCTGGCAGTGGAGATGAGCTCACTGTGTGCAGCTGCCACTGCTGCAAGAGGGCTTGTGCCTGTGGGAGGCAGGCAGTGGCCTGTGGCTGGGCAGGTGAAATGTATTACCAGTGCAAGCTTGAAGTTTGGGAGTGGTGTAGGAACTCAGCTAGGACCAAGCAGCCCCAGAGCCACAGGATATCCATGCAGCATCCATACTGTGCTGGATACAAAACTGTTGGACCCAGGTGATTGCAGCTTGGTGATTTCACAGAGCCAGGGGCTCGAGCCCTAAAGCTTTGCAGTGACTTTTGAAGTGATTTACTTGTGTGTGTAGGTGATGGACTTTAAAGCAGTGAATTATAACGGTGAATGAAGTGCTTTGGTCTCCTGTGTCTTCTCATCTCTAGCAAAGCAGTTAATGGATGTGGTTTTAATCTTGAAGATTTTTTTTGTTCAGTGTAAATATACATGACCCCATGTACAGACTTCCAGGGTGCAAAACTGGAACATTATACTCTTTAATTCTTATAGTTATGCTATCTCAAGCTAATGGTGAGAAAAAGAAAGCTAAGAGTTTGCTAATTTGTGGAACTAATTGTTCTGCTGTTCTTCCTAAGTGCTTCCATTTGTCTCATATCTCTGGTTTGGATATTTGGATAAAATGCTAAGTACTGTGTTCAGTCTCTCCTTCATTGACAGCTGGGTTTTGACTGCCACCAGACAGATTCACTGAGAACCGAGCAAAAGTAATAAAATGAGTTGCCTGGAATGGCAAGGAGGCATCCTGAGTAACAGATTTGGGATGAAAGAAAAATAAGGTTTAATTAGTAAATTTGCTAAACCTTCAAGTGTGGGTGAGGAAATGCTTATTTTTGACTACTGGGCAGCACACTAGAGCTATATACTGACTCTTAAAAGAAGTGTTGTGGGTGGGGGGTGTGATTTGTAATCCAAATTTGGCTTTGAAGGCTACCTGAAAGAAGGGCCAACAAAGGAGGCCTAAGCCTGTGAAGGTTTGGGCCCCAGTAATAGGCTGGAAACAGTTCTTCTTCCAGTTCTAGCATGTTTAGCAGTTTGCTCTCTAATGCCCTCCCTTGCTCCTCAACCTCTTAGGGGTAAACAGCTATCATGCAGAGGCAAGGGGGACCTGTATTTCAGCTGCAAGGAATTTTGGAGGTCAGTCCATAAAGGTTAATGAGGTGAGACTTCGCAAGCTGTTTGAGAATTGCTCCATTTCAATTACCACAGGGAAGCATATTGCTGCTCATGAAAATCAGAGTGTTGATTGGAGGCACAGCTTATCTGGAGCTTGCTTTTCCCCAGAGAAACCAAGACCAGCAGTTTGGTTTGTTTTTTTTTTTTTTTTCTTTACTTTCTCCTCTTTGATTTGTTCTGCTCAGTCAGGTAAGCATGGAAAGAATAATAAGGGTCTGATCCTGTTCTTCCCTTGGTGCAATATAAGTAGTCTTATGCTGGCACATGTAGGAAAAGAAATGGTGTTCCAGTCCAGGTTGAATGGCAGATGGATGGAGGGGTAGGCTGGAGTGACTAGAGAAATGCTGGCATGGATTAGTTTGGGTGAGCTGCATGTGAATGAAGGACTTCCAAAACACCAGTTTGAGTGTCTTGGGTTACAAAGCAGGTCTTGGCCAGCTCACTGATGACAAAGTGGATTGCTTTCCTGATCATATCTCTAAATTACAAGTGATGTGAAAGTAACCATAGGTGGTAAGTAAATCCCTGAATGTTAGTCTGTCCTTCTACTGAGACAGTTTTACAGATTCATAACTTCTCTAATTTTTTTTTAATTGTACTGTATGTGTTTTAAACAGTAAAAGTGTCCTGTGTAGGACAAAGTGTTGTATTTCTGTCACAAAATCTGGCTCAATTTGCAGATCTGTCTGTTACTAAAACAACAAAGCATGTCTCCCTCTCCCTGTCTTCTTCCAAAGTGCCAAAATGGCATCTCTCAGACCCTTTCTTAACCAGGTTATGGCTCATGTAGTAATTAGATTATTGCAAGTGTAAGTGGAGTCTCTGCTTTAGAGGAAGCTCTGCCCAAATGTGGCAGCTGGAGTCAAGTTAGTTGCTCATGGCTACACGGACACTTGAGGCGTATGTGTGTGAGAATCCACGAGGACTGCCCTGTAGGAAGAGTGAGTTGCTAAAGTTCACTGTGTTGGTTTATACTACTGGATTGTGCCTGTTGGTATTACAGGCCTCTTGCATAGTTGTTACCTTTTGTTATTTTGCAGTCATTTCACCAATCTCTGTTACTACTGGGTGGGATGGGTTTTTAAAAAATATTATTTATTTTATCTTTTGGAGGAGAAAGATTATTTTCCAGAAGAGTAGAGCCACCACAACCTTCTTTCTTTTAAAAATAATAGATTTTTTTAAAACCCTCAAAACTACCCCATCCTCTTCAGGAGCTTCTGTACAAATTCTGAAGTATCCAAAATCCACAAATTACTTGCAGATTGGTCTATGACAACAGCACAGTAGCAACTATGGTAGGCTGCTGTGGATCACACAGTATTATCTGAAATCTAAGCAGGCAGCCCTTGCAGGAGGAGTTACTTAATAGTGCGTAACTTGTGTGCTTGGACTCCAGCTCCTCTGCTTGAGCTGTGGAGAAATGCACTGTGCAGCCTTGGCTCACTGTGTGTGTTTACTTCTTAAGAACTCCAGAATATTCTAGACTGCACACTGAAATGCAGCTACTTCTCTGATGGGGTATTTACCAGCTACTCTGTTATCAGCAATTACGTATGCCCTTGTCTGCAGAGCTAAGGAAGGAGTGCCCATTTTGAACCCACAAGATGGGTGAGGCTGGAGCAGGCTGTTAGGAAAGTTTTAAGAAACCCAACACACAAAAAGCCACCAAAAACAAATCCCTCAGTTGCCTACAGTCACATCTGTGTGTTCTTTTGGGCCAGCAGCTTCCTAGGGTAATCTATTCTGATGGAAAATAACCTTGTTCCCTAGAGTATCAGGCTCCAAATGTATTTGAGCTGCTAAAAAGTGAATGTGATTGGTCTGTTGTCACCAGGGAGGTGTCACACACAAACACAGTGCTGATTTGCTGCTGTGCAGTTACATGGCAGGGTCTGAGTCTGACTGCCCAGCAAGGCAGCCCCTGGCTGGGCTCAGGGTGTCCTAAAAGAGGTTAGATTATGGTGCTTACAGTGAGCCAAGGCACAGAATACTTGTTTCTGTGACTCTTAGTCCAGCTGCCTCAGCTCATAATTCATTGCCTGATTTTCAGTTTTGCTTCCCGCTAACCTAGAGCGGCTCTGGAAATTTTTTGTAGTGTCCTGAAGTGACATTATGACATGAAGTTTCAGAAAATAATATGCTCAGAGCAGTAGATCACTGTTGGAAGACTTGGATGTATTTTCCCCCTGTCTTTGCCTGTCACTTCTATAAACTGTTCCCTTTGTTTGAATCCTTTTAGGTAGAACAAGTATGGGAGTCCCTTTCCTGGGCAGGACACTTTTGCTTTACACTCTCCTGAGGTGGTCATTGGACCTGTCAGTCTGACAGGGATGAAATCACTGACATTGTTCTGAGAAAACACAATAATGCCTCAACTGTCTTTGAGGAAATCATGGTATTTGGATGAATAAATTTGTCTTGGCCAGCTGCATCAATAACTTATTTGGATTTCTAGTTTAGCCAACAGAGAATGCCCAGTTGCAAAATTCTATTGCAGTTCTCCCACCTAAGCCTAATTGTGGTGGATACCAAATCTAGTGCTTAGCTGGGATTGAAGGTGTCTTGTGTAGGTGATGGGCATCCTACACTACATCAGTGGCTGCAGTGAGGAGAGCACATCTTACAGTCCATTCCTTGTTTTACTGTTCTTGGTTTTCTTTATTAGAAAGCTGGTGAGTGAAATCTGAATTGCCAGGAGGAAAAAGAATCTAACAAACTGTCAGATTAAAATACTCTCTTTAGCCTGGGGACATACACCACTTCTCTAGTCCTAGTAGTGATCATCTGTGGCTCCTGCTATGGGGTAAATGGGTATTGGGAGGAGAATGTTTTAGTCACATCCAGAGTACTGCCTCAAAGGCTTCCTAAGCTGGAACAAGAACCTCTCAGCTCACATAAGCAAGATCCTCAGGGGCCTCGAGAGCTGCTTCCGACTCTGACAGAAAGCTGGTGCACTTAATGTGAGCAATACATAGGGCTTAACAGTCACCTGAATAATTGTTTGGGTGAATCTTTTGTTCAGCCTTTTCTCCATTGGCACCTTTCCTGAGGAACTTACTCAGGGGAATGAAGTATACTGGACAACTCATTTGAGTTCTCCATTGTCTGCTCTTGCCCTGTTTCCCGTGAAACCTGTGACTGTAACGGGCCCAGAGGCAGATGCTGCTCTAACAGAACTCGTGATAAGCATGTGTGTGATCAGGTGAGGGGGCTGGTGTGGGGCAAGGAGGATTGTGTTTAGTCCTTGAGTATATCCAGAAGAGCCAGTGTGTGCTCAGCTCAACAGGGAACCTGGAGACCATTTGCTGTCTTACACTTATAAAACAGTTCATTTTTTTTCTGGCAGAAGGGCCATTGGCAGACCTGGCTGATGGTCCCCATCCTCTTTTCAGATGGTAGGGATCAAGAAAATTCCCTGGTTTTCCTTTGGTGTTTCAGATGATGTATTGAGCTAGAGGCCTGACTGCCTTCTTGAATTGATCTGTACTGCATGACAGGGATGAGAGACTGATTGCAATTTTGAGATGGTTTACATGGTCTGGTGCTCTTGCCGTTGGGATGAGGGCTGGGTTCTGATTCATGTGAAAGCAGAAGGTCTCTCCTATCTTATGAATTTATATGAGGCCGCAGTAAAGATAATTATTTTCCACTTCCACATCACTTTGAGTATTCTTCAGTGATGTTTTAACACACAATGCAGAGAATGCAGACCTGTCACCGCACCTGTTTAGGCTTTGGAGAGGCACTTGCTCTGTTTGACATGCTGAATTTCTTGAAGGTCCTTCTGAGCACAGCTGAGCAGTTCCACAAGCCCATAAGCCTTTTCTTTTGTAGTTGTTGAGAAACCACACTGCTTTATATAGAAATATTTACATAGGATTTAAACATCACTTTGACCCTTCCTAATCCATATTGATTTTGCAACTTCTGTATGCACTGAGTGAAATATGCTGTCACAAACTGAAGTCAACTTGCTATTACCAGTTTCTCTGTATTGCTAAAAGGGTCAGTGTTGCCCTGATTTCTTAGGATTTTCTAAAGCCTTCTGAATTTACATTTTTGTAGAGAACTTTCTCACGCAACTTTCTGTAAACAACCTATTGTTTTGCATTCTTTCATAGAGGCGGAGAAATTTGATAGACTGGTAGTTTGTCCAGTGTCGTTGGAGAGGTGGCAAGTTCACCTTCCAATCCACTGGCACCTTTTGAGAACTATAAATTATTAGAGTCAAAAAAAATAAATTAATCTCTTCATGGTGACCAAAGCTGTGGTGCGTCGTTTTTTCTTGTGTCCTCTAGTGACAGGTCAGTGTTCTCAATAGGAAAAAATATCAGGAAAGAAGGTATGCATTTGGAATAAATAACAAGGAATAAGGAGCAAGAGAGCTTAAAATTTTTTGGTTGGTTGTTTTTTTTGCTTGGATTATTGTTTTTAGTTTTTTTAATAGTTGAACACACCAGTGGCTGCTCTTGAGACCTCTAACAGTGTCTTGGGAAAGATTTGATTGAGGTCTTGCTGATTTCTAGTGACTGTTTTGCTGTGAGTGTAGCTCCACAGCACTGTTTGTTTCTATGTAACTACCTGAACCAGAATTTCCCAAGATATTTTGATTTTGAAGTTTGAACTTGAGCTCTGACTTCAAAAGCACTGATAGGGTCTTCACAGGCTTAGATGATCAATGTTTTAAAACTGACGTGCGTGCGGGTTGTGCTGTTTCAGTAGCAATACTGATGTGGCTCAGAGCTCTGCTGGGCAGGCAGTTCAAAACTGTAGTTTTGTTTTGAAGTTTCTTGTACCTCTTGGAGGACTGTGTTAGCTGGCCATATGTATCTGCCATGCCTCCTGGTTAGGTGCCATGGAAGCACTAATGTAATTTGGAAAGCATTTTTACTTTATTTAATAATTCTTTTAGCCATCCTGCATCTGTCATCCTAAAGGGGAAAATGGCCTGACAAAGTAATAAAATTGTATTTGCATCAAAATTAAAAATATGTTCTTTCCAGTTTGCCCAGGCCTCTGAGCTAGGACTCTTTCAAAATGAGTTTTGGTTAGGTAGGGCTTTTTCAGTATTCATGGAGAGAAAAATATATCTATTATGTCTCTGGAGTATCTGAGACACCAGCAGAAAGTGCCTTCCTCTCTGCTGGGCCTTGTCTGCAGGCAGCTGAGGCTGTCACACCCTGCTGTGATGGGGCTGTTCCAGTGGCACTGCCCTGTCCTGTGTGCTCAGCAAACGTGCCCTAGGCCTGACCTTGGCTACCCCAAATTCACTCAGCCTTGAGCACTGACCTATACATAATTTGTTGTGGTCTCTGCTCAAACTGAAACACGTACTAATGTGATCTAAGCTCTGCTTTGTTCTGTGCTGATAGGTAAACATAATAAAATTTCTACTGCAGATAAAGGGTTACACATCTTCCTCCAGTTAGTGTCCTCCAGTCCTGAGCATGTTAGAAACCTCAGTATCTCCACTTAAAGCAAAGAAGGAGACCTGAATATCTGTTACCTAAATGTGTTCTGAATATTTATGTGCACAAGAAGAATCTGAAGAGGAAAAATTTTTAACTTGAATATTTTATTCTGTATATAGGTGTTCCAGACTGGTTTCAATACATGTGCAAATAGGCACTGATGCAAAGATACAAGCAAATTTAGAGAGTTCTACCTAAACTTCATAAGGAACTTTTCCTTGTAATTAGACCAACATCTGGTTAAGGAAGCATTCTGATGCTAAAACTGGTTTTTCCCATTAAGAGACACTTGCCATGTAGGACCAATGCACACTGAAACAGCCTTGTTTAATAGTCTTTAATAATTGGTTGCTTTGTGGTTGTGTTTTTTAGTTTGTAAGGAAACGAGTAATTTGCAAGTTTTTTTTTTCCAAACAAATGTAAAGAATGAAAAGGGAACTTAAAAAGAAAAACAGCCTCAGGTTTATAGCAAGCTTTTATCTTAATACAATGATTTGCATAAATAAATTTCCAAGTGTATTAATGAGGAAATATGAGTGCAGTCTTTTGAGCTGTTGAAACTCAGGGTTTTAGCTGAATTTTGGTGAGCTGTAGTGTACTGGAATCAAATTTGGTGCATTTCTCCTGGATCACACTTTAGTTAGTAAATTGATTCACTTCCTCTATAGGTATGTGTTAGAAACTGTTTTGTATCCATGTTTAACTTTTAAGGGAAAATGCTGTCCAAAAAAAAAGAAACAACAAAACAACACCAAAAAAACCCACAGTGGAAAAAACCTGAGTTCTGTTGCTGAAGGGCTTGCCCTTTCACTGATTTCTACAATTCATATGCTTGCGCCCACAATTTCTTTTTTTCTACTTAATTCTGTGTTCATATGAACTCATTTAGTTTCCTCTTTAAGTAAATAAGCCCACAATCTGGGGGCTTTGCCTGTGGCTGTGGTTGCTCCTTATGTGTTAATCTCTGGGTTTTCTACTCCTTCCTTTTTTTGGTTTATTTGTTTAAAATTTGAAGCATGAGCTGCCCTGTCTTACAACATGTATCTGTGTATGTCTTCCAGTATTTTCGTATTATGCCCCTTGAGGCTAAATCTTGATTTAAATTGTCTCTGGTGCTAAAGCCTCATGCTGTGACCTGCTGCCCTGTCAGCCGTGCCAGCAACTGCTCATTTCTAGCTTCACGCTGAGAACTGAATCAGGGAATTTATCTGTGGCACTTTTGGGGCTTTTGTTTGGTTTTTTCTGAGCCAAAATCAATCAAACAAAAATCACAGAACTCACCCAACCAAAGCACAAAACTCCTCTAAGCATGGTTCATAATCTGTCCTCCTACAGATGTTGCTGGTGGAGCAGTAACTGATGGGGTGGTGTTGGGGCAGGGAGTGTAATGCCATGAAAGATAATTTACACTTCAGCCCCAGTCCCCTGCGACTCCAGGGCTGTTAATTCAAATAACAATGGAATGTTAATGCTGAGAAGTCTTGTTTAACTTCAGCAATTTCACTTATGACTATTCAGCTGCTTTGGGGTTTCACAAAGAGGTTTGGGGTATCCTTTGAGCAGGGTACCTCTTCCCTAGGAAGATGCTTTGTTTCTGCTGCTGGCAGAGTATGAATGAGTAAAAGCTGCCCGAGAGCTTGCAGATATTTCAAATTGTTTTGTAGAATAAATCTAAGTGGAACACTAGGACTGAAAATGGGAGTCTTTACAGTAAGTATTTGCAAGACAGACCTGATGACATCCTGGTCTGTGTGAGTGACTCCCCTTCCAGTTGCCTATGTAAGTACTTTGTGGTTTTAATTATTACATCAGCAAATACATTGACTACTTATAACCAGGAGAAAATGGAAGAAAAGATATTATTACTCATTTTTCCTAAGACTTAAAAAGGTGACCAGCTTCTGCCAAAAGGTTGTTTAGGTCATAAATCATCTGAAAGGAGCACAGGAAGGATGCCAGGTCAGCACAGCTTTTAGAGGTGAGTGGACCTCCTTCAGTAACTTGTGTTTGCTTCCTCTGTGTGTGTGAGTGTTCATGGGCTAAGATTTCATGTCATTTTTTCTGATGTAATTACTGTAACGAGACATCTGTAGAATTGCATCTTACAACTATGTGAATATTTTCCCTTGAGTGTTTTTGGGGAAGTAGAGTTTTAGAGGTCATTCGTAGGCCTTTCTACATTTGTTTGCGTTGAAATAGAAAATGTCATGTCCTGGCATAATAGTGCAGCTAAGATTTCTGTCAGATAGTGTGATTTGCTTAAAAAGCTCTGTCTTGAACAAGGAGAGGGCAAGAGTCACCACCAGGAGAAAATACATGTAGTTTCCAGTATTGAAACATCTTTACAGTTTCTCTGTTCAGTTTTATTTTGAATGCTTACGTGATTCCCAGATAAGAGTTCTATTTTTACCTGTGATTGCTGGCTCTGCAGAGATTTGTGAACTCTTCTGAATTACCTCTGCTGAATTCCTGCCTGTGCACCAGCCAGGTGCTACATTTTTGGCTTCCATCTTCTTTTGCTTTTTCTGTTCCTGTTCAGGCCACAAACATGGGAAAAAAGTGCCCCACCCTGCTGACTCATTGAGCCCAGCGCAGTCCCTATATTCCCGAAATAGGATTACTATCTGAGGCACTTTGAGCAACTCAGCAGAGCTGGGTCTGGTTCTCTTCTCTAGAACCTTTTAAAATAGCTGATTTCTTGTTCTTGGCTGTGTGCTCTGCCTCAGCCCCAAGGTGATTTCCTTAGCTCGTATTCATTTAAAGGGCTTTTACAACAAATGCAGCTGTTATAGAAATCAACTCATATGTAGAATAATCCTTTTAACAGGTTTATTCTGATACTCTGTTGGGTGTTTAAGTGGATTTGACTGCATTGTTTAGTATGTCCTTGAAGATGGCTCCAAATGAAACCTGTCAGAGTGTGTCCTATCTGTGCGTGCATACCAAGTGTGCCTGGGAGATGTCAGCCAGTGCCATAGGCAGTGGGGAGGAGTTGCTATCTGTAGGGGAGAACTGGGGGTAGCAAACCATTCCTGCTTTTTGACACTGTGCTGTCTACAACTCAGTCTCTCAGACAGTGCTGAGAAAGTCTCGTTGCTCTGCCAGGACTCAGCACCCTGTTACAAGGTTCTCATGTTCTTTTGCCTGTTCTTCTCTTCTCCTTGCACAGCCTGCAGGTGTCCAGTGGCTCACCCCAGGGGCAGCTGTACTACTGAATGTATCCCTTTGGCTTGATTTGCTCTGGGAGCAAAGCACTGTGTGAAGGCAAATATCAAATATTAATTCTCGATTTTAAAAATACACAAAGTGACACACTTTTTGTCTTTGATTGAAGTAAACAGCAGTCTACTTTCTGTCAGCAATGCTGTGCAACTCAGTTGAAATGCCTCAAGTTTTGAGTTCTTGCAGAAAAGTATATCCTGGAAAGGGCCGCATTTGGCAGTGAAATAGTCAGCAAAATGCCTGGAAAAGAACATTACAACCTTGAGCACAGCCCTTTGGAATGTAGCAGGTTCCTGATAAGGCAAAAATTGGGTGGGTGAATGTTTTTCTGAGAAGCAGGCCTGGAGAAAAGAATAGTGTTAAGGATGGTAGGAGTCCTGTGCATAGAGAGTCCTGGGGTTTGTTCTAATTATATTGAAATACAGTTTTAATAGTATGAAAGTCTGTGTGAGACTTGTGATTAGGGTCAGTTATCTACTTTTAAAAGGATAATTTGTCATTTTATGTTGCAATGTGCAATTGGTAGTTGGCTTAAAAAAATGCACAAAAGGTTCCTGTACCTGACATGGGAATGGGGAGGAGAAAACTCAGTCTGAAGTTTTCTGCACAAAAGAAAAAGGATACACACTGTTAAAACTGGGGGTTTCTTTCCATATATTCTCTTGCACTGCTGTAATGATATGGGCTTATTTGTTCTTGGGATCTGCAGGTGTTTCAGAAATGTGGGTACATTCCCTGTCCATCCAGGGAAACTGAGGGGTTTTTGTCCAAGATCATCTACAGATGATAGGTCTGGGATATTGACCCTGGACTTTCGTTTTGGTTCTAGACCTTACTGCATACATCTCATCCATGATGTGAGGGGGTACCATCGATGCTAAGTTAGCTTTGGCCCCTCTCATTTTGCCTGTGGTGGTTAGATCAGTATGGTTTCACCTTTCTTTTCACTGCTCCTGCTAGAGCACTGCTGTGGATAGGGCTTAAAGGGCCCTAGGTACTTAGCTCTACTGCCTTTTAGTTGGCTTATGCTGCAGTATTTGGATGATAAAGAGCCATACTGGTGACCACATCTTTTATGTAACCAACCAAACAGCTATTTTTTAGTTACCAATGCATGTAAATGAACCGAAGCTATAATGTAGTTTGTATCTCATTGCCAGGCTCCTTACTGGGATGCTCTTCTGTCTGCCTTTTCTCCCAACATTTCTATGGCTCTTGGCATGGTAGAATCCAGGGGTCTGACTTTTATTCTCTTACTACAGTGCTAGAGATACTTCTTTTGACCATAACTGTTGTTAATTGAATGGTAATTTGCAATACAGAAATTTTGTGGCAGGAGAATATTTCAGAGAAGTCCGATCTATTCTCCCACTGAGTTTGCTTAAGTAATCAACCAAGCTTTTAGCTGGCAACAATAAAGGAGACAGGAATTAAAAAAATTCCATTTTTCTTGTGCTACAGGATTGACTGCTAGACTAACCGGCTTTTCTTATTTGCAGTTCTCCAAAGGCAGAGCTGTATGTTGGGGGATTTTTTGGGTTGATGTTTGGTTTGGGGTTTTTGTTTGTTTGTTCGTTTGTGTTTTAACTGCTTAGAAAAGTGCATTTACAGTAAAGGTAATTTGTGTTTCAGAATGACTTACTAACCAGTAAGTTCCTGCCAGAACAGTACTCCCCTAAAATTTAAAGCCTTCCAGGTAGGTCTCATTAACATTCTCTTGCAAGATCAGTGAGAGAAGCTGGTGTACTCAGCCAAGAATGCAACTGTCTTGTGATCTGTGGTATATTACCAGGCCTAGAAACTTTCAGTTTCTTCCTTGCAGCAGCTTTGCCCAGGTTTTCACTTATGGTGTGGTTGCTTATTTATACCCTTTGTACCTATTATTTTTTCCAAAACTCCATTGTTGTGTGCTCTGCTTGTTCTACCTCTTAAGAAGAACTTTAGAATCTGAAGTTGCTGATGCTCTGAATCAGCAGCTCCCTAAACCAGTTCCTATGGTAAGTCTGTTTATAGTAGTGTCAAGAAATAAGGTGGCACTGTTCGAAGGAAAAAGGAATACCCAGCCCTCAGGGAATGCATGGTTTGAGAGGAGCAGTACCTACACAGCTCTCTTGACTCTCCTGAGAACAGTCCTGCTGAGCTAAGCCCTCTGCATGTGCTCCCCGTGTTTGTTCCCCAGCTTGGCCTTTCATCAGCACAGTGGCACACTTTGCTGGAGAGGACTACACCCTTTTTTAGCTGGTGTTGGGAGGGTATCTGCCTTTCCTAATGCAATGAAAAGGACAACTTGGTTTATGCATTGGGAAATTACTTTTGTCTTCAGTGTTATTGTCCCTTCTGCCCGTCTGTGTGGTCTGAGCTGTCAGATACTGAGCTTAGTGTCTCCTGATGCTTTGCTATGATTTTAGTTGTTTTTTTCTTCACTGCTGAAATATGTTCATGTTGCAGTCCCATGAAGTGATGGTTACTTCTGCCTGGGAGCAGAAATGTATCTTCTCCACAAGTGGCTGTGGCCATCTCACATGGTGATTCCTCTCCTTGTTGACAATTTTTGGTTGTGGTGTTTTCTCCCATCTCAATGCCCTTTACTGTTCTGGTATCCCTGGTGTCTATGTGCCATGCATGATTCAGTTTCATATGTAATTAGTTTCCTCTTTGGTGTTGATTTGTCTATCCTGAGCCTAATTAAACCTTAATTGCTCTCTGATACCTGTGTAAGGATTCTTTCTGTGTATGATTTGCTGCTGCACAAACCTGCACTCCCTCATTAGGCTAGCTTAGCCATACCCTGAGCTGGCTTAAAACCAACTATTATTTCAGAGTCTTTGTGTTCCTGTCTCAACACTTTGCTTTTTATCTTTCATTTGCCTCCATCCCTTGGCCATCATCTGCTTCTACTGCAATGCACTGTCCCTTTTGGGGCAGCCCCACAGTGTGACTGGGAGAGAGGAGGGTGGAAGGTTGCAATTACAGCAGCAGCCTTGGGGAACCCTAGAATCATGTGAATAAGAGCATGTGAACTCTTGGAGGGGGCTAATGGACTTGGCAGAGATGCTTCTGACTCTGCTTCTGCTAAAACAGTTATTCTTTATCCTTCATAGAGAGCACGTGTGTTTGAGTATCAGGTGACAGATGGGAGTCAGGCTGTAGTAAAGACTATGAACAGAAAGCAAAGAGCTTTGAGATATCTGAAAAGGTGTTTAAAACACTAAAACTACCCTTTATCTACTCAAAGCCTGTTGTTCTGTTACCCCTAACCTTCGATAGCTTTGTATTTATTGTCCTCAGGGGTCACCATTCTTCTACACGTTGCAGAAGAGCTGTGCTGAGGAGCAGTAGAGTTATAGGAATACACTGCACCTGAGTTACTCAGTACAACCTTCATCAAGAGGGTTTGTGAGACTGCTGCCAGCACATTTGTAAGCAAAGGCTTAAGGAAAGGGCAGTAGGTTCTGTGGATTGCATCCTTCTAAATTGCTGCCAGACCCTTTGGGTTTTCTTAGTTTTGTTTTTTTTTTTTTTTTTTTTTTCTGACTACTATTTCCTTGGAAATCGCACATCCAGCACTGAGGTGGTAGAGACACAATGTCTGCAAATCAACAGCATAACAAGAAAGAGTATCTGAGTTCTGTTGCTCTGCTTTTTTCTCTAAAAAATACTGTGGCACCATTTCTAGCTCCAACATACAGGGAGGGGTTTTCCAGAACAAGCTGTTGGTGATCCAAAATGGACCAGCCAGAGGGAGGGTAAGTACTGGCACAAACCAGGATGAATAGGTTGCTTATCTGATCCATCCTGAAATGTCTAATCTGCCACAGCTGTCAGAATCTGGGTATATGCTGGAGGATAAGCTATATTTATGTAATGTCTTGGAGGGTGTGCAAGAGAGAGGTGAGGCTGAGGGGGGAAGAGGTGACATTTAATCCCTTGCTTGCTGAACCCTAAAGGTTTGCTTTGTGTTGATCTGCTCCCCTGCACTTCCCTCCTACTTTAATGGCAGTGTTGAATGACAAATGGAGGCAAAGCAGTGAAAACAGGAAACATAATCCCTTAAAAATAACTGGTGGGAAAGGAGGAAAGAAACTGTAAATAAAGGAACCCCTGCTTTCATGGGGCAGCTCCAGCTAGCTGCATGCCAACAAGAAGGAGCTGATATTCTCTGAGGTCACCAGAGAGTCTTTTTGAGCTCCTGGAAGGGTGAGGAAGACCTAAAAGCAGGGGAGCTGTGGTCTGCTCTGTGTTGTTTTGTTATTTGTTTTGGTTTTGTTTCTTTTTAAAAAGAAGGTTTAGAAACACTTGTCTTGACTGCAGTGTGAGGTTTGGCTGGGATGTGATTTATATTCACACATTGTTGTAGGCTGCAGAGGCCCTCAGTTTTCTCTGGCTGTGAGAGGCCAGCCTTGCTTCTGTGTTGTCATGTGGTCATTGAGAGCAGGAGGGGTGCAGGAGAGCTGGCTGCAGGAGCTGCACCTGCACAGGGAGGGAGCCATTTGGAGTAGTGAGGGGCTGCTCAGCAGGACCTGTGTTGCCTCAGACTGGTTTTCTCACTTGGCTTTCTCTGGACCCTGGTTCTTGTTTCTGCTACGTAAGAGGGGGTTGGGAGTGTCACAGTTTTATTGCACACCCAGCAGAGTCACTGTTTGAGGGGTGGACAGAAGGAGTTCTGGTGGGCACAACAAAAATCTCTGTCAATGGAGCGTTTTAGAAGGCATCACGTTACTGCTTGGCAAGGTTGAAGGCTTAAGATTTCCACATAACTTGATTAAAGATGGCAGATAGAGACATGCTACCAGTCTATGTGGTTTATCTTACAGGTCTTTTGATGCCATAGCTTTGGGGGGTGTTGGATGGAGTGCCTTCAGTGGGCAATTCTTGAGGTTGGATAAAAGTGAAGAAAGCAGAAAGGGGAATCTCTAGTCCACTCTTACACCCTCTGTGAATAGTAGGTGCTGAGTAGCTTGTGGAGAAGCTGCTAACCTAAACTGGTGAACAAGGTTTTGCTGGAGCCCAGCCTTCCCAGCTCCTGCCTCCTGATCACCACCTGGGGATAGGAAAAGGCAATTTGCCTTCTGACTGTGCTGATTCCTGTTCAAGAAAGGAAAGAAAGCCTGAAGGGAGCAGGATCCCTTTGGTTTGGCACAGGACAGTGAAAGAAAGTGGGACTGTTGAGGGGGATGTGCTATACCTCTGCACCTCTCTCAACTTTTTGTGCAAGATGAAGATTTTCTTTCTAAATTGTAAATTTCTTTGTTTTGAATGTCACTTACTGCAAAGAGAGACCAAATCCTTGGCAGAACTGCCTGTGGATGTGTCTGAAATGCACCCTGTGGCAACTCCCTTCATTAGGAACAGCCAATGGCACTGCCAAGCTTTGGCTGTGTTCACATGTTCTAGTTAACTTTGGTTTGGACACCTTTCCTGAAGCAAGCTGGGCACAGCTTTCCTTTTTTCTCCCCTAAATCTGTGAGGATGAGGGAGCTCGAGCAGCTCTATAATATCTCATCTGAAACAGCTAGAGGAAGGAAATAAGTGACATGGATCAGTACTTTGAGCCTTTTGTTTCCAAGTGGAGCCCATGTTAATGGAAAAATGGTTCCAAACCTGTGCCCAGGAACTGCCAGGTGAAGACTGGCAGCCACAGTTGCATGGAATGTGGCAGCAGCTTGGATGCTGCAGAGTCTGGGCTCAATAAAGGGATACAAGAAAGGCAGGAAAAAATGGATGACTCACCTGTTTATTTCTTGTTTTCTTAGGACTTCTGCTAGTGGGGTGTGGATCTATAGTAGTGTTAATTTAACACTACTAGTGTTTGAGAAATTTACCTGTGCATGTTTTTAGCTAGTTTCAGCCACTACTTGTGTGTTTGTATATGTTTAAAGAGTTTGAGAAATACTGTTTGTGTGGCTCTTGCGCTCTAGCCTCTCTGCGGCTATGCTTCCATTCTGGACTTCCTCAGAGTGCTGCTGCTTATGTATTTGCCTCATCTAACCCCTGTTAATCCAAGAATTTAGTGCTCCAACTTCTGCTGCCTGGCCTGCCCCTTAAGTTTGCAAGAGTACATGCAGAAAACAGCTGGTGGACCAGCTGTGACAGCATTAAAAATCAGTAGGTGCTGTCAAAGCTGAGCTGATGTTCATTACCTGAGCTCTGCTGTGGAGTGAAACTCCCTGCTTAGCTTGAAAATTGCAGGATAGGCCTGAGAGGAATGAGATACATATCTACATGTGAGTATCACTGCTTACCTGAGTTTAGAGGAGTAGCAGTTCTTTAGCTGGAGGAACACTGAGGACCAGAGGAAGGCACAGAAGAATTTTTGACAGGGAACACACATTTCTTGTGTTACCACTGACTGTGGTAAATGTTACCCAGGCATGTTTCATTTTCTCTCGTTGTCCCTCCTTTGGTCACTCCACCAGCTTTGCATTTTATCTGATGTTTTGTGGCCTGAACTTGGAGGATTATGGCTCCAGGGAAAGCTGCAGCTTTTCCTGCTGCTTAGATTCACTTTCTGGGGCCACCACCCTCCAAACTCACTGTGTTGGGCTCCAGCTGGGTTCTGCTGAGAGCTGTCACCTGTTCAGCTGCTGCTTCCCTTCTGTGGCTTTGTCACTTGCCACCCAGCTGTTGTCTGTGGAATGGGAGCTGTCACACACCCTGGGGTGGCATCTGCTGCTGGCTCTGGGGCAGGACTGGGGCCCTGCGGCCTCATGCCAGTGCTCAGGGCCACTCGGGCTTGTTCTAGTCCTTTGTCACCTGCATCTTCCTGAAGCCTGGCTGGTGGAAGCTCTGGGTGACTAAGGTGCTGTGTCAGACAGCCTTCTCTCCACTCCTTTTCCCAGAAAGGCTGCAGGCAGGTGAGATTGTACTGTGATTCACATTTTCTTTATAAATTCTCCAGCCTTAGGTGGACTTGGAATTTCCCCAGCATTAAACATTAGCCCTCAGAATAAATAACTGCAAGCTGGAAGGAAGGAGAGGATGCCAAGCCATGGCATCCGTGTGCTTGCTCTGTTTCCCCGTTTTCCTGAGCCCTTTTTTGTCCCTTGCTGATGCTCTCCCCTGGGTGTGTTGGGGAGAGCCCCCCGCTCCCAGCCCCCATGGCTGTCCCTGCAGCTGCCAGGGAGAGAGGCACAAAAGCTGCCTGTGCTGCTTCGGGAGACAGCTGATGGCTCAGCCCTGCTTTAGAAACTTCTGCTCGGCTACAGGTGCTGGGTGGGGATGAACACTGCTGCTGTTTCCTTGGGGAATGGTGGGAATTTCAGAATTTTTATCTGCTGCAGTGGGGAGTGAAAGAAAGGGATCCTCCACAAACATGCTTTGAAGATCTTCAGCCTTTTCCTGCCCAGCGTAGCAAGATGGGATTTCCTCTGCCAACTACACAGATTAGTTTGTTAAAGAACTGTGGATTGATTTTGGAGCACAAGTGCCTTTGTCGAGGTTGCTGGGCACGTCTGGAACAAGGGTTATTTTTCTCTTGAGGGGAGGAATTTGCAGTCAAAATTCGCATTTTCAAAGTTCTGTGCATTGTCTCGGTGTATCCTGTCACTTGGAAATATTCATCACCTTCAAAGAGATGAGTGAGCCTGGTTCTGAGCCTTTCCTGAGAAACCTACCCTAGAAATCTGTGTATTTGTTCAACTCTGATTAGCAGCCATTTGGATCAGTTTGGAATCTGTTGTAAAATGCACAGGCAGACTTTGTCCTTCCATATTTGTTTCTGTGGGGAAGGTGGAGGATGGTGAGAAGTGGAGAGGAGTATGGAAGACAATACTATTTTTGATTATGATAGGGATACAAAGAACTCCATTGTGTGAAGGCTGAGGTGAAGGAGTTATCTTTGATAACAGCCCTTGTCTCTACAGTCTTTGTGTTTAGGTCCTGCTGAGAGTGTGCCATCTCCAGGTACAAAGGAGTGACTTAAGGACAGCGTAAAGTGTGACAGAGAATTTTCTGCTTGTGCTTTAAATAGAAAATTATCGCCTAATTACATGAATATAGTTGGATTTAAAAAGCTTGAGAAAATTACTGCTTGGATATACAGTCACTGAAAGCTGTGAAGATGGAACACAACTGAAATTATCTTTTCTTGTGTTTGTTTTCACTGATAAACTTCATGCATCTTCTGGCAAGAAATTAATGCTCAACAGGAGCAGAATGTCTGGCTCTCCTGAGGTGTAGTCATTTCTGTAACTTTTGCACTGCTGTGTCAATGACACTCAAAATGACACTTAGTATCTGTTATCACAATTTCTTGGTTTAATTTAGCCTTGTTTCTATCTCCCTGGCAAAACATGAGCTGGTTCTTGCATTGGCTTGTTTCTTTCTTTCAGCTTAGTGGTAACCACACCCAGAGTTCAAGTCCCAGCACACTTTAACATTCCTAATTCTTTAACTGCTGAAATACTGGTCAGGAAGTGCCAATAAATTTGTTTGGAGGAGTATTTATTTCTGCCTGAGTCTGAAGTATCTGGGAATATACTGTAACCTTAAAAATCTAAATGTGTCATGTACACCTGTGAAATCCTGGTAAAGAAGGCTCCTCAAAGCTCTGCCTGGCACATTTGAAGCATTGTCTGGGTGAAACTCTGTGATTTAGGAAGGCCTTGTAGTACCAGCTCTGAAATCCTGTTCATTGTCTCATGTTGATTTGATCATGTGAACATATCAGAAACTCTTCTAGCTCAAAAGACATTGGTCTAGAGAGTATGACATCATGTATTGAAGTCTGATTCCAGAAAGTCTTAATGCTAAATTGTTACAACTGAATCAGTATGTTCCCTTTGCATGACATTTAATTAGGGATACACTGTCCTTGGGAGACTTTCAGCTGCGAAGCTGGACTTAAGAATGAAAACTAATGGTTTTACGGAATGGAAAATCTGTATCTTTTAGGTGACTTTTTTGTATCATTTCTTTGCCAAAGTCTATTTTAGTCAAGGTCAGATTTTATACTGAAGCTGAAAACTGGTATGGGTCAAGGGTAATTTATTGAATGAATTGTTACTGAGGCTTTCAAAGTCATGATTTATCTCTGAGCAGGAGGCCAGACTCCTCGTGCTGGTACAGCAGAGTGGTGTTCTCACAGTGCTGTCCAACTGGACTGGCAAGCTGTGTCCTTTTCTGCCAGGAGTTCCTCCTTCCTCCCTTTTGGTCTCCTCTCTTCTCTGGGGATGCGGTTTTGCTGTGATCAGAACTGAGGATGCAGAAATACCTACATAATTTCTTGATTCCACATGGCAGAGCAGCAGCATATAAAGCATGTAATGTTGCCTCTTTTTCCTGTAGTGATGTCTAAGTTGTGCCTGTGCATGGGCCTGGCATCAGGCAGGTTTTTGCTGGAACTGACATCCATTCTCTTTGGTCTGTGTTGCCTCTGGGGTAGCTGTTTCCAGAACCATCTCTTTGCACTCCTGCTCTGTCAGTGCCTATTTAACCAGGCTCATGGCTTGTTCATTGTCCCTTCCTCTGATGTCCTTTCTGTCACTGTAAGGTGATACAGAGGGAAAGAGGTTTTTATCACTGCAGTAATCCTCAGACAGCTGGTTCTGCTGGTGGTGAAAAACTACTTCATACTCTCCAGGAGGCTAATGTCTTCAGAATTTGTTGAATAACTGTGTTATGACTGCAGGCATAATAAGCTATAATTGCAGATAAATGCACGTACAGGTTGGTGACTGACACCATTTTTGTGCATGCATAATGTCCTTATCTGTGTTCTTTTGGATCGCTGTTGCAGTCTGGTCTCACTTGCTCCACTGTGGGAAAGTGGAGAGGTTTCTCCCTTAGGAAATCAGGTTTTACAGTGTTCTGATAGCAAAACAGACTCCTTCACGTGTGCAATGAAAGCTGTGCATCTCATGTTATGGTTTGCTGTGCACACACTATCAAATGTTTTACAAGTCATGTGGAGAGTGTTGATGGTTTTTGTGGGGTTTTTTGGGATTGCAATGTGCAGAATATTTAATGGTTCAGCAGTAAGGCCTTTTCTCTTCACATCTGCTTGGTGCATAAAGTGGGAGTTCATTTGAAACTCTTGTGTCAGAAAATACACAATCTCATTCGTTGACATACCAGGCTTTGACATCCAGTATTGTCTGTATGCATAATGTAAATTTGTTTGTTTAGTCAGCATAAGAGCTCTGGCCCTGGAAGGCTTTGACACCGTTTTACTTTTTCCTACTTGCTAAATGTACAAGCCTTGGTTGGGGTGGTTTGGTCACCTGGAGCATCACGGCTGTGCCACAGCTACCCATGGAAGGTGAGAGTTTTTCCTTTCTCAGGGCAGTCTGTGCTGAGGCTGATGCAGAGCTTCTCTTCCAGAGGCAATGGCTGCTGCAGAGCTCAGTGCAAGCCCTAATTTCCCTAAATATTTAATTGCATGGTGTAGGTTACCCATTGCTGTGTGATAGTGTGGTCTTTGCTGTCTGTGTGTTGCACAGTGAGCTGCTGGTGCAGCCCCTGAGCTCACTGTGTGCCTTGTCAAATCTGAGCCCCTGTTCAATGACTTACCCCAATCATTGCCCCAGGGTTGCTCCTTTTCCTCACTGAAGGGCACTTTCCTGTTTGTTTAAATTAATGAGTGTTTCTTCTTTCTATTTCAAATAAAATGCTGGGTTTTTTTTTTTCTAAATTGACAGGCAGTCTTGTAGTACACTGTTAGGAGCCATTGATTAAACAAAATATTTGGATTTGCTTATCTAAGTTTTTTTCTTTTTTTTTTACATAAACATTTTAAAGAATTGCAATAGGTCAAAGGATCTGCAGATCTTAGCTGTGCCTGCTTGTACATACTGAGAGCATCTTGCTTTGTGTTTGTGTTTCTGGGGAAGTGTTTTTGTTGTTTTAATTTGGATTATTCTGCAAATTACTTTCTTGTCTCAAGTAATATGTGCTTCAAAGCACTGACTTTTTAGTGTCTCTTCTGACAAAATGTTCTGAGATATAGTCCCATTAGCCTCAGTGAAAAGAACTTTCTCAAATGAATTATAAGAATCTCTTTCTGGTAACAATTTCTTTCATATTTCTTGGTCCTGGCCTGCAGGTATCTCAGACTTTTCACTTGGGGGAAAAATCAGTCTCTGAGGGAGAGACCAGGCACGTACATTTTTAAGCCCACAGAAGTAAATATTTCAGTGCATTATGTGTAGGGATCACCTCAGGAGTTCAGTTCAGAAATGTCTCTGCAGTGTAGACTATCTGCTGAAGATTGGGGCTGACAAGCATCCACATAGGATTTGAGTTAACAGAAGAAACCAGCTTGGAAGTGGAAGCATAGAGAAAATCTACTTCAAGTGCTGGGCAGCATTTTGATGAACAGAGCACGTTATTGGAGTGCAGAAACATTGTCTCAGCTGTTTGACTAAGTTCCCAAATGTTTGGTAGTACAGACTTGTGTTCTTGCATCTCACTTCTGTGACCTTATTTCATGTTAAGTCTAAAGATGGAACTCCAGATTTGTAATGGCAATTGCCATGCCGATAGCTGTCTCTAGGAATGTGGCAACAACTAAAAAACACTGGAGAATGCAGCACATGAGCATAAATGAGAAGCACAGTTGTTGAAATGGGCTTAGGAATTCACTTAATCTGCTTCTGATTTCTCCAAATGCTGTCTGCCTTCTTTTATTCCAGGGGACAAACATTATCTGTAAGGATGGGCAGGGTGACAGGGGCATTAAAAGTGCATCTGTTCTGTTATAGCTTGAGGTGGTGAGAAGCCCAGGCTTTACAGTGCCATGATTTTTGGAGTACATTTTCTTTGTCTGTGGGCACCAAGTAAGTTTTCCCACACCCTTCTTAAATCATACTATTGTATTTTGGGACAAAATAAAAGGCAGGACTTTGGCACTTCCTGACATTTGTTGAAGTACTAGAACTACAGTATATTTTAAATGCTCCCCACCTCTTCTTTTTTGCTGAATCATGTCTTTGATACTCTTTAAGTGATACTGCTACCTGTGCCTCCCTGCAAAGGATGAGATGGCAAAGCTTCCTCATCTGTTAGACCGTGGTCTTCAAATTCTTTTGTGTTAAAGGGAGTTAATGTGGCAAAAGGCTGGTTTGAAAAGCTTTGCAAGTAAGTGTTGCTCTCCAAAGAATGGCTATGCACATCAGCTATTCACCCTCACTTTTCCTAGGGAGAACTAATTTTCTTTCCTGCAGAATTGTAAGATTTGGTTACTTCCTGAGCCTAAAATAATGTGCCCTGCTGCTTAAACCTTGTTAGCAAGCTTAGACTTGCTGAAGAAGCATTTGCTTCTTCTACTCCTCAACCTGTCAGGTTTTCAGATTATCCTTACTTGTGTCCTGCTTGTAGAGCCAGGTGGAAAATAATAAAGCCCCTCTGCTTATCTGTGGTCAGCACTGACTGAAAGGGAGAGCTTATCTCTCCTCCCCATGTGTCCTAGAGGAAGCCAGGCTGAAGCAATGAATCCCATTCCTTCAGGAAATAGGAAAACCCAGCATTTGACCTAAAGGGGATGATTGATTGGAGAAAACAAACCAACAAACAAAAAAGACACCAAGTAACTGGGATTGGTGCCAAGTGGCTGAAGCTCCATTTGTGGCCTGCTCAGGTGTGGCACTGCCCAGCTGCCTTCCCACTGCAGCTCCAGAGCTCCCGGAGCAGCGCTGCTGGGGCTGCACCAGCAGTCTGGTTATGTGTGCTGGAGGTCAGAGCAGCATCCCACAGATTCAGTTTTATTTGTTTTTTGAAGTTTCATTCTGGAGAAGCATGTACAGCAGGTTTCAGCTCAAGGAAGAGCAGAGACTGCAGGTGTGAGCAGAGGGGTGGTGCAGGATATGCACAGGAGCTGGCTCAGTCTTTGTTAACCTTCCTCACACGTCAATGCTGTGACAGCAGATGTGATGTTGTGTTCCAGGGCATGATTTCAGGAGAACTGCAGGTTGTGTGGGAAGCATGCCCTTATACAATGACCTTCCTACCTGTAAGCTCTCAAAATAATAATGCAGAAGTGTTCAAGAAGATGTCAAGTCAATTACTGTGTAAGTTTGTCTGAGGACGAGCTGCTGGGACTGGCATCCATCAGGGGGGTGTGGAGAGGTAAAAACTGGAAACATAATGAATTTGAGACTGAGGAAGATTTTTCTCCATGCCATTGCAGAAGCTTTGACTAAAGGATTGGTAGTAGAACAGGTAAAAGAGGAGTAAAGAGCTGCATCCAGAAGAGCTTGACTGCAGAATAGTGCCTTGAAGGGGATTACATGCAAGATTTTGGGGTCCTGGATTTATGTAATTCTGAAATTCTTCTGTTGTGTATAGCAGGGTGTGTTGCTTGTTTCTATAGTAACTTAAAGCTGTGTAGTTTTCCTTGTTTCAAAAAGCTGTTCCTGAGTGATGCTTTGGGATTTATCTTCTTTGCAATTGAATAATTCGGCCCTTAACTGTGTAGGTTATCCTAATTCACCTAGAAAACCCTCCCTGCTATGAAAAGTGCAAGTGAGAAGCCTAAGAAGAGTTAGTTACCTGTAGGAAGTGACTTTTGCCCAAAAAACTGCAAATAGATATTTTTCTAGCTTTTACTTTACAGTTCTGAGTATGGGTAGCTATTATTTCAGTTTAAAAATGGAGAAAGTCAAAGCATTGCTGGATGCTAATCTGGCTCTTCCTGGAGTGAAACTGTTCACCTGCAGAACAAAAGACACTAATCTCAGTTGTCTTTCTGTAACGTGTCCTTAAAGTAATGAATAAAATAGCATATTCAGCACATCTGTACATCTTAGAAAGTTAAAAAGCAATGGAAGAACTTGGGGTGTTGTTTAAAAAGCCATATTTCTAAAATATTGTGGCTTTTCCCTATTACATGAAAGGAATTGCTGTCCCAGATGGTTGGACACAAAGGGATTTGGTATAGAGCAGGATTTTGTGCCATGTATTGTCTTAGTAACCATGGTGCCATGCTGTCAAGCCTTGCAGAAGAGTTTCCTAGACACTTCTCCAGTGATTGCTGTGAATCACTGACTCCGTTTTTTTTGTTTTGTGCATCTACTAGATCCAGAGAAGTACAAGTTCATGGTGCCAGTCTCATGAAAAATGAACTGCCCAGGTGATGCTGGAAGTAGGGATATTTTTTGCTAGAGCAGTCTGATTGCACTCAGAGAGCTGTGATGTTATAAGCAATTGAATTTAAGTTACTGGAATACTTCTAATTTCCAGCAGTCCTGGAGGCGTGGAAAGTGCTTTCTGCCTTGGATTTACTGCATGCCAGGACTTCTTTTCTCCAGCTGTCATTCTCAGAGAATCCACCTTCTCTTTGCCATCCGGTCTTTTTGGATTGAATTCTCTGTTTGTCACCAGCTCTTCTAGCCTTCTGTGTTTCCTCAGCTGAGATTTTTGTTCCTGTCCTTGCAGACAGAAGTGTACCTAAATTAGGCTTTAGTCCTCCTGGTTTGCAGCTCTAGCTCAGCATAAAGCTATTTCCCTGTAAATTAGTTTCATCCTTTGTGGTGGAATTTTGCTATAATTCTGATGTTACCAGGATCATTTATTAGCCACTGCCAGGAGAGGCATTAACTTATATGCAGGTATAATCTATTACAAAGGTGGCATTGAATGTGTGCCCAGGTAAGGGAGAAAAAGGCTTCAGTTTCTTTAATGGGGTAAAAATCTCTGTAGCCAGGAATTCCTGACCCTTTGAATGGAATACTGAGGGAGCATTCAGAAATTACTGGGATTTGTTTGCTTCTGCAGAAGAAAGTTGTTTGATGTGTTTCCATTTGAAGCAACTGGCTTTGAACTTCTATTTCATACTCTTTCTTCAGTGTTTTCTTCCATTTCTTCTGGACAGTACTGCAGGATGTCTGTGCTGCATTTCTTGCAAGGAATGACATCCCCAGAAATGCCACTTCTTTTTCCATGTGTAAGCTCTTTTCATCCCTGATTGAGAGCCTTGCTCTGTGGGACCAGGCTCCTGGGCTCTGCTGGTTAAAGAATGGAAGAGATTTTGGCATTGGTTGCCACTGGTATAAATCTCCTTGTACCTGGCATGAGAACAGAGGGAAAGACTGGGAACAGGGAAGTAGGTTTGACTAGACCTGTTGTTGCCATTTAAAGAAACTAAGCAGAAGGGGCTTGTCCAAAGTGGTTTCCTCCTTCCCTTTTACCAAACTCAATAAGCATGGACAGTGGAGAGGGAGAGATTTAAATTACCCAACAAATACATAGGGAGTAAGTCCTGACATCAAAGCATCTTCTCCTCCTTGCTTCCCTTAAATAATATATATTTTATACACAGCTTTTGGGCCTATTAATTGAGCTGGTTTTGGTAGGTTCAAAATGGGAATGTGGTGTTTTGAGGCTGGGCACTAAACCACAGAGCTGAGCTCACTGAGTAGTGCCTGGAGTTTTATGGCCTTGGCCTCCCTTTGCTTGCAGGCCTCCAGATGTGGAGCACAACCCACTCTGACATTCTTAGGATTTCTGTAATGTATAGACAGCATTCAGTAGGAAAAGCAGATTATTAATAGAATTTGAAGGAGGTGGGACCTTCACTGAAAGTCTTCCCTTCCAAGTTTCTTACCAAGCTGCATAGGGCAACCTGCTGTGCTGGAAGCAGAGGTTTCCTGGCCTCTGTGCAGCAATGGGGTGTAACATTCTTTCCAGCATTTTCATAAAACAAGGATAGAGAAAGGGGAATATTCACATCCAAAAACTTTTCCAGCCTTTTCCAGCCTTGTGGGCCAAGCAAGAGGAGTCCCAGCTTTTTGGGAAGCCAAGAAAAAGCTTCACATTCTGTTCAGAGAGAAGCAGTGAGGAGAGGCAAACTTGTCATCTCTAGAGGGCAGATTAGAAAGAAAATACTGTTACTGGGAGAGAGGGATATTTTAATCCTGGACTGTTCCTATGCCTGAAAGGTGAGCTTGGGTTTGAATAAGAAGTTGTACATCCAGGGGAAGCTCATTTTGCAGTATGGTCATTCCAAGTTTTAGCTGAGGAGTGGATTTTAAACCCTGTCTTTTGAAGGCACAAGCCTGCCTAATGCCAGCTAGTGCCCATCTCTCCACATTCCCAGTTACAGGATGGAATTGCCTGTGCTTCCATGTGACACTGGCATCTGCTGCTTGCTTAGCACACCTGGTGAAGAACAGCATTGATCCCTCATGCCCGTGTGAGACAGTGCTTGGGATGCCAAGACCTGCTGGTCTCCAGTGAGCTCAGGTGCCACCCGTGCCCTTTGCCTGCCCTGGAGTGTGGGAGTGGGGCCTGAGCTCCTGTTTTAAGGGCTGCTCTGGGGTTGAGCCCCATCAGGTGCACTGTTGGTAGCTGTAGAGTTAATTCTGTCATTTGCCAAGGCCCCCCTGCTGCAGTAACTGCATTGCCCTTCATCCCTAGTGAGCTGGGCTGTTGTGGCTGTGTTACCTCCTGTCTGTGCCATCCTTCCTGCCAGGACAAGGGCCAGCCTCGTGTAAAGAGCCCCCTCTGAGAGTGGCTGATAGCCAGCAATCCCTTTAGAAAAGTCTGTGTGCTGTGAGTGTTGTGCTGCAGATCCCACTGTTACTGAATTTTACATTTCACCCTTGGCTTTTTGCCAGGTCCCATGGGGATGTTGGTTTCCAAGAAGCAGTTACAGAAAAGGAATAGTGGCTGCTCTTTGCTAGGGATCTATCAGGCAGTGCTCATCTTTCCCTGGGAGGAGAGGGAGGCAGCCCTGAAAGGAGGGATCACTTGTTAGGCTCAAATCCTCCTAACCAAGACTCAGCAGCAGCAGGGATGCTTTGTGGTACTTGATTAAAATAGCCCCTTGTGTGAGCACTTCAGGTCCTGAGACTCTCCCTGCCTTTGCTCCCATGACCTTTTGTACCTCTCTGAGGCAGAGCAGTGTGTGCATGACTTCAAGGGAACTTCAGGTTTAGTCCCAGACTAAATCTCCAGGCTTGGGAAGAGGGAGCTGGCAGTTGAAGGTCCTGCCATGACTAGTAGAGAACAGGGACAGTGACTGAGGAAGCAAGTCCTCTGGTTGGCATGCAGGTTATGTGATGTCCAGGCCATTGTAGTGCCACCCTTTGATAAGGCTCAGCTGTGCTTTTTGGTTTTGCTCTTCTTGTTCCCCTCCCATTTGTCAGCATCAGGAGCTGGAGAACTGCCTTGTAACAAAGTTGAACCGAGTGTGGGTCCTTGTGCTCCTGCTGAAGAGGGGTGCAGTAACCAAAGGCAAGAGACCCATCTGCTTACAGATGCATACAACTGAGCACTGAGTGCTTTAACCTTTGAGAGGAAGTGGCTGGGCACAAGGGTACGCTGGCTTTACCTGGCAAGTCCTCACCTTGCTCACTGAGTTTGGCCTTCAGCTTCACGAAGACTTTGTGTTTAGATTAATTAATACACATGGATCAGCAATGCAGGTGATTATGAAACTCTAACTTTTTTTTCTGAGCTGTTACATTCAGGAGTAATATGCAAATGGAGTGAGTTATGCTTGTTTTGTTTCTCTTTTCCTTGTTCCTGTTAAAAGCAAACCCTTAAACAAAAATGAAATTATTCCATCATCTTTCATCTCTACCAGGCTGCTGTTAGAAGACAGCTTTGTCTTTATAAAGTGCTGAGGTCCAGCCCATTTTTATTTTAGGATAGAAGAGACATAAAGTCTTGTTTCACTTCCTGCAGCTCCTGCTGTGTGTAGCCACTTGTGGTCCCCAAGCCCTGGGTTGCTGATGTGAAACTAACAACTTAAACGGTTGTGATTATTAACAGGAAGAAAGTGCCTGAGGATATTTGTCATCTCTTTTGTGTGAACTGTGTTTCTTCCATTACAACTTGATGTCATTCTCTGTGGCATCTTTAACACCTGCTGTTTTTATAGTCTACACTTATTTGATTGAAAGCTTCTTGGCCAAGGATCTAGGCTAAAATTTGCTCAAATAGCTTGATTCTAAGTCTTATTTTCATGAGTTACTTGGGCTTGTGAGGTACCAGTGCGGTCCCAGAAATTCCCCATTTTGACTTACATTCCCAAGATTCCTTCTTTTTTATTTTTAATGTTTTTGGGATTAGAAGGAGAAGTTAATATTTGGGACAGAAAAGGAGCCTCTCGAAGGTGGTGATTGTTGTTTTATGGTAGTGATGTCCTGAACAGGGTTTCCATTGCCACATACAGCTTTTGTAATGAAATATGTGCCCACTGTGCTGGGTGGGTGCATTTTATGAGCTATATAAAATCTGGACTGGGGCATGCCCCCACTCCGAGGAAGTAAACAAATCCCCAGGTTAAGGTTTATTTTTTGGGGGACTGTCTGTCAGACCCTGTTCTTGGGGCAGGATCAAACTTTCCACTTTATGTGAGTGGATGCTGTGCTTGAAATAATTGGCTGGCTAGTCCCGTATGGCAACTTAGAAGTAGTGTTTCTTGTCTTTCTGCTGTAGTAATATTGACAGGACTCTTGTCTAATCCTATTAATTCTTAAGTATTTCAAACCTAACAAAGTGTGTGAGCCTGTCAGACAGTGTAGTTGTTGTTTAAAATTGCTGCTGAAAATTAAAGGAAGCATTAATGCAGGAAACGTAGTGGTGTGCAGAGGTTTTGTAGAAAACAGTGACTGTGCTGTTGAACAGTATCTGCTCTGTGCAGCTTGCAGTCTGAAACGTCACAACTTCTATTTCAGGGCTGTGGCAAATTGCTTGAAGCTTTTTAGGGCTGGACCAAGCATCAACACAACACGTCTTCCAAGTTTCTGTAACAGTCCCAGTAAAGCAGTATCTAAATATAGTGCTGATGTACAAGTGTTCCTTTATTTTCCCCTGTTGTGTTTTACTTGCTTCTGGTTGTACGTGTGTTCTATTTAAAGATGATTAGCCTTTTTGCTGAAGTTTTCACTCAAAATATTTGACTGTCTGCAAACACGAGATGAAAGGCAAGAGATGAAAATAAATAAATACATTTCCTTTAAAAGGAATGAAGATTTGAGGCAGCTGTGCTGCATGGAGGAGTGCAGCCATCCTTCTGGGCGTGTGCTCCCCTACTGGCACAAACATTAGCTGTACATACAATTTACTCAGTTCAGAGCAAGTATCTGGACCTGGCTAATCTTTTTCCCTTTCAAAATGGTCCAGTCAAGTCAGAAACCATGGCCTGTATCCTCTCCCTCTGACAGGGGAGCATAACTGTGAGGATTTCTTCTGTTGACAAGTGATTGATCCCTTCCAGTAAGCAGTTTATCCCATCTAAGATTTTCGTTTGCTTCCGGGCATGCCTCTGGACTTTATAAGGAGTTTAGGTTGACAGAATTTCTAAATCAGTTCCTTGGGGATAGGTGGGGTTAGAGTACCTTCCACTGCAATACAAGTTGCTGTAAATTTCTATATCCCACCTCTGTTAACATGATTTGAATGAGGCCAAAGAGTCATTTAGGTCTGTATTCTTTCTAAGGTGTCTGGTTAAGGTGCCAAGACCATATGTGTACTTGTAATGCATTTTGGCACCAAGTTCTGTTATCTCTTGCCCCACATAAAGGGCTTTTGGAAGTTCAGTGTCTTGATTTTGGATCTTGTCTTAAATATTTGAAGTTTTCTCTTCATAGTTATAGGCTGCCCTCCATAGAGCTGCTCTTTGTGTTTGTGTTTGTAGAACTGTTCTCCTCTCAAAATACTGGTTGCAGTGTCAGTTCATGCAGAACATGTCACAGCCAGGGTTTGCACGGGCACTGGTGTGGTGCCAGTGCCAGGCAGGCAGGCCAGCTCCCTGCAGCACTCAGCCAAGCAAAGGGCTCAGGGGTCCCTGGCACAAGGGGAGCTGCTTCCCATCACCAGCTGCCCTCTGGGAGCTGCCCGGGCAGGGATGTGGGTGCGTTGGGGCTTGAGAGCTCCTGAAAACAGCCCCTGTTCCTGCTACTCCCACATATTTGCCTTTTTAATGCTTTGTTCTCTAGCAAAATGTTGCTTGTAAAGGGGGGAGGGAGGAGATCCCAGGCTATTATCTGCTAAGTAGGTCGTAATTCTGGTAAATAATTGATTTTTTTTTCAGGCTTGAAATCAGAAGCAGGTCTTAAGTGCCAGTGTCAGACCACTGTGATTATCACTCCTTCTGGAATTTCAGTGCTTCAGCTTGAAGGATAGTTGTCTGGCTCTTTTGGGAGGGGTGTGTCACTGGAAATAAAAGGAGAAAGTAATTCCAAAGCCATATGGAGAAAGCATTTCTTTTGCTGTGGTATTGATTTTAAAGTTTTCTTACTTTAAACTAGGTCCTGTGAAAATTCTCTGCTTCTGGCTTCTGTTATGCTCTGGAATAGCTGCTCAGACTCTTCACCTGTTTTTATTAAGCAGTGGAATTTGGAAATGAAAGTGTTAACAGCAGCAAGCATCATCATTGGCTGTGTCTGCTCTGTATGAGACTGTCCATGCTGTACTGCTTAATCTTTTAAAATCTTACCCTGCTGTGCAGACTGCTCAGTAGGAGTCTGCTGTGGATTGCTTGGGTTCAGCCTGCATTTTGGCAGACCAAATCCTGCCCCCAGATAGCTGGGACAGCTGCTCAGTCTTCTTCTGTGGGGTGTATATGTAAATGTGTGTGTGTGTTCGTGTACAGACACTTGGTGTATGTGTTTTGTGGTTTTTAACTCTGGACACAGAGTGTTTCCTTAACAAGCTTTTTTCACCTCAAGGGAAGGAGCTCTTGTGCAGGGATGTGGGGTGTGGAGACACACTCCCCTGGAACTCTGTTTATTTTGTGACTTGCCTGGGGGTGAGTCCTCCCTGGGCAATCCTTGGCTCCATCACCTGCAGTACAGCAATAGTGCAGAGGGGCCTGCAGTGGACAGAGCTGGTTTCACAGGTAAGTCCTTCTCCTGCTTTGCCCTCTCCTGCACCAGCTGAGCTGAACTGCAGCTTCTGGCTGCCCTTGAAGAATGTGTGTGTGTGGCTGTCACAGCTGTTCAGGCAGCCAGGCTCTGATCCTGCCTGGCTCTGTGTATCCCTGCATATCCACAGCTCTCCTCGAAGTACTGGGGAGCTGCAAGAGCTCAGTTCTTGGCCTTGGTGCAAAGTTTCTGAGTGAAACAGCTTTGTGACTTGCTGGGCATGAGAACACTCAGTCTGCTTTGGGAGCTGGTGTCTGAGCAGGAGCTCTGCTTGGTATCCACAAGTCTGGGTACAGAACAAAACTCGTGGGGGACACCATCACCTACATGGGTTGTTTTGTCTTGGTTGGGATTGATGTGGTCCTGTTTTCCTTTGGCTGAAATTCATTGGCATTTTAGTGCTTCCCCTTGGCATGTCTTCAAAATCCCTTGTTGGCTCATTCATGCTGTGGGATGGCAGGGCTTAATGAAGTGGTGGTGTAACACATCTGTGTTACCAAAATAAGCTCCCTCTTATCCCATGTTTTAATAAAATCTGAACAGCAATGGACCAGTCAGTGATGCTGAAGTGTCAACCAGCATAGTTGGTGCCTGATGAAGTACACCATGAGCTCACACTGAGAGGTCTTTCCTCTCATCTGCTTTTCTGCTTTTCAGAGAACTCTGGCACCACTGTGCTGCTTGTTCTTGGATTGTGTTTTTCTAAAATTCTTCTTAATAATAATTGGAGGAGGACTTCTGCTTCTAAAAGCAGGTTCCACACAGAAGCACACAGTTAGTGAAAAGGTGGTGTGGTGTGTCAGCTGAGAACTTCCTAACCCAGAGCAGACCTTGACCTTCATCTTAAACTAGTGGTTTCAAGGGGAAAGGTATGGGGAGAAGATGGTGTTTATTGATGCTGGTAGGAAGCTGTGTTCCACCTTCAGCATCTTTAATTAAAAGAAGTTCCTATAACTACCTTGCCATGATTATGAATGACACAAAAGTGTTTTTTCTTCTCCAGCCAGATGACAGGAAGGCACTGAGCTTGGGCAGCAGCTGTGTTCAGAAAGGGTTGTCAGTGGTGTAGGCAGAACCATCTGCCCAGCAAGGCATTTAGCTTGGGCTGCTTTTTCTAGGCCAAGATAGTAAATCAATAGCTTATTTTTCACAGTGTTATAAGTAAGATGTCAATGGGAAGATTTACAGTGTAAACAGGAAGAGGGAGCTACCTTTATTGGCTTCTTAGTGTCCCAGATGCATTAGTGAGAAAACAAAACAATATTGCAAAAAAAATAAAGCCAAAGCAACTCATCCTGAGAGAGGTTGAAGATCTAGAAACACGACAGTATTCTTATCAGACATGGTACTGTTTCTTTTAAAAAGACTTTAATACCCCTCGCTGCCTAGGGCTGACCCTCCCTTCCCTTCTCACAGAACTGTCAGCTCAGTTAAACTCTTGTTTGAACAAGCCCTTTCCTCTCCATATGCCAGGACTGTTGGTCTGCTCTAGTTAAATACAGGAAAAGGTGTCTATAGAAATGGGGAGGGGTTTGAAGAGATCATGGGGTGAGAATTGCTCCATTTTGTTTCAGTTAATTTTATAATCTACTTCTCTGGAGATTCCTGTTACCAAATGTTTGAAGTGACTGCAAAACTCTGAGACAACTGTGAAGAGCAAAATAGTAAATGTGATGCTGGTCATGGTTGGAATTTTCTTCCATTCACCTGGCAGATGACAGAGCCACCCTGGGTATGAGAGCAGCAGCCCTCCCGATGCAGTCAGTACGTGCAGTTTCCACTTGGGCTTTGTTGCTGCTGGTTTTTTTTAGAACTGAAATGAAGGCTGTCGTTTGAGCACAGCAGTAGTGCTGACCTGAGCAGTCACGTTTGCTGCATCCCACCTCTGTGTTCTCAGGCTGCTGCATTGTGTGGAGAGGATCAGTGGAATGGAACAGGAACTGCTCTGCCTTACCAAATAACACTTTCCAGTTATTTTTAGCTTAGCCAGCTCCTACTGTGGTCTGCCGTGGTCCCTGCAAATGTGATTTAGGGGACAGTGGGTGGACATGGACAGGAACCTACACAGGGGAAACTGCTTGAATCCTAAAACTTTAGTCCTCATAATGAAGGCCCTGTTTTTGTTGGGGAATACTTTTGACTTCCAGGTTCTTCTCCTTACAGCAGTGCATGGTTCATGGTTGTTTACTTGTTTGGTTTTGCTCTTGTTTTTTTTTACCTTATTTTTCATGGAAACTTTTTCTCTCTTTCAGTCAGTTTGCACCTCTGATCTAGTCAATGCTAAAGCTTCTGGTGCCTTTGGCACAAAGCCACACATCCTTCAGAATGTAGCTGCCTGTCCATGTATCTCTGTGCTGAAAAGTCTCTACATGTGAACAGCCAGGCCTAAAATTTGCTTTCTTCCTGTTAGACTTGCAGTAAATGAGGACAGCTAAGCTTGGTGCACAATCCGGAGTAATGAGTGGAAAAGAAAACTGCGAAGGTGTTCCAGGGTGCTTTGGGGTTTCCTTTGCCAAGGACATCCAGTGGCCTGACTGCCAATATGAACTGAACATGGAAACCTTTCCAGCTTGCCTGAGAAAACATAAAACAGGAGAGGAATCTAAAGGCATAGATGCTGTAAGGAAAGAGCATGTTCCTGCTCTCAGTAAGGCAGGAACCTGAGGTAATAATCTGTGGTATGGGGTGTCGTGTTGTGCCATTATCACTCAGTGGTAAACAGGAGGAACAGTGGAAAAAGAAAAAAGGTCGCAGGAGTTTCACTGCTTTGGGCCCTGGCCTGCACTCTGAGTGTTTGTGCTCTCTTCCTTGAGCAGGTGGTACCTGTGTGCCTTGACCAAACTTCTCTGTCTTTACCTGTTGGCAAGGTATTTGCAGCCAGTCGTGCTGGGAACATCCCTTGTTCATCTATGTGTGTGTTGAGGCCGTAAGTGGGGCCCATTAAACCTCGTAAGTGCCCGGGAGGATGTGCAGCAGCCATTGGGACATAGGCACTGTCAGCTGTCACAGGAACATGCTGGAGGCTTGCCTTCTGCAGTGACAATGGGTGTAACTTTGTCTCCTAATGTTAGTCACACCCCACCGCTTGTAGTATATCCTAGAATTTACAAATGGCTGTGGAGACAACCCTGTATTTGAAAGGCCACATCTAAACATGGAACCTGTTCTCCTCATAATCACAGCTGTTGTTATCGGTTGGACTCCCCTGTCTGGTTTGTGGCGTGCAGTGGTTGTGCTTCCCTCCCAGTATTTCAGTTGGATTGAAACTGCTCTGAGTGTCAGATGTCTTGGAGAGATGGGAATTTACCCCTCTGCTGCTCCTGCCCTTCTGCCTGCTGTGCTGTGCACTTTGTGCAGGCCTGGCTGGGTGTGAGGTGCGTGTGATTCCTCAGCGTGCAGCACTCCGGGGCTGCTGGCTGGACTTGTCAGGAGTCAAGATGAGCAGCAGGGAACTTGTGCTGGCAGAAGGGACATCCTTGGAATTTGCATGCTGCAGAGCACTCATGTCTGGACTCTGCTGGATAATCAGGTTAGCTTCCTGGATTTTTCTAATGACTCTCTGTAGCTGTAGTGAGCAGCTGCTTCTGTCCTGTGGGAGGATGCTTTAGGTTTCCCTGAGGTGGAGAATGGCCTCAGTAGTCCCAGCTTTCCCATAATGGGTGGATCATGGAACCTCTTCTGCATGGGCATTAGATTTGCGTGGATGTTTGATCTGTCCCCACAAATGCACCAATGAGAGCAAATGCAACATGTTTTAGTAACATGCTGCTACAAACAGATCAGACCTGTCCTCTAGTCTCTGCATGAACTCTTCATGGAATATATGGGCAGATTAAAGAACTCTGATCTTCTTTTTTAGATGTTTAATGATCTGGGTTTGACACACCTAAAAGATTAAAAGTGGACTGCAGTTAATTCATCTCCTAAAGACTTAAAGGCGCTGTCTGCTATGGGGATAAAGCTCATCTGTGGTGGAGACAGAAGTTTCTTGGAGGCTGGTTAACATCCATGGCCTGGGATCCCCCTGGGGGAGGGAGGGTGGAGAGAACCACCAGCTGTCTTGCTGCTTCCATATACAAGGTACATTGCTTTCTCCTCCTTCCATCTCAAAAATAAGAAGCAATTCTCAACCTGTACATGCACATATACACTTGACTCACATGTGAGTCTTACCCTTCCTTAGCAGACATTGAAGTATTGTGTAAAATTCACATGTCACAGGTCTTGTTCCTGCGGCCTCTCCACATGGTTGAGAGATTACTTACTGGAATGAGAGAGCAGAGGGTGCAAACCTGAAATGGATGTTGGTGGGAAAATCTGCTGAAATTTTGGATTCACTAACTCCTTTTTTGCATGCTGCATAAGCTGCAGTTGTCATTCTAGTGTTCAGCAATGTATTTAGAAACCTCCCTTCCCGGGGTGCTGTTTCCTTTTGTTCTGTTCCCTGGAGAGGCTTTCACATCTCCTGCAGAAGGGACAAGTGCAGCCTGTGTGAAGCTGCTTGTTTAACTCTGGGTTTGAGCTGATGGCTGTTTCCTGGGTGAGCTGTGTTGTGTTTCACTGCAGCCCATGCTCCCAGTCAGCTCGTTCAGCAGGGTGAGGGATCATCCTCTGGACATTTTCAGTGATGGGGTGCCTGGTAAGAGTCTGTCAGCACCGATAGCTGGCTTCACTTCATGTGCCTAAAGGAGAAACATGGTCTGAGGCCATAGACAAGCTTGGAGCTAACTTGGGATGGTTTGTCTTTGATTTTATCTCGTACTGAAGAATGAGTTTACAAATTAATGGGACTTTTTGTTGCTAAATGAATTGGTTTTGTACGAGGGAGGGCTTCAGGGTTCGCTGAACATCCTTACAATGTAGGTGTACTGTCTTTATGTAGAGAAGAGATAGAAAGGATGAAGAAAGTAGTTTGTTTTGAATCTGTTTAGCATCCTAGCAGAGCTTTTTCTTTATCCATACAAAAAAAGTAAAGTCGTAGGGATTTGACATGGCAAACATATCTGTTCTTTTTCTTTTGATATTTGATCTTTGTGTCCTGGGGGACAGGCTCCTGGTATAGCTAAACACCATAAATATCATTTGTGGATCTCAGTTTTGTGTGAAATTGTACATATTGAGTGTGCTGTTTCCTGGGTTTGGAGATGATGATTCAGGATATGTCAAAGAATTAAGCAAGATGTTTAACTTTCCACAGCTTGGCTATTATATCTTTTAGAGAACAGTGCTGCATTCCCCAGGCAACTGCATTCACAGCCCATCCACACTGATGTACTTGGGCATGTGCTCAGCACTGGGCCTGAATCCCTGATCCTTCTCCAAGTAGCCTGGCCAGCACTAAGAAATAAAATGACATGTTTCTGTATTGTTTATCACCAAGTGAACAGTGATATGCAAAAGCTGGAGCTAAGGTTGGAAGGCACATTAGTAACTTTAAGGTTACAAAGGAAAAACAAAAATAGAAGGGGTGTTGCATTCCGGTAACTTATCCCTAAAGCAGCCTCGTGTAAATCCCAGGAACTGACTGAGCTTCAGCCTGAAGGAAAATGAAGCAGTGTTTTGCTTCAGTTGCAGTAGAAGCTTTTAAGTGTACCCACCCCGTATCTACTGTGTGTATCCTTCCAGTTTGGATTTCTGAGCCATGAACTAGATCACAAAGCTGATCCAGCTTAGAAGGGAAGCGTCAAAGATATTTTTCTTTGAGCTGGCTGAGTTCTTTATCTGGACCACAGGCATCTGTGGGGTTGCAGAACTAAGGGGATAAGAGGGGAAAGGGCAGTGAAGTGGTTTATGGCTTAGTGGGGGAAACCTAAAACCCTATTGCTGCCAAGACAATGCATTGTCAAGCTATGGCCTCACACATTCCCTGGCACAGAAACACAAGGGTGCAAACTGCCTTAGCTCTGTTCTGCTCTGCAGCTGTGGGGATGCTTTTGGAGTGAGTGTAGACATTACAAAGTTGTGCTAGCCATGGTACCATTCACAAAGAAGCCACAGTGATGTGGGGCTTTGGCAGGAGGTACAGCTCCCTTCCCCCTCCAGGATTCTAGGTATTTACTTAGGCAGGCAGGTCTGAGCTGCTGTGGCTTCACTGCTCTTTTAGCAGGATTAGCTGGAGCACAGCTCGCTTGGAATCTTCTCTGCATGCTGCTGCTAAGCCTCTCAAGCAGCTATGGATGTTGTGCTGCTGTGAAAGTATGACATGTGCATTTGAACCATTGTGTGGCTGTGGATTAGATGCAGATAATCTTTCTTTTTACTTAGAAGTTAATTTCTTTTACCCTTCCTGCTTTCACATTAGGTCTATGATTTCATATTTCCAAAGAATGAATGTGGCACCCAGCAGGAAGGGTGTAGGCAACAGGGCAAGGGAGCAGTGTTGCTGTGCTCTCTCTGAGTGCCAGTGAATTTGTAACTGTAAATTTGTTAGATTCTTCCTTACCCCCCAGCCAGGTGAAATTTGAAGCAGTGAGGGAGGGAAGCATTTTAGAAGAGGGGGAGGCACAAGGTCACAGAGGAAAGGAATATTATGTTTGAGAAAAACAAAAGAAAATGAAAATGGAACAGAGATGAAAAACAAGATGAGAGGATGGAAGCAGTAACTGAGGAGGGAAATGCTAGAACAGACTCATATAAGCTGAAACAAAACAAGGCCAGGCTGTTGCTGTCAGAACTAAAGGTGGAAGTAAATGCTTGAGTGGTTTTTTGCAGAATGGGTGAATTAATGATGAGCCTTTGTTGCCCCAGGTGGTTCACAGCCTGTTTTGCTGGTACAGGAGAGTGGTACTGTAAGAGAATATCAGAGGGCCAGGGGTAGAAATAGCTCCTGTTGTGTGCTGAGAGGGCTCATTTCTGTAAGTCACGGCTGCTGCTCTTCTCTATGGGATGAGATCTCTTTCAGGTTGCCCAAAGAGGAGGAGAAAGGGCTGTGCCTGGTGGTGAGATGAGAAGCAGAGCACACGTGGACCGTGTCCTAGGTGTCTCTCTCTGTGCTCTCTTAGCACACCGTGGTGGAGCCCATCAGCCTTGTTTGCCTGCCCTTTTTCTTGTCAGCAGTTATCTGTTGTTGCTGTGGTTCACCTTCCTCTGGCCTTGATGGCAAAGTTATTGATAGTAACTCTGAGCCTGGGTGGCCCTAAAATGAGAATAAGAACCCTCTTAATGCTCACCTTAGCAGAGACACTGGCTAAGAAACAAGTGCTCTTGCTTGAGCCCATGTGCTGTCTCCACTTGCCACCGAGCGTAGCAGCACCTAGAGCAGCTGCAAGTGTCAGAGCAGGTGAGCTCCTGGCTCTGATCCCTTTGCTCTGGTCCTTTGCTCCCAGGTGGAGGCTGAGCAGCCTGTGAGCATTGTGCTGGGCTGAGGAGATGTGAATAACCCAGTTTCCCTGGCAACAGCGGGCTCTTTGATCACAGAGCCACAAGGCTACCTCTGTTCCTGGTGCTCAGGCTTGCTTAGTGTGTCTGGCTATGGCAGTACTCTGCTTTTCTGGGAAAAATGGCAAATAAAAGCAAGAAGGTCTTTCTGCCTTTGAGATAATTAAAATCTCCATAGGTAGATTTCAGTGCTGCATTCAGCAATAATAGAAAGAAGAAGGATTATAACTACTTCTAAGCTTTTTAATGTGTGAAGAATCCCTGGAGGATACAGAAATAAAGTTTTAAATTCTGTATGGGGCTTTATGAACAGATCTCATAGCAGTCTGTGATACTGATAGATTTGCAAGATGACTTATTTTCTTTTTTATGGCTAGGGAGACAAAGTGATTCAAAGGTAGACTGAATCTTGTTGCAAAGCTAGGAATAAATATCCCTCTGAGCTGATCCTCCAGTTGGCATTTCCTCCAGTTTCAGGTAAAGGTTTTCCTGTGCAGTAGGAGACAGAACATGTTATGGGAGGTAGAAGTGTGAAGCTGTTTTTTAGCTGGAGAAAGTGAGGAAAGTGGAAATACTGTTACTCACTGCAAGCCTTTCTGCTAATGTATTTTAGTCTGCATTTACTCCCCCACTAAAAAAAGTGGAGCGAACTATTCATTTTGAGAGTGAGCACTGGGAGTGCAAAAAATATTCCTGCCTTAATTTCCACAGAGCGACTTGGTCTTGTTACCGCAGGAGTGCGGAGAATGGGTTTGGGTAAGAATAGTTTGAAGAGACTTCTGCAGGAAAAAGGAACTCCTCCTTGGGTGGGCTTGAGGCCAGCAGAAGTGCCCAGTACTGATGTTCCTCCTTGGATAACACCCGTGTTCAGTTGTCAGTGATGTATCACAGGTTTCTTGGGTTAGAAAGTTCCTGTTTTCAGCAGCTCCCATTCAAGCCACTGTTTAGCAAATCAACTTATATGGTGTTTTCTGAATGGCTGTGGACTCTGGAAACCTCTGACACCTGGACCAAAGTTCCTTCCAGAGAACAGATACCACCTTCCCTCTTGTTGCTGTGATTGTGCACAGTCTAACAAGTCATTTGAGGAATTCTTGAGAGCTTGAGCACAAGGTAATAACTCGAGCAGGTGGGTGACATAAAACTCACTGAGTTTGTTAAAATAATATTGCCACAGTCCTTCAGCAGCCTCAAGGCCTTGTACCAGGCTGTTACTTAGCTGGGTGGCATTTGGTACAAGCTGAGACAGAGGCTCACATCTACAGTGAGTTTATTGTTGGGTTTTCAGTATATTGTTTGTGTAAATTCCCTAGACCAGCTCTCCCTCCTGCAAAAGCCACATAGATCAAGTTTTATTCGGTTCCACATAAAGTTCACATCTTTTACTGAAATGAGTCATACTTTAACTGAGTTTACTGTGAGGGAGGAAAGTGGGCTTTAAAATGTTACTCCTCCACCCTGCCTTAGTGATGTATAACAGGATTATTAGTATGCTTGGCAGCAGCTGCTTATTATTTTAACAGAACCTGGATATTTGTGAAAACAAGAAATCGCTTCTGCTTGTGTTCAAGTGTAACTGTTTTTCATTTTTTGATGGCTTTGTCTCCCATAAGGCTCACTGGCTTCTGTAAAGGCAGATCTAGCTTGTCTCCTTGGGGCTGTTTTTCAGTTTGGGGAGAAGGTGGCATCCTGTGTCTTACAGAGGAGGAACAGCTCTGCCATTCTGTGGGCAGTGGCGCGTGCATGGCTGTTACTGTCACACACAGGACACTGCTGGGCATTGCCAGGTGAAAGTGCTTCACAGGCCCATGGAGATTGTGGTGCAGTGTCACTGTGTAGACACCAAATTTGGCTCCTCTGTGTATATTTCTTTGTGCAGAGAGATGAAAATCCTTTTAGCTTATGGCAGAAGGAGCTGCTCTGTGTATCCTTGTTACAGATTTTTGCAGGAGCAGTCTCTGTACACAGCAACTAAAGATGCCACAACCAGTTTTGCTACTCACTTTTCCTGCAGAGGTTCATTGCTGTCTCATGCAGTAATGGTTAGCTTGACTCCTCATACCACTATCCTTTTCTGCTTGTGTTTTGGATGTGTTGTTTTAGGGCTTTTTGGGGGAGGGGAGACGGGATGTATAGAAGGGAGCAGTGTGGTGGTTTGTTTATTTGTTTAAGGGGTTAAGCTCAAAATAGGAGGAGGGGCAGTCAGCAGAAGAGGACCTTTTAGGATTTTATTTTTGTTAGTAGGTTGGTTCACTTGACATGTAGGACCTTTTTTTCCTATTCTTCTTGTTGCTGAGAGCTATGGAGAGAGTTACAGTTGTCCCCTGAGTTATGTATTACCTATCTTACATAAACTGGCAGGGGCATCATCTGCTCTTGATTGGCAGAAAAGCCAGTCTGTTACCCAGTAGCTTCCTAAACCCAGACTGGTAACTTTTATGGAGCCAGCAAAAGCATTTATTTTGGTGCTAATGCTTTTGAAGGAAGATGTGAGGGCTGTAATTAAATGACCACTAATGCAAGAAAGGACTTTGCCTTTTAGGACTTAGAATAAGTGAAATGAACTTTTAGTGACAACATGAATTTAATTATATTTACTCCTGTCCTTGATGTATGTTTGACTTTGGGTTTCCTGATAACTGACCCCAGCAGCTGGGGGGCTGTGCCTGTGTTGCCCAGCCCGTGCCCTGCCTGAGCAGGCTGAGCAGAGCTATAGTATAACAGGTGACCCCAGATGGGAAGAAATGATGATGTCTGGCTCCAGATCAGAAGGCTGAAGGATAGTTTTATTAAAACTATACTATATTACCTTAATATACTACTTAAAGAGAGACTATCCTATTCTACATACTTCTTACTTACCTATCTAACTACAAACCCGTGACTCTGCTGAGAGCCCCAGCCACAGCTGGATCCCACTGGTCACTGACCCCAAACAACCTTCACCAGAATCCAACCCAGCCATCACTGCAGGTGAACAATCTCCACACCACATTCCACATGGGGAGAGCAAAGGGGCAGAGATAAAGATTGTTTTCCCTTCTTCTCTCTGTGCTTCTCCTGAGAGACAGAATGACGTCTCTCTGTGCAGAGAATGTGGATGTCACACAGAGGCTGTGTTGTGTTTTGCAGATGCCCCGTTCGGGGGGACCCCGCCCGGCTACGCGTACGATGCTGACCGCGCCGAGGAGCAGAGGCGGCACCATGACATGATGCCCTACATCGACGACTCGCCGTCCTCCTCGCCGCACCTCAGCTCCAAGAGCCGCGGCAGCCGCGACACGCTGTCCTCGGGCTCCCTGGAATCCACCAAATCAGTGAGTCCTTCCCTGCCTCCCTGCTCCCAGCAAAGCCTTGCAGGATTGCCAGGGGTCGTCGGGCTTAGCGGGGACTGCCAGTGCTGTGGGACATCACCCGACACGATACAGCCCTGCCTGGTGTTATACATTGTACATTTTAGCAGATGCTAGGCCTAAACTTCAGGGCTCAATGTTGTGTATATGATTTTTGAGCCTTTTGTGCATTTTAATGGAGAGAATTGGTGACTAATTGCAGTTGAGAGGGTCTCTAAATAGCAGATATTTTGGAAAGGAGGCTGTGGAATGAAATACATTCATACGTCTCTGCATGTGAGTTGTCATTGCCTTTCACAAGGAAAATAAAAGTTATTTTCAGGTAGGTTAAGGGTTTTGATCAAGCATCTGGAAGACCTGTTTCCTTCACCCTGTGAAAATGGAATAAAAAGAATTCAAAATGCCAGCTCTGAAACGGTGACTTTGGGTGGGAGATGGCCACTACTTGTAATGGATTTGACTATTCACTAAATAGCTGTCTATATAATCAATTATCGTAGATTAAAAATATAGAAGGGGCTGCCTTGCCTGACCTGTGGCTTAACATGGCCCTTCAGTCTACCTGGCTTTGGTTTTGCTTCAGGTTCAGTAGATGGCTATAGCTTGGAACTGTAGGAAAATTTCTATTTTTGGTTTTACAATATTCTTGGTAGTGGGTCATCTGCATGCCTTGGTAAAGAACTCTTAGCTCTGCTGTCTTCACAGCCCAAAATGTCTTTGTTTCAGCTTGGATTAGTCTCTTGAACTTTCAACCTTTTGTTTCTTTTTATCATTTTGCAGTAGATTGCAGAGCACTTGAGTCCCAAGTTGCTGTTTTCCTGAATATTTTTGTCATTTTCAAACTTCTGGGTTCCCCAAATCATTCATAAAGACGTTCAATAGCACAAAGACAACTGTCACTTCCTTCCTACATTACTTCAAAGAAAATGTGCCAAACAATCTTGAGTTCCCACATTGTAAATGACACTTTGAAATCTCTCATCCAAGTGTTTTAACTTATGTGCTGCCTTTATATTGTTCTTTCCTGTTAATTAAGACATCATGGAAGATAATTATGGATATTTTAGAGATATCAATGTACATGTAAATCAACACCATCACCATTATCAGGCAGTTTTATTTATCTTGCATCAAAAGGCAAGTCTGAGAAGTGCCACCAACCATCATTGTACACATCCTTCTGCTCCCTGTTGGTTACTGTCACAGCTATGCTTACTTCTTCCAGGATGAATTCTGGGCTAAGAATCCTTCCTGATACAGTGTCCTTGTCCTTCCTCATTTATAAAAATCATTGTCAGGATCTCTTAAAGCATTATCAAGTAGATATATTGTTGGTGTTTGCTTGGTTTTATTTGACTGTAAAGTGTAGAATCTAGTTAGCTGCTTATGCTTTAGTGAATTCATTTTGAGATGCTTTCTTATCTCTCAAGATGAGAATTCTTGTGATATGTAAGGGGCTTTTGAGTGAAGAAATTATCATTAGTAAATTCAAAAAGCTCCAAGACCATTTTAAAATTGGCTTGAGATTTTCAGGTTATGTTTCTTATGATGAAGGAAAAAACACTGTGTGTCTACACATGGCTGAGCGTTATCTTCAAAGAACCAGTTATGACAGAGCCTGGAGGAGACACTGCCTAATAGTTAATATTTTTCTTTATTTGTTTGAATATTGCCTCATAAGCATTTAACAGTAGTTAATTTAAAAGTTACTTTACTAATGCTTGAAGGCTTCTTCTTCAAAAATCATTTTTAACATAAATTGCTGCTTTCTTTTCTCTGACTATAAAAAGATGTTTCATGGCTTCCAAAAGAAAGAGGTGTCCTGATACAGATTGGACTTCTAATCATGAACCTCAGCAGCTTCACTTGATCCTGTCTGTAATCAGTCCACAGATGACAATCCCTGGACAGTCCATGACAAGCAGAAAGAGACTAAATTTATATCCAGGTATTTCCCAAGCAAGTTAAACTTTCAGTCATCATGAGCTGTGAGATGGCTTTTGCTGAGCTGTTTTCAGCTATAGGGGAAAAGACAACAGTAACAAAATTAAGTGTCAAACACACTCCTGAGCCAAACATAACATGTGTTGGACCAGAAATACCAGGACAGATGTCTCTTCCATTTTCTTTTGTAATAAACTTGATTAGCAGAAAACATGTTTTGTTTAGATGTGTTTGTTTTTAAAGTTGTCTTCTTGCCCTTTTAACTGAGGTGCCTGCAGTTACTTCTGAAATTTTCAGATTATTTTTATGACCAGAGTCTGGAAGTGAACTGCATGCAGCAACACAATGCATGCACTACATACATCATGGCAAAACATTAAGGTTGTAAAGTCGTTAGAAGTTAAGAACTCTTGAATCATTATGATAACTTTGAATTGCTCAATTGTCCCGTCTTTCCTGTGGGCTCCTGCACTGTGCAGTGGATGGAGTGAATGATACTCGCAGGATTCAATATTTCATCTCCAGAGCTGCACCTTATTTTCATCTCTAGAGTGTGCACCTTATTTACAGGACACTGCGAACTCCGGTCTGGGTACAGAAGCATTCGCTTCCATGGAGTCCAGATACAGCTGGAATGCCACACAGGTCTTAATTGTCCTTGCAGTGTTCCTGTGAGATAAGAGGATGGTATGTTCACTAACCACAGGTAATCAGGGCAGACAGCTTATGGGAGAAGCATCTGCTAATTTTGGGTGCTTAATGTTCTGCAAAACAAGGTTCTGACTTTTAACACAGCTTTCTTCACATTAAAGTAAAATTCCTTTAATTTCACTTTGCAACCAAGAGTTAACAGCATTCCTGCCAGACACCCAGAAAATGGAAAATGTAGCAAAGAATGATATTCACATTTTTAAAATATAAATATAAATCTAAGTAATTCACTTATCATCACACAGGCATTGCAGAATTTTGCTGTGATGTTTATCTGCCTTATCCATGAGACCTCTTGGGGACTGCATTTTTGCTATCTGAATATTGAGGGTATTTTGCTTTGACAGTGGCTTGTTCTGCTGGGCTTTGTATTTTTCCGCCAGGTGTTTAACTGAGTTCTTCCACCTCCCTAGAGCAGCTATAGCCCGTGCTTGGGTAGCACATCAGGGTTCACCTGCTCTGTCCAGCCACCATGGAGAAAGTGCAGAGTGCCAAAAGCAGTGTCTCTTGCTAGAAGAGAATGAAGGGAAACCTCCTGGACTGCTTGTGAAGGAGCTTCCTGCTGCTCCCTCAGTGTGTAGAGTGACCAACTCCCAGCACATTCTATTCCAAGAACTGAGGGTTGCAGCTGACTTCCAGAGGTTTGTGGTGGTTGCACTCTGTCACCTGGGCAGTGTTTTCTACTCCCTCCTACCACCTGCATCTCCTGAGCAGATGAGGAGATGCTGCCTGCTCTGCCTCCTCCAGCTGGGTGGAGGGTGTCCCTCCAGCCACAGCTGGGGCATTGCCATTCCACCTCTTCCCTGCCCGCTGCACAGACTGTTGCTGTGCAAGGAGGAGGACGAGGCTGCACTGGCATTAGCTTTGTCTGTGATCCAGACAGGGACAACCAACACAGATGTTTGCAGTGTGGATCTCAGCAGCCCTTGACTTGTCGTTTGTGTGGAAGGGAGGCCTTAACAAATGCTTGTAGGGTCTGACTCAACTTGCTCCATTTCTTCTGGCTCTTCTGGAATCTCAGGCTGGGCTGCTGATGCATGTCCTGCCATAAAACCAGTGCTTTTGCCAAACTTTGCTCTGAAGCAAGCCTACAGGGACAATGGAAAAAGGAGAAATAGGTTCCACTAATGCTTAAGTTGTTTGTTTATTTAACTTGAGAAGAGATTTAATTTTCCCAAACCTTCCTTTCTGTAACAGCTGAACTGTTATGATTGAACTTTACAGAAATTCTGGAAACCTCTCTTGGAAAATGTCAGTCCAAATGTTTGCCAAATAAGACAGTGCTGGTAGCTTCAGAAGGTGTCAGACTGTTGGTAAAATATAGTGGTAATTCACTCCCAGAAAGAGAGAGAATGTGTCTGTCTTTCCCATACAGTGAGGGTGAAGAGCAGGGAAGATACCTGGATTAAGTTAGAGGAGGGCAGAGGGAGAGCTTGCTGCAGTATTCTTAGGCCACAGGAAGGTGTAGGGACAGCTGGAAAATCAGTGACTGGCACCCTTCAGAAGAGAAGAGTTACTGCCAGTTTTGGAGTGGGTAGCTTGCAGCCTGGAGGCTAAAGAAGGCTGGGAAAAGGGGGAAGCCTCACTCACTGTCATCCTGGTGCTGCTCCTCATATGAGGAGGGGTTGCAGCCCTGGGAAGTGCAGAAATAGCAAAGGCCTTTGAGGATGCTCCCCAGCAGAGGCGGGCTCAGGGATGTGTGTGGGCTCTGTGGAGGTGAGTGCAGGGCAGGCAGTGGAAAAGCAGAGCTCATTCCACTGCCCCAGGAAATGGGGAGAGTCCCTTCTTAGGAATTTAGAAGATGAGTTTTTGACAAAACAGATCTCTCCAATTCTTGCATATATCAGAGCAAGGGAAGCAGGAGTGCTAAAGCTGAGTGACTACTTCTTACTGTCTGTTCTGTTTGGAGGAGAAGTTGGCTGGTACTTGCAGGCTTTCAGGTAGAATTTCTGTTTCCTTTTCTGCTGTGCATCCATGGTTGATGCAGCATTGGCAGCCATTGCCTGTCCTCAGATCAGACCCCTTTGTTCCTGTTGTCTGCCAGCTCAGCACGAGCAGGGCTGTGGCAGAGCAGGTTGTGGATTTTGCTCCTAGCTTGGTCCCAAGGGGATACAGAGAAGCTGACCTGTGAAGCTACAGCAGTAAATGGGATTACTGCTCCTCTTGGTACTACTCTTGCTAGCTTGTCCTTCCCCATCCAGCATTTCCTAATCATCCACCCCTAACAGATGAAGCTTTTCCTTTTTATTCTCCAATTCTTTGCTCCTTGAAGGCTCTGCCTGGACGTACAGCCCTTCCTGAGGAGAGCTGGCACACCAGTACTGATGTTATAAATAATGCTGGCTCCTCTCCCTGCTGCTTCCCCTCCCCACATGGGGCATGATTGGCTTGATTACAGAATTTGCCCTGTTTAATATCATCAGGACAATGAGACACCTCCAGCAGAAGCTTTCAAACATATTTACACTTGAAAAATTGAACTGAATGATTTTCTCCTTTGTAAGCTGTCCTTATGGGAAACCTTGCCTTTAAACACATTCATTGCATGGTGTATGAACAGCCTGTACCAAAGGAAGAGATAAAGTGCCTTTTCTGTGCCCGCTTTGAATCCCTGATTCTCTTTAAAGAGCTGTGTCAGCAACAGCCTCTTTGCAAAATCTTATGTATTGTGATTTCCAGATTCCTAATCTGTGCTCTTCTAACATTTGCAAGAAAACAATTATTGCTGTTGATTTAAACAAGAACCAGGAAGCGCCGAGTTCTTTAACCAGAGTCAGGAAGAGACCAATCTATCTAAACCTTGGAGCTGGTGAATGTCAGCCTTGCAGTAATTGAACACAACACACGATGCCAACCTGGTTAGTAAACTGAAGTACTTAGGCTGACAAGCTGTAAACACATTGAACCCAGCCATGGCTCGGGGCCAGCGTGTGCTCTCTGATACCTCCAGAGCTTCCAGGCCCTCTCACTGACTGTGGTTCAGGTTGCAAGATTGCACTGTGACTCAGTCTTTTGTTTTTTAAGGCTTTGGAATAGCAAAAAGCACCACCCAGTTGAGAAGAGAGGAGAACACCAGGATCTTACAGGCATGAGATACCTGTGTAATTTCCTGTAGCCTGCTTTCCACCTTCCTTATTGTTTTGATGTTTTTTTAAACGTAGTTCATGAGGAGTGGAAGCAAAGCACTGATGTCTGGTTTGTTCAGATCTGGCTGGGTGCTTGCTCCTCACAGTCCCCACGGCAGGGAGTGCTCTGACTGCTGCCCTGGTACAGTCCTGTAAGATTTATTCTGAAACACGTGAGTAGAGTGGTAGCCAAAAGATGGGAGGGCAGTGGGGAAAGGCTAGACATGGGTGCTGGCATCAAAGAGGCAGGGACAGTCAGAGCATGAAATACCAGTCAGACTTGTACAAGTGGAAAACAGGCTAACCAAGCTGGGTAGGAAGCATGGGATGGACTGCTGACCACCTGGCACTCCCTGCTGAGTGGTTAGAGTTTGCCAATACAGGCTGCTCCCACTTCCTGCTGGGAGCATCCCATCTGCACTTTGGTAATAGGTGTATTTTCCCCATCCTCTGTGGTCTGGTAGATGTGGTACCAGCTCCTCCACTTGCCACAAGCAGCTCAAAGATGTCAGACTGCTCCGGGTAGGGGAAAGGAGGCCTCAGCCTTGGCAGGTCTCTCTGTACTGGTGGGGAACTTGATACTGATGCCCAGGATGTTCCCTCTTAACTGTCCTGGCTGGAGTGCAGGAACAGAGGGGCAGCGAGGCTGTTGGAGTCAGTGTTGCTCTTTGTTTCCCTTCTGTGCCAGACACAGGCGGAGCAGAAATGCCCTTGGCCCAGAGTGCGGCACAGCTTGGCTGCTGCGTGGGCAGGCTGGGAGGACAGGCCCACAGTCTCTGCCTGCTCACTGCTGTCCTGTTCTGGGCGAGCAGGTGAGCCTGCTCCCAAGTCTGTAAGCGAGGAATGTTGTAATACCAAATCATAAACTTACTCTTCTTCCTCCTGATTTTGGCACCAAGTCTTGGAGTGCATTTCGTAACAAGTGTGACTTAAAAGGACCCTGAGGCTGAAGGAGCACAGGGGCTGTTTTCCAGATGTTTGTCGTGCTCCACGCAGCCCCAGCTGACACTGTGAGCAAAGGCCTCCCTCGGCAGGAGCTCTTGTCAGGACACAGCTCCCGGGAGGGAACAGGAGCAGCAGCACAATGCACAGAGCAGCTCCCCGGTGGTGCATTGATCCCTGACGCAGCAGGAGCAGGGGACCTTCTTTTCACACTGGAGGAAGCTGTATGTAAATTTGAGGTACTGCATTGGAGATCTTGTAATGTGCCCTGTGATTGTTGGAACAACTCCCCTGAGGGTCTCTTGAGCAATTGCTGTGCAGAGCATAAAGCAGCCAGGCCCTGCCCTACCTCCTGGCTGCCTGTGGCCGAGGCTGCACTTCTGCAAGCATCACACTTGGAAAAATGCCCCTATTAACAAAGGGTTAGGACAAATCCGTGGACTTTGCACAGTGCCCTTGTGGTAGTGGCCAGGAAGGAAGGCCTGCAGTGTGTCCTGGGAGATGTTTGTCTCTCTGAAAGCACATCTCTTTTAAAGGGAGGAAATTAGCATTCCGGCAGAAAATGCCGTCTCCGTCAGCTGACGGTGCCCAGCAAGGGCTGGCTTGTAAATTAAAGCTTTTACTTGTGAAGAGAAAAACTGTTCTCAGTGCTATAAGGAAAACTGTTGTGCCACTGTGTGATGGGGAAGTTTAAGTACTTTAAATAACTTGTCATTTTGTGCTGCTCATTACAGATGTTCCAAACATACCCAGCTGGTGTTTAAATCCTCACCTCCTCCAAGAGAACCTGGTAAAGGTCATTATAGTGCTGTGTCAATATTGACCAGTTACCTCATCCTCAGCAGTGTGGACTTTGGAGCACTGTTAGTTTTTCTCAATGCTACTTTGTGTAGCTGCACTTTTTCTTTTGTAAGTGTCGTAAGAAATCTTTGGAAACCAAGAGCAATTGTGTTTTCCTTGCACCAGGGCTGCCACATCCTTTCCTCTTTGGATGAAGGCAATCTTTGTTAACCGTCTTGGGGCTGCCTGTCTTGATTACGTGTGTGTACCATGCCTTACAAAATGGTCCATGAGCTGCACATGCAGGCACTCCTGGCACAGAGACCATAAGGAGTGGTCACAGCCATGTTGAACATTTCTGTGCCAGTCACACAGGTGCTCCATGGATGCACAGTCTGGTGCACTGCTCATTTTACCATGTAGTTTGTCACTTGTGTTTTCTGAAGTCTTCTGAACACTGACTGGTGAATTACAAATTTCTGCCTTCTTTGAGATGCCCTTTCAAGATTTTAAACGGCACTGTGGTTCTTACTGAGTGTCACTGAAGGGTGGGATGCAAAGAGAAGTTCTTCTTTCCATGTAGTACCTAATGTGTGTGTAAATCTTACTCATTTCCTTAGAACAGCTTCTGTCTGCCACTTTTATTTAAGAGGTGGTGGTGGTATTTGACACCTTGCAAAATTTTTATGTAGTTGCTGCAAGACTTTTAGGCCTAGAATATAGCTTGTGAAATTTAATGAAACTGTTCAAAAACCAGGATGGTTATTGATGAGACAGAATCCAGAAATATCTGGGAGCGTGAGGATCTGTTTCTTTCTTTGTGTTGTACGTAGGCTCAAAGTCACACTCAGGATGTGATAGTTCCTGCAAACTGAACCTCTAGCCCAGGTACCGCATCTGTACGTCTGCAGAGGACCCTAGACTAAGTGGAGCTTTTTTGGGGGCAGCTGTAGGGCTGTATATTCAGTCACTAGAGTGGAGTGTACTGCTCTGCTTCCTGATCCTCCCACTGTGAAATTAAAAGCTGAAGATTCCTCTGGATATTAAGAGTAGGATGGAACCCCAAAAAACCTACCCAAATTCCTTGAAAAGCATGTACCCTTTCAAAGACAGCTTCTGACTCTATTCTTAGAGAGATTTAACAACATAAAAAGGCTTCAGGAGTCTAAAGTGCTATTTCTGTGAATGACAGAAATAAAAAGAACTGGGAATAGGACTCTGTGAAAGGGGAATGTTTCTCATTATTTATAACCTCCATTGCTCGACCACATTTTTTTAGAGTTTTTGGAAACACTCAGTTTCACTTTATCAGGTTAAACACTTTTTCAGGTAACAGTTTTGAGAGGAAGGATAATTGAAATTCAACAGAAGGGATTACTGCTTCTCTTAACACTTCATGCTAGTCTTTCCCATTAGCCCTTGAATGTATTTATGTGGGGTGTTTTCCCTCTCTCTTTCTTCAGTTGTTTCGGTTAAGAACTCCATGGAATCCCAATAAGAAAATCAGCGTGTGCATTCCAAGCCATGCTGATTATTCCATCCTCTCACTAAAAATAGACACTGTGCTAGCTGGCACTGAAAAATAATTCAGGGAATAGTAGAGAGTGGGAGGAAGAACAGCCCTGTGGAGCCAGGTCAGGCTGTGACCGTGGCGTGTTCGTGCACACCTGGGAGGTGCAGAGGAGTGATCCTGTCTGCTCACAGAAACACAGCTTTGGAGAGCTCCCGTGGAAGGAGGGAGGGCATTGCACAGGGCAAGGGCCCTAACATTTGTTTAGGAGGATGAATTCTGAATTTTTAAGTTCCATGTTTTGAATTTTGTGAAGGGGTCTGGGCACCTGATTGAGACACCACAGTTGGATGACTAAAGCTGAAAACTGTAAATAATCTAAGTGGTATCAGTTGCTGGTAAATAAAAATTTCTTTAATATTTGCATATTTCTAGAAATAAGATGCTGAGCACAAGTAGATGTTTTGGTTTTTAGTCTGAAAGTAAATTAAAAAAATAAGTGTGCTCTGGGCAATTGAATGGTCTTTTACTCTCCATCCTCATTCTCGGGGTTTTTTCTTACTCTCCCTGCAACCTGCTCTTTTTTTTTTTTTTTTTTGTCTCCTAAACAACTTATCTGTAGAGTGAGCCAGACCTGGAGAAAGGCCTGGAGATGAGAAAATGGGTCCTGTCAGGAATCCTAGCCAGTGAGGAAACCTACCTGAGCCACCTGGAGGCCCTGCTGCTGGTAAGGCTGGGGACAGATGCCAGTTCAAACACTGAACTGAATTTTCACTGCTGCTTCTATCCAGAGTTTCTCTGAACTTCACATACCATGGGTTACAAGTTGCTGGGTGCAAAAGGTGCCTGTTTCTCCTCCAGTAAAGAGAGAGGCTTAAAGGAAGAACTGGATGTAGCAGAGTTTGGGAGTTGTTAATGTGGCAGTATCCAGGAGCTCTCTTTAAGTATCCTGTGCTAATTATTACACATTGCTGTACAGTTGGACAGAGATGAGGGAAATGGAGTGCAAAGGGATTTTAATTGCAGCATTAATATCCAGGGAAAATCCACCTACCAGGGGTGGCTGATCCTCATGAGAGAACTTGTTCATGTCTAGATTTAGGAGTTGTGTGAATGCAAATCTCACTTTTTATTATGATGAAAAGGATGGAGGGATGTATTGCAGTGTGGCAAAGATGAATGTTCATGGTTTGCATGATAATTGTTTCCTTCTTTCCTCATTTCAGCCTATGAAGCCTTTGAAAGCCGCTGCCACCACCTCCCAGCCCGTGCTGACCAGTCAGCAGATTGAGACAATATTCTTCAAAGTGCCTGAGCTCTATGAGATCCACAAAGAATTCTATGATGGGCTCTTTCCCCGAGTGCAGCAGTGGAGTCACCAGCAACGTGTTGGGGACCTCTTCCAAAAGCTGGTGAGTCAGCTGCCATCACCAAAGGTGCTGGTACCCCTCACCCACCTCACAGGAGCTGGAGGTTCCCTCTGCTGACCGCAGAGACCAAAGGGATCAGAGTCTGTGGCTGAAATAGATGAGAGGTTTCTCACCTCCTCACTTTGCCACTGCAGTGGAGACCCTACAGCAAAAGTGGCTCTTTCATTGTCTTTAATTAAAGACTGCAGCAAGCTGTTGTGGTGAAATAAATACAATTTCACATACATGTTGAATCTCCAGGGTTTCTGCAGAGTCCTCAAAGCATTTCCTTCCAATGGCGATGGGAGAGTGGTAGTATTGCAAAGTGAGCCAGCAGTGAAGCATTCCTCAGTACTGTTCAGCTCCCCCACACATCCTTCCCTCTCTCGTGCTTTGCTCTACCTGGTGCTGATTTATGGTCTTCACATTGGCTTTGCTTTTCTGCCACTATCCTGGCCTTTCTGTTCCCCTTGCTGTTATGCTGATGCAGTCAACCTGCAGCTGAGAATCCTCCAAGCAACCTCAACAAAATTCTCTGAGTGCAAAAGGGACAGAGACATACACAGCATATTCCTGAGGCTGAATTAAAATTGCTGAGTTTCTGAGCCAGATGACAAATTGTTTGCATTCTAGGAGGTTTCTTTGGCCCCTTTAGCCTCTCCCCTAGCATGTGCAGAGAGCAAAGGATTAAAGAAGCTGTTATTTCCTTTTTAGAAAAGAAAAGAAGCTCCGCATTCCTGAGGTGCCTCTGGTTCTCAGGGTAGGAATGACATTCCAGTGAGGGGTTTATTGGCTGGGGAGTGTGCTTTACCAGGGTCGATCAATTGTTAGCAGCTGTGTAGCCCAGCATCAGCCCCATCCCCTATGGAGCAGGGGGAGCTGGCCTGGAAGATGATGTTTTCTGTACATGCCAGCAGCTCAAGATGAAAATACAGGAATCTGCTTTTCACTGCCAGCATGTTTTAGCCAGGAGGGGTCAAGTTGGTGCCTTGGCGAATAGCTCATGGTTTGCAATTTGAGCAGCTGGTTTGAGAGGACAAACCCAGCTGCTGCTGGGTGCTGAAGCAGACACAGAAGGCTGCTGGAAGTGGCAGCCTCACAAGCTGCCCTGGACGTGCGGTGCAGCAATGGGAGTAGCACTGCTTGGAGAAGACCTGAATGTATTCCTTGGCAGGGCTGTCCAGCACTCCTCTACTCACTGCACACCTACTCAGGCTTTTGTTTCAGACCATGTCTTGTTGCTGGCTGATCTCGGGTGCAGGAGTTTAGCCCTTCCTCTGCTCTTATGTTCCCGATTTTTCTGCATTTGTGACAGAATTGTTGATTTTGTAGGACTAGCATTGGAAACAAAGGAACAAATTGCCCTAGTACAGGAGGCTTTGAGCTGGCATAGCAGTTTTAGTTTCGGGTGGTTTGATACAGCAGTGGTGGGAATTGCAAACTCTTTCTTGGATGAGATAAAGCTAATAATTCTTGGCATGCACTGGGAAGCAACTAGATGAGAGAGACAGCAAGAACATCAAGCTTTATAAGGCATCTACACTGGATGTACATCAAATCTTTGGGAGCAGACTGTTTACTCGTGGTCATGTCATGCAGTCTGATGATAAACACTGAAATATCCAGATGTCCCTGGGGACACTAATTTTCTGTACTCTCACGCAAAAACCAGCACAGTAGATTGAAGTTACAGATAGTGGATGCAAAGAGTTTTAGAATTCCGTGTGTTCTGGCACAAAGTACGATCCATTTGCAACATCAAATTGACTGTTATTGCACCTTTTTCTGTTGAGAAAAAGAAAAGATGCCAGGCGTGTGGGAGTGAAATACGCTTCTCATTTTTGGAGAATATATTGTACATATTTTTTATAGCTAGAAAGGAAACTCTTTAGAGCTCTTTTTAGAAATGAAGACATATTTAGCAAACATCCTCACTGATAGGCCTCAGAAACAAAATATGTCCAAAAGCCAGCCATTTCTACCAACTCTTGTTTCATTTTCAGTGGGTTCTTTTTAATTGAAAAAAAAATTAAACCAGCACGTAAACAGTGTGTGAGCATTATTGCTTTTATTGGAAGCTCAGTTTTTAATGAAAAAGATGTCTTTGTGATGACACATTCAGAGGAGGAAAATGAAAGCTTAGACTGTTCAGGAGTAGCAGAAAATTAAAGAACTGCATGGAAATGGAGAAACTTGAAAGCTCTGCCATGTTAGCTGGCATCATCCAAATCTGAATGGCATAAGCCCTGCAAATGGTCAGTAATTCTGACAGCAATGTCTTCACAGGATTGTGCCTCAGTGGCAAATACAGATTTCATTCTCTCCTTGCTGCTGGGGTCATCCCTGGTATAAGTGAGCACAGTTTTCTTCAGCTTCAGGCATAACTGTAATTTTGTGTAAGGGTTGAGATTGGTTTCTAGTCTTTCAGTAAAACATCATCTAGGAAATAGCTCACTGTTCTCAGCCCTGTTAACAGAGTTTGTGCAGGGAATGTTGTCCTGGGAGTGGCTTTTTCTCTTCCATCAGCTCTGGCACAAAGCTCCACAGAGAACGAGGAGCACAGTGGTTATGAGAGACAGCAGGGAGAGGGAAGGAGCAGTGGGGAAGTTCCCCGCTCTGCCTCTTGCACACGTGGTGCAGCAGTGCTGAGGTGAGTGCAGCCCCCTGGCAATGTCTCCTTGCTGCACCCTTGGCTGCTGCCCGGCACTGCGGGCTCAGGCTGCCGAGGTGTGCCCAGCCCAGCCTGGCAGCTCTGCAGCACAAAGCCAGCTCTGCACTCCAGACAAGCTTGGAGGCTACCCAGGGATTTCCCATGCTGGATCTTGTGTTCTCTGGCATGAATATGGCTGAAGTTCCTAAGTCAGCAAACGGGATCAGTGCTAAGACTCTGTGATAATAATGACTTACTACTGCACTCTGAGGCCTGTTCCATCCTCTTCTGGACCAATTCCATATTCCTTCTGCTGGAAAAAACTGCCATTTTCTGTCACCTAGTGCCCCAGTCACTGCCATCCAAATAGATTATGCTCTCTTTTGTATTTTCAGCACTCTGCTGCCCTTATAATAATGCTCACTAAGGCAGATATGGGTAATATCTGGGTTTGATTTAGTATATCCATCATGCAAAGGCCAACAAGTAGCTTACTGGGGTCACATTTGTGCTGTTGGGCTGAATCATTCCTCCCTGATTCATATGTTGTGGCAAAAAGCCAGCAGCTCCAGTTACATCAATGAGCTGCAATATTAATAGATGCTAATCTGGCAGTTCAGAAGGGAAAAATAGATGTCAGAAATAAGGATGTGTCACTCTCATAGGCTTTCACATCCTTCACAAATAAACTTGTTCAGCATAGGGTAGAACTGGGTGCATGGGGGCACAAGTGCTGCTTGGACAAAGTTGAGAGGTCAGAGATGTCATTCTGGGCCTGCTCAGCATTCCCTGCAGTTGTTTGGTGTGAAAGAAACATGACCTGATCATTGGATACCAAGACTGACCATCCCAAACTGCCTTCTTCCACAGCATTTAGTATATTTTGTTTTGCTTCCTGCAGGCCAGCCAGCTGGGAGTGTACCGGGCCTTTGTGGATAACTATGAAGTTGCTATGGAGACAGCAGAGAAATGCTGCCAAGCCAATACTCAGTTTGCTGAAATCTCTGAGGTAATGTCACGGTGTTCAGACACACGAGCTGTCTGCCTCTGACTAATACCCTGCCATGTCACTCCTGTCTATTCTGCGAGTCCCTCTGCAGCCCTGACTTCTGGAGGAGTTGTGAACCCCACAGACTCCCTGCTTCAGCTCGTGGTCTTACACTGAATTGTACCCTGGGCTGGGCACAGACACAGCCTTTGTGTGCTGTCCCCACCCAGGGAATCTGCTAGAAACTGGCCTTGCTTTGAACTTCTCCAGCTCTGTGCCACCTTCATGCAGTTCTAGAAGGGAGAGATCTGTGTGAGTTTCTCAAATGTTTCTCTTGCTAATGATGATTCTGGCTGGGGTATAAAAGCCATCCTTAGTGGCTTGCACAGTGGCTGTCAGTGGGATTGCAGGCTTCACTGGCATGGAGAGGAGAGGGTAATTCTCTCATGAAGAAGGCAAGTGTGTCAACCATAAATCTATAATACTGTTCCTTGGCCTGCTCTGATTTCCTGCCTGTCAGAGGAGTACCGGTCTCAAAGCATTTTGAACATTTTTTCAGGCTTCCCAGTCCACCAGCTTTCCCTGCAGTGCATTGTCTCATTGACTCTTTGTATTGCAGTGATTATTTATTGAAGAACTCAGTTGCCAAGAAAACATGAATTTCATATGTGTCTCCTTAAAAACAATCAGATAAATCATCAGAGCTGAGTACTACCAGGGGCGTTTAGTGCTCTGAGAAAACTCCTGAGTACATTCTATATCACATGTCCCTTGAGACTTATGAGAAAGAGGTAAAATATGATCTCTCAGTTTTGCTGTTTCTGACAAATAATTCTGAATCATGCCAGTGTCTACTGTATTTGGAGTGATGGTGATGGTACTTCTGCATTTGTGTCCTGGTGAGGATTTTGGAGCTGAGCACATTAATGCACGGCATGGCCCATGGCAAAGAGCAGAGTCTCAGACAGTATTCCTCTGCTGCTGTGGAAGAGCGGACATGTCCAAGGTCACCCAGCTCTGAGTACAGGAGTAAGAAGTATAACCTGAGGGTATTGAATGCCAATCCTCTACTTTATTTATTGGTGCTGGGACAGTGGCTGTGTCCTTATGGATGTCTTTCATCTGCAGGTGATTTCAAAACTCCCTCATCCCTGTTGCTGCAGGTGGTTCCCTGCTTTGCTGCCTATTGACAGGTGCTCCTAAGAGCATTGCTCAATATTTGAGATGTGTGGGTGCCTGTGACATGGCAGTGGTGGATTTACCAAGAAGGAAAGTGCATTTTTCCATCGCTGACTTGAACTGTGATAGGGCTCTCCTCCTTTCACACCTAGGCCTTCTCCTGGAGGAGCAGATAGTCTGTTGTGTTCCCATGTGATATTTCAAAGTGATTGACCATCTGCTACATGGGTTTTCTTTTTCTTTTAGAATCTAAAGGCCAGAAGCACAAAGGAATCTAAAGATCAGACGACGAAAAATTCCTTGGAAAGTGAGTGATCCATGGAGAGGAGACTGGTCTGTCAGGACTGTGTGGAGGCTGTTGCCAGGCCTCCACCCTCTCTTTTTCTTTTGGGATGCTGCAAGGTTATGGAGTCTGGGGCTCTACCTGGGAAGTCAGTTCCCTTTTGCTAAGTCGCAGAGCTCGTGCAAAGCAGGCTGCCTGCATGGGGAAGTGCCTCCTGGCTTCAAACCTCATTGGTGCCTTTGGGCAAAGCCAGCCTAACCACAGGGCTGCTGTCATTTTAAGAGAACATCTGCTGCCCAGTGATAGCACAAATACAACCCCAGCAGTGATGGTTTTATGGGGGCAGTTAGAGAGCCTGGCCAAGATCAGCTTCCACAGTGCTTGTCTTTGTGCACATGAGTAGAAGACACCCCATACTAGAAGGAGCTTCCGTACTCACTCTTCCTGATATTCCTGCTGCTTTGTTTCCACAGCTCTGTTGTACAAGCCAGTGGATCGAGTGACCCGCAGCACACTTGTCCTGCATGTAAGTATCTGAAGGGGAGTTTTCAAACTTTAGACCCCTGTCCTATTTTCTTTGACCTTCAGATTTTCCATGGAGCTGCAGGACTGCAAAAATAAACCTGTTGAGCTGCATAAGAGCCTCTTCCCTTTACACCAAGGAGATGGAGTCCATGGGTAGGATGCTGCTATTTTTACAGTGATGTCACCAAGAAGTGCAGGGTATTTTTATCTTTATCTAGAGATAAAGCTTTGCTCTCCTCTGTATGAAGAAGCTGGAGCATCTTGTCCTACAGCTCTTATTAGGGGTGCTCGAGCTCTCCTGCCAGCCAATGCTGCCCATGACTGTGTTCTCTCTTTGTGTTCCTGCTGTCAGGATTTGCTCAAGCACACTCCTGTGAGCCACCCTGACCATCCCCTGCTGCAGGATGCTCTGCGGATCTCACAGAACTTCCTCTCCAGCATCAACGAGGAGATCACTCCTCGCCGGCAGTCCATGACTGTAAAGAAAGGGGAGGTGTGTCTTCCTGTCTTGTTATTTTCTCAGTTTCTAAATACTGGTTATGTCTTTTCTGTAGAGCGGACTAGGAAGTTATGCTGTTAAGCTGTTTGTTGCTAAGATACAGATTATCCAATGTCCTTGTTCTCTAAAGGATGTGGTACGGCTCCCTCTGTTTTCTTTTCAGAAAACAGTTTGGAAACCGAGAGGAAAGGTGTGATTAGAGTTTTGTCCTTAGCATTGTTATAATCATTTGTCATACGTAGTTCCTATGATGCACATTGCCATGCACTAAATGGATTTGTATTTTACCTGCAAACTGAAATCAAGTGGGAAGCCTGGGAGGAGAAAAAGATGAGGAAATATCAGAAGTCATGAAGGATAAGGAAAAGTTGCTTTCCAGAATCTTCATTTTCACCATAAAATTAATTTTCTGCATCTTTATTCTAAAAGAGAGTGTTGTAAATATGACTGGAAAGCAAAATGAATGGAATGGGTTGGGAATGCCAGAGAGATTATTGACTCCTAAGAGTATAATATAACCCTTCTCAGCTCTGCAGGGAGCTGGACTGCACCCAGAAAGGTCTGAGATGTGCAGATCCTTCACCTGCATGCAGTGTTTTGCAGGGAGACCATGGAACTTCTCTGTGCTGGAGTCTGCATTCCTCAATGGGTTGATTCAGCTGCCTCCAGTAAAAAGGGATTCAGTCCCTCTTGGTAAAGAAAGGCCAGGACTGGCAGAAGTGTTGAGAGAAAGAAAGATGTAGGAGATTGGACACAGAGAGGTGCAGCTCAGACAGTAACGGTGTAAGAAAAGCTGTGGCAGCATTCCAGACATGGGCTGATCAACAGTGACCCAAATTACCCTGTACAAAAACATCTCTTACAAAGCACAGGAGATTGTTAAGATACCGTGAACCTTCATGATTTATTCCCAAATCCTGACAGCTAAACATGCTTGCTTTTAGCTGTTAAACTGATTTTCAGCTGACAGAAGGTTTGCTGGAAGCTGCAGTTCTGGGAATTTGGTGCACTTTGTCCTGCAAGTCTTGCTCATTGTCTCATTTTGTCAACCGAGGACACCTCCAGCTGAGAAAAGAAGAGGAGGGGCCGAGGAATCGGAGGCTGAGGTAGAAGCTCAGCCATCAGTCACCAGTGCCTCAGTGACAGGAGATGGCCTCGTTAAAGTGACTGCTGATTGAGTCATAGCAGAAAGCACAGGCTAGAATGCCCCTCACAGGGGAGGGAGCAGTTTGTGTTCTCTGGTTGTCTGTCAGCATCTCAGTGAGGGATGCAGGCTTTGAAACGTGTCATGCAGAATCCTAATGAGGTGCCAGAGCCCAGGCAGAGGAGCAAGCTCAGGAGGATGATCCTGCTGATCACTTTTTGGAGCGGTGTATCTGTCAGATCTTAGAAAGCAGATGGGGAGGCACGGCAGGACTGGGCTCAGCAGGCCTGGTCACACTCTCACTGGTCCTGCAGTGACTGCAGGTATGTTGGGGAGGGAGGAAGAGGACATACCACAGGAGAGGGCTCTGGTGGGTGTGCTAGGGGGGGATTGGGAAGCCTTTGTGCCTTCCCATACCGAACACAGCTTTTCCCAAGCCCAGGGAAGGAAAGCACTTCCCTTCCACTCTGGCAATCTGACCATGAATATTTTATTTAGTTATTTGGTACCAATATCCCACTTCTATCAAAGCAGTAGTGCCCCAGTTGAACCCTCTGTGTCCTGAGAGTAGGTATGTTCACTCTCCATGTAGTAATGCAGAGACACAAATCTGCTCCCAGCTACTCTGTGTGGGTTAGTGATGGCTGTTCCTTCCTACAAGCTGCTCAGCTTGGGGTCATAACTGGGTTTTGTTTATGCCTGTAAATCTTTCCTTTTCTACTTATTCTTTCCTCCCACTCGCCTTGCTGGTGCTTCCCCCGGGGTGACAGGACAGTGTGTGGATTGCATCTCCTAATTGACTGCTCTCAATGCATAATGCATTTTTTATTTTAATGAATCACCAGCTTGCTTTGATGGCTTTTTTCATTATTTGTACTCCTCCCATTGAAGTTTCCTTGGTGGAAAGGAAGGAGGGTAAAATAGCCTTTTCCTCTCATGTATTGCTTAGGTGCTGATCTCAGTTATCTTTTTTTCCCAGTCCTTGCCTTTAATGTGGAATATTTTTTCCTTTTGAGTGTATTGTGGGGAGGAATCAAATCTCCTTTGCCAGCCTCTTGCTCCAGCTCTTTTTTTCAGGATTGCTTTGAACTGGGGGAAAGCAGCCAGTTGTTAATCTCCCTAGTGACAGGCTGCTAAGGAGGGGAGTGCAGGTCAGGAGAGAGTACAGGCTCATCAGCACAGTGTTGTTCTCTTTTGCAGAGGTGATTCCCTGCTTTGGGAGCAGTGACTCAGCCTGCCCTGCCTGCTGGGCTCTCTGTTGGTGCCAGGTGTTCATCCTGCACTCCAGCCCCCCAGTTCTGCTGGGCTCCAGAGGCTTTGTTCTAATCTAGACTTATGCACAGGAACTGGGAGGTTTGTCATGTGGTTTGATTTGCTGGACTGGATGAGTATTTCAGGTAGCGCAAAGAGATGGGAACAAAGGGAGTAAAATCCCTCCCCAGAGGGCCAGAAGGAGCTGCAGCAGGGAAGGCAGAATTGGTACAATGAGCCTGTGAACAGAGAGTTTGGTCCTTGCTGACTGTAGCAGACTTTGCTGAGGGCCATGGTACAGAGGAGCCAGCAGAGCCTCAGCCCCAGGCTGGCAACACGGGGGAGCCAGGAGGGCATCTCTGGCCTTTGGGATCTGTTTCCATTCAGCTTGATCCACTACGTTCGCTTGCTCCCTTCTTTTCATCCCATCTTTCTACTTCATAGTTTTACCTTTTTGCAGTTTTTTAATGAATTATCTACAGGTATCCACTTTGCTAACCTTCCAAATAACCAAGCAAATGGTTGGTTATTTGCTCCAAGCAAGTGGAGGGGAAGAGAGTCTAAGTAGCCAGTAGCCCTGTACTTTGTGGCTTGGAATATGAGTGGTGGAGAGTCACCTGGCCCTTGGGGCCATGGTAGAGGCATCTTCTTGTCCCTGCTGATCCTTCTGCACCACTGTTGTCTTGGTTTAAATAAGGAACAAGGATAAGGTTTTACTGGGGACAGTGCCTTGGGGAAGAAGGAAAACAAATGCATTGGGATGAAGGATGTGCCACTGTTATGTGCAGAAGGAGGGCAGTAATAACCTTCTCTAGTCTTATTAACAGAGCAGCTCTAGGTACTGCACGTTGGGGTTTTTCAGCTAAGCCCAGATGCAAATGACTGTAGTGCTTGTCTTGGCCTGCCAGAGGTCAAGGCTGGTGTTTCCAGCTAATTCATTTGTGTAAAGCAGGAATTAATGAAACAGCAAAAAAATGCAGAGTTCACTTGGTGGTCCCTTTCCTGACTGCTGCTCCTCTAATGCTCTTTGCAGAGTGTTGTTCCAGGGCAGTTCAGACCAACCTGAGTGTGGTGGCTGCCACTCTGCCTTGTCCTGGCCATGTCCTCCCACCCTCTCTGGTGTGTTCATACTGGTGTTTGTGTGATCTCACAACAGCACAGAGGAAAGGAGCCTGGAGTTTTGGGTCACTGCTGGCTGAGTGGCTTCATGTCTGGTCTCATCAGCACTGGTCCAGACACAAGGGAGCTGACAGGCAGCTTTTTCCAAAAACAAGCCCGGTAGATCACATCACAGATCTGCTTGTGCTGCTGTACACCTTTGTCCTTGTCCTGGAGAGGAGAGGCTGCTTGGCAAGCTGCTCTACTGTGTTTCTAAATGTGGTTTTAAACTGCAGTCAAGGGACTGGCTAGCATTGCCTTAGGCTTCTGTTTGACTTTGTAGAGGACCAAGTGTGCTAGAGAGGGGAAAGGACAAAGGACATGTGCAAGGAGCAGAAGTGCAAACTGAAGCCTTTGAAAAGCTGGAAGTGATGCTTAGATGCAGTCATGCACAGCATGGGCCTGGTGCCTACTGCTCCTGGAGGCCTTGGGCAGATGTTGGCAATAGAGCACTCAGAAATTATCTTGGCCTCTTCACACTCTGTCTTACAGCTGGAGTCAGAGAGCTCCTGGTGACAGGAGCTTTGGGAAGAAGAAAGAGGCCATTAAAATGCTCAAAGAGCAGCCAGTTTAACTCCCTAGGCAGAGCATCTCTTTTTTTGTTTTATTATTTTTGCAGTGCTGGTCTTGCAACACACTTACACACACGAGGAATCATTTTCTTCCTACGCTCTGCAGAAAGCCAAACCACCTCTTCCTCACTGACATGTGCCAATACCCATCTCCTGGTTTTCCCCTCCTCCTGGTGCCTCACACATGTCCCAGCCCTTCCTGGGGCTCTCACCCACGCACGCTGCAGGCCTCTGCTGTCACCACATCGGATGAGCTCTTTCCTCGGCGCACAAGCGGGGAGATGGCCTTTTCTGCAGCTGTGGGTCTGCTTGAGTAGGTTTTTCAATTCTACTTTTTGTAATGTGTCTCAGACAAGCTGGCCACACTTCCTGGAGTTAATCAGTCTGTGACAGCAGCAGGATTTATCATATGCAAACAGCACAAAAACACTGTAGGATGAATAGATGAGCACACAGGTAGTCGTGAGCTTGGTAGCAGAGGAGGGGAAGATGTTCAGTGACAGAGGTAAGAGGAGGAGGAGGACAGCAATAGGCAATCCAAAGAGGATAACCAAGCTCTGGAAAAGGTACAGGGAGAGCTCTTTTGTTCAGAACACTGAGGTGGGTGGGAGAAGAAGCAGATGAAAACATGCAAAAAAAAGCAGGGCCTGGAAAAGAGATGTTGCACCAGTACAGGAGCTTTGCAAGAGCCACTGAAGTTAAGAGCACAGGCCTTGTGTGAGAGATTAAAGATGATCCTAATTCACTCTATGATGACACAAAATCAAGACTTTTGTCCCACACTTCCTGGAACATCTTTCTGAATCTGAGCTGTGTGTCCTGTGCTGGACACCTGACAGACTTGGGGACTGTCCGTGGAAGAGAGGGGTCACTCTGCCACTTTCCTGCCACTGTCTCCCTATCACCCTAATCTTATGTTCTCTTGGATGTCTATTTGGTGTTTCTGTAGTCAGTGTTATTTCAGAGTGTTTTAGGAAATCTTTAGCACCTTTGGTTACTTTAACAAACAGAGTAACTCTGGGAAAAAGGTAGAGTGATGGTTTCCCACACGAGAGCTATTATATGTCAGTACAGCAGGCTCACCCTTCCAAAAACTCTTGTGTTTCAGTAGACCCCATTTAACAGGAGGCCACCAAAGGAGTAGCTGTTGGTGGCTCTGGGTGGGAGGAATTGACCAAAGTCTTGGTTCCAAAACTGCAGAGCTGAGGTGGCACAGGCCTCTGAGTGGCACAAGCCTTGTCTGAGGGGGCTGCTGGCTCCCCCAGGGTGGGAGAGGATGGGCTGACTCATGTCAGGAGGTCCAGGAAGGTGCCCTTTGCTCCCACACTGTGGGGTTTGGCGGGGATCTGGTAAGCCATTGGGAAATCCTTTTATTGTTTCCCTCTGACCTGCTGAACCTCCCGGCAAGATGACTCATTTGCAGCAAAGGATGTGCCCCTTTGCTGGAAGTGCCCCTCCTCAGCTCCACGGATGCTGAGCAGCCTGGGGCATGCCTGTTTTACCCAGCCTTAATGAAAGTTCTCTTTTCCAAGAAAAGCTGGTCGTGAGGAGAAATTTCCTGACTTGATCCACAAATGTTTTCTCCTGTACTCTCCTCCCCAGATGCTTGGTTGCTCTTGTGGCAGTTCACGCCACTGCTTGCTGGAGGGACACCTTCCCAACTAGCTCCCATGAGCAAGAAGATAAGAATGAAGGGTTCTGGGAAGCTCCATGTTTCTCTCTGACTGACTGGAATATTTCTCTTTCACCTCTTTCCTTCTGTTCCAGTCAAGCTTAGGAAGTATAGGCTTGTTCTCTACCACCCAGCTCTCTTTGTGGGAGTTTTTGCTGCTTCAGGGTTGCACTGTGTCTGTGTCACTGATAGGATTTGGTTCCCAGGAGTGCTAACCCACATCAACTCAGTGCCGCCTCAGCCCCAGATGAGAATGTGAAGGTTGTTGGGTCACTTGGCATGGAATGGCTGAGCTTTCTGCTCGGGTTTTGGGGAGATGTGCTCTCAGCAGGGTGCTGGGCTGGGGCCCTGGCTCATCTCACACACTGCCAGTGCCTGGCAGAGGCAGACAGAAGGTCAGGTCAGGACTGTGCCCTGTCAGTGCCAGGCAGGGAAAGGACAGTGCTACATCCTGCTGGGTATCAGAGATGAGTAAGCTGTGAGAACATCCTTACACCTACGAACAATGTGCAGAGGTTGAGCTGGCAGCAAGCAGCTATTCTCATTGCTCCAGAGGAGCTGAGCTGATTTGCAGTGTAATTAATATGCATCAGATCTAGAAACCTGAGATCAGGGGTTTGGCTTGCTAAGAAAATATCTTTCCCTGCTTATTATCATTGCTCCCAAATGAAATTCTTTGCAGGAGTGGAGAGTGTTCTTGTGCTACTGACACCGTACCTCCTCCTGTTTGTTTATTTATTTTCAAAGCTCAGTGTTTCTAGTTTCCTGTCTGGGGCTTGCTCTCCCAGGCAGGAGGGGAAGGCGTGCTCAAGTGCCCATCAGCAGCAAAGGCATTACTGCAGGCAGGAGTTCTCTCCAAAAGCACTGAGAAGAAGCCAGGACGATCACACCCACCTAAAAATAAACACGAACATATGTACAGACCTTTGTGAGCTGAATCACTGCTGGATGCCAGATCTCCCCAGAGTCCTGCCCAGAGATGGTGCAGCAGTCTGCCAGGGAGCAGCCGTGCTTCCTGCAGCTCTGGGAAAGGTGCAGCTTTTGCTCACAGATTTCCAGGATTTGCCGTGCTCATAGATTTCCAGGACCTTTGTGTAATAGAAGGCAGCACCAAGATGAGCTGCTGACACCGCTCCACGTGCTTTTGCTGGTAGCTGTGGTGCTCTTGCAGCTGCAGACGGGAACATGCAGGCTCCTAGTCCCTGTCAGGAAGTGTAGGGTGCTGTGGGACAGACTATGGAAAGAAGAATTATGTCTGCAAGGGCATTTCTTTGTCATGTGTTCCTTGCCATGATGCCTGCTAGGCTCAGGACTGATGTGGTTTGTTTTAATTTTGGAGAGCCAAGATGGGAAGAATGGTAGGCAGAAGGAGAGGCAGCACGGGCGTTTGCACTCCCACACCCTCGGCAGGGAATGCGTTCAGGGTTTGTTAAGTCACGCAACAAACAGAACCCAGGGGCATCACCTGAGAAATGGAGGCATCACTTCTGGTGTGGGTGTCCTGACCTTGCCCAGGGGAGCTGCTCCCATGGTGCTGTCCCAGGAGACCCTTCTGTGTGTGTGTCAGTGTGGGGGTCCTGGCCAGGGGGCAGGGCAGCGGGGACTCGGGGGCGAGTCCTGAGCCTGGGGCTGGGCAAGGCTGGCAGTGAGGCAGCTGGGGAGGTGCTGGTTAGCCCTGGACAGGGTTAGCAGAACTCTCCTGTCTCCAGCCACAGCGCTGTCTAGGCAGATGTGGGATGTCTGATACGTCACTTAGGGATGGCAGAGGAGCATCCTCTTGGCTGGAATAACAAAGGAAGTACAGATCAGGAAAGAGTTCCTTAGCTTACCTTAGCATGTGTGGGGAAGCTGATGGTTCCTGCTTGTACTGGCTGTGAAGTGGGGCAACCCTGACAGTTTTACATAATGGTGGAAATAAAACTTGCTCAGAGCTGAATGCCCTGACTTCTGCTTGAAAATCAGTGCGCAGTATCTGCTCCAGGTGTGCACCGAGTCCTGCTGATCCTGACAGCACAGTGGAGGAGCTGAGCACAGAGCAGCGCATGAAACTCCTGTCATGGTCTCTGGAAGGAGCACACAGCCACCTATCCACGTGCCAGCATTCCAGCCTTTTGGGTTTTTAACTGTGGAGTTGTCTGTCCTGCCCCTCCCCCATGAGGGAATTAGGAAAGCAGTGGTTCTGCTTACCAATGTGTGCCCCTTCTTTAGGAGGCTGTTAAACTCCATGGAACTAGAAGCAGGATTGAAGGCATCAGAGTTGTGCAGCTTCTTTGCATCTTCTAGGTTTGGGGAATCTTTATATAAAGAAGATTCTAATAGGCACTTGAATAGGTACATGGTGAGGGTGCATCCAGATAGTCCTTTTAAAGCACAGGCTGATAAGGAGCTCCTGAGAAGTTTGCCAGATACACATGTTCAGGAATTATCCCTTAACAGCACTTGTAATGAAGGAGCAGCCATGGCGTTTAGCTGTTAATGTTGATAAAGTCGTTCTGTGAATGGGAAAGGAAGGGTCGAGGAGAGCTTTGCTGTCCCTGCTGGGGTGGCTGAAGCTGATGCAGAGGCTGGGAAGTGACTGAGAGAAGTGACTCTGGGAGGAGCGGTGTGTGCTGCTCTCTGCTGGCTCGGGAGGGGACCATCTGCTGCCAGGGATCCAGGGACTATGGAGCTGGGCAGTGACTCACAACAAACTGCACTTGGGCTCACGAACAGGTGATGGAGAGAAGCCCGAAGTCTGACCCAGCACCAGGCAGGGGAGAAGATGCATGGCTCTTTCTCTGGGAGAGAGGGCTGCAGCAGGGAGCAGAGTTGACAGCAAGGAGTATTTCAAAGGCTCTTTCATTTTTCTGAATTAGACAAATGTACTGAATTTGCTCTGGTAGGAGTTGAGTTTAAGGACTGTGTTGCCTCAGTGCCAAATTTGGAGCTCGTATTGCACTGAAATGTTTCTCTGTTTTTTCCCCAGCACCGGCAGCTGCTGAAGGACAGTTTCATGGTGGAGCTGGTGGAAGGGGCTCGCAAGCTACGCCATGTCTTTCTTTTCACTGACCTCTTCCTGTGTGCCAAGCTCAAGAAGCAGATTGGAGGGTGAGAGTTTCCTTTTGGACTTCGTGCTTTGCACCCCGGCTGCAACAGAATCCTGGGTTTAGCCTGCAGTTTTAGTTGCATATGGATATCCCAGTCCTGGGTAACCATAATCCATAAAAAGAAGATAAGAAATGATCAGCAAGATAGGAATGTTTACTGTAAGAGATCCTAAGTCCTGGCCCCTCAGGAAAGGTAATTCCTCCCATCCCTGCCCTGAGCCTACCTAGGAGAGCAGGATGTGTTGTAGCTGCTGGTATTCTGGAAAAATGTCATTAATTTTTCTATTTCCCCTTTCTTTTAATAGGTGACATTCTTCACTTTTTTTTTTATTACTAGGGTTGTTAATTTTGGCTTTGCAGCTACAGCCTGTTAACAGTTTTACAGAAAAATGGCAAAGGTGCAGTAAACAGACTATGTGTCAACCCCAAAGTGCAGCTATCAAAGCAGTTTTGCTGACAATTTTCAAATGTGAGGGGGGAGGAACCATTACCAATGTACTTGCCTCAAATAGGGCTTCTCTTCATTTGGTAAATGTTCTTCTTGGGGAGACATCTCTTATCTTCTTGCCCTCCTCAAGAAAAAACGTTACACCTGCCCTTTTCAAAGCATGTGCTTGTGAGGAATGAACCTTCAAAGGAATGGGACATTCCCAAGAGTGGATGTTCCTGACAGCACAGGTGAAGAGGGAATAAATGACACAAAACATGTAAAAAGTGAGCTGTTTATCCCGGTGAAATCCCTGGAGAATGGCAGCTATGAGCCGTAGTTTCTCTCCCCTGGTTGGATTACACAGAGGTTTATATCCATTCGTTCACCTGCCCCACCTTGGCCCCAGCTTGGGCAGGAGAGAGCTAGGTTCAGATCCCAGGGGCCACCAGGTCACAGGCGTGGCACAGCTTTACAACTTTGCCACACCAGAGGCTTCAAAGAGAGAGCATGCAGGACCAAAACTGTCTGCAGGAGATGGATGTGGTTTCTTAGGATGAAAAGAAGTAGATAACAAAATGAGTTCCCTTTTTATGTACCAGCTACTGGCCCTGCTAGGCTGTCTTGCTGAAAAGCAGCCTGTTGCCAGACTTTTTCCATATGGGAATCACAGTAAAGCTGGGCCAGTATTTATGTCTTCTGCATTATAGCAGGGAAGAGCTTGTGGGAAGGACTGGGTGTTGCCAAACACCAGTAGTAGTAAAAGGTTTGGACCTACTCCCTTTCAGAAAAAGCCAACAATATGACTGCAAGTGGTACATCCCGCTCACTGACATCAGTTTCCAAATGGTTGATGAGTCTGAGGCAGTGCCCAATATCCCACTGGTACCTGATGAGGAGCTGGATGCCATGAAGATCAAGATATCCCAGATCAAGAACGACATCCAGCGGGAAAAGGTAAAGGAGTTGAGCACTCCAGGGCAATGCAGACACAGGGTCTGTGCTCAGATGAGGTGCTGGTGGCAGCTCTCCCAGGGCTGCACAGTGTGGGGAGCCAGGCTGCAACAGAGTGTTCAGCAGGGGTTTGTGATAGCCAGGTGCTTTGCTCATCCAAGTGCACAGCCTGGGTGATGCTGCCCTCTGACGAGGCAGAAACAAAAAGACCCCGTGGTTGTACCCAGCAGCTCCTCTCTTCCTATGAGCATCCATGTGGAGGGCAGGGATCTTATGCTGCAGACATGAAAAGGACTGGGAGTGTTATTTGCCAATTTCTGGCTGTTAAATTATGATCCTGCCAGTGATTTTGGTCAGAAGCCATATACTCTTGAATTTTAGCAGACTCAGTTATGCCTTTGAAGCTTTTTCCTACTTCACTGATGTCAAAGCAGCAGCAAATGTATAGAAAACAGCAATTATGCTGACAGTCAGACAGGGACATGGTGCCTCTGGCCCAGGCTTCTCTTTGCTTGCATGTTTTCTGAGAGCTGTTAGATCCCAAACCTTCCTGGAGCCTAAAAGAGGAGTAAGAGTTTGAACACTGGTGGTGTGTAGGACAGGATATGAATAGCATTGATCATGCTGTGGGAAGGTTATTCCCTGCACTTCCAAAGAACATGCTTCTGCCTCTCAGCCCTGGCTGGCTTTCAAAGAGGGCTTCCTGGAAAAAGTAAGATCTTAGGAAGAACGCTTTGTGGAAGCCGTTTACTCACCAGCTACAGGTGTCTAAGATTCATGCTTTGGTGCATCAGTGCTAAACAATACACATGGCTGGGTTTGGTACTGGATTTTATCCAGGAAAAAACGTATTTTTAGCAGACCTCTGATGAAAATGGATCAGTGGGTTGTGAGTAGGAGAGTTCTGGGTGGCTTCTACAGAAGTGCCTTAGAGTCTCCTTAGTTAAAGTCACTTGGAGGACCTGGCAGTGCTATGGCTGCCTGGTGACATGATGATACTGCAGCCTCTGGAACAGAAAATACAGGGTACAGCTGGGACAGTGGCCACACACCACTGCACTTCAGCTGGGACAGCTGGAATCAGGGAACAGAGCCCAGTCCATGTGTAGTGATTCTGCAAAAAACACCTTTCTGAGCAGCTGGGGGTCCTGTGGATCCTATTGACAGCATTTCTTCTGCTCTGGGGCCGTTTACCTATTCAGAGGGTAGAGACTGTGGATTTCAAAATAGCAGTTAGTGTAAATGAGGGCAGATTTGGAGAATAACACATGTCCTCTGCTCCCTCTCTCCCACACCCTTCAGAGAGCCAATAAAGGCAGCAAGGTCATTGAGAGGTTGAAAAAGAAGCTGTCGGAGCAGGAATCCCTCCTACTGCTGATGTCTCCCAACATGGCCTTCCGGGTACACAATCGCAATGGCAAGGTGAGAGCACCCCGTCAGCCCCGGGGGCCAGAGATCTGGGGGCTGGGGTCTGTGACTGCGCGTGCTCCTGCACAGCAAGGGCTTTGTGGCCTCTAGTGTGTGTCCTCAAAGCGCTTTCCAAGCAGCAGACACCTCACCCTTGCTGTGCCAAAGGTTATGATGGCATCCTGTAAGGCTGTGACTAATTTGCATTCAAGACTGGCATTTAAGAAATAACCACAGAAATGAATCCCCTGTCTCAACACCAGTCCTGGTGGAGCAATAGGAACAGCCCTTCACGCGAGATCCAGCTCTGCAGCAGCTTCCTTCTAGACTGCCTTGTGGCATCAAGGCTTGGCACACTCAGGGCAGTGTCCTCAGGACTGCAGCTGCCCCAGCCAGGGTTCTCTGCCAGGGGTATTCCCTGCTCTGGCAGTGCTGTAACCTCTCACTGTGGCCTTTCCATGCCCATGGCAAAGGAGTCTCACGGGAGTGTGTTACTGCTCAGTGAAAAGCCATGAGCTGGTCTCTGCTTCCTGACTGTCACTGCTTCATCAGTGTCTAGGCCTGTGCTGGAGGCTTTTGGCATTCCTGGTGCAACTGAAGTCCTGTTGTGAGGAATAGCACAAGCTGCCATGGGAGCTGCTGCAGGGCCACAGCTGCCCTTGGCAGGGTGGGGCTCTGTGAGCTCTGACTATCCGTGTTGGTACCATGGGCACGTTGCCAGAGTCCAGCCTGCCTTGACAGAGATGGGATGCAGGAAGAGGGGCAGGAGTGCCAGCAGAACAGTCTGTCCAGCAATTTGCACTGGGGGAGGGTGGGAGCAGGCAGGCCCTGCCCTCAGTGGTGCATCAGACTAATGCATACCCTATTTTCTTCCGTGTTCCTGGGTAGAGTTACACATTCCTCATTTCATCGGACTATGAAAGGGCAGAGTGGAGGGAGAATATCCGGGAACAGCAGAAGAAATGTGAGTATCCCTCAGCTGTCATTGGTACAAATACTGTGATCTTAAGAGAGTAGGGCTCCAGACGATGAGGTGTGGGACAGGCTTCCCTGCCAAAATAGAGATCTGCGTTGAAATCCATAGCACAATATGGATGTCTCCTGTCTGAGGCTGTTTGGGGAACTTCTGCTGCAGCAACTTGTGAGGAATGTGTAGAGAGTGCAGTTAGTAAATAAATGTGTGTAGAGAGTCTCCCATTTACCCTAGAGATCTGAGCTCAGTGCAATTCCACAGAGAGGGAAGAGCCACACCCTTTTCCCTAGCTCCATTCAAAAGAAACTTAGTTGCTTTTATGGCATGGTGTTTTTGGCTTTGCAAGGAACTAAGAACCCCTCTATTTCCTGTGAACCATCCTGACACTTTACTTGGACAAGTAACTGAATGTGTCCGCAGCAGAGCTGGGCTGCAGCAGCAGCAGTACTGCCCTGAGCACCTCGGTGCTGCTGCTGAGCAGTGCCCAGGGAGCACTATCCCATGTGTGCCCAGGATGAGGGGTCATGCATCCAGCCTCTCCTTGGAATTTTACTCCTCCCTCTTTCAATCTCCATGGCAGGCTTTAAAAGCTTCTCACTCACATCAGTGGAGCTCCAGATGCTGACAAACTCCTGTGTGAAGCTTCAGACCGTGCACAACATTCCCCTCACTATCAATAAAGAAGGTAAGACCTTTGGGTTTTGCTTTCACATGGTGTAGCTGCAGTGAAACTCTCCCCCTGCCTGATTTTGTGCTTTCCCCTGGAACTGCTCTTACTGTTCCCTTTTGCTACAGGTTGCAGGCATCCTCCAGTATACATTAATCAACCATTAAATGTTCCTTGCATGCAGCTGTTGTGCAAGGTATTGGAGTGCCTGGTGGGCTCCTAGCCTGGAGCAGCTTTCAGCTGTGTCTGAAAATCCTTTGCAACAACACTAATTGGCCAAAATTGTGTCAGGGACCATCCTAAATTACTACTTAATCTGCTAGTGTAGATTTTGCCTCTATAATTTACTTTTTCTCCTTTGAATTTCTTCCACGCTGTCTTGCTGATCCTAGAACTGTCACTGTAAAGGCCCCCAGTGCCAGAAGATATTACAGGTGTCAACTGTGGAACAGTCTCCTGTCTTGCTGAAATAGTGTCACTTGCTGCTGCCATCCTTTGGGGACAGTTGACCCTCTGCTCATTAATCTGTGTATTATCACCCTCATCATTCTCACTCTTGGCTCCACTGTGAATGTAACAAAATCCCTTGGGTCTTTTGCACAGATGATGAATCCCCAGGTCTCTATGGATTCCTGAATGTCATTGTCCACTCTGCCACGGGATTCAAGCAAAGCTCAAGTGAGTTGCAGTTCTGGGGCACACAAGAGGTACTGACAGGGGTAGATAAGCCATGTGCTGGGACAGCTGGACGTGGATTGCAGCATCTGTGGTGATGGTGAGGAGGAGAGGTGTTTTGGGGAACTGGAAGTTCCTACTCTTAACTCCCGAAAAGACCACCATCAAGGATCATGCACACAGCATTTATTGTTAGCCCTGGTCTGTTTAAGCAGTGCTTGCTGATTACCCAGCTGTTCTAGAAACAAGTCAGCCCTTATCCTGAATTCTTTCAGCTGTATTTTGTTTTGTAATGAAAGAATGAAAGGTGTTCTCTGGCATCCAGAATTTTTGTTGGGAAGAAAGTGGTGTTAAAGTTCAGGGGAATGACTTGATAGAATGCTCAAAAAAGGTGATAGAGCTTCTTAAGGGCAGCTGGCCGATTTATATGGGATGGTATTACTGGTACTAATACAGAGATGATTGAAATGAAGGCACCTTGGGCAAGTGATTATTGCAAGTTAAGATATTCTAGATTTTTTTTTTTTAAGTTTTTGTCCCTGTCTCCCCTCCTCAGATTTGTACTGCACGTTAGAGGTCGATTCTTTTGGGTATTTTGTGAACAAGGCCAAAACTAGAGTTTACAGAGACACCACAGAGCCCAACTGGAACGAGGTAGGTTTGATTTTTCTTGATGTGGCTTGTTCCATGTGCCAAACATTAACACATGATGGGCAGAAGACGTGCCAATGAAGGAAGTTGCTGTATGCTCAGCACTTGTGCTGCACATGCTGCTCTCAGAAAACACTTTTCTGCCAGGTTCATTTGGCTGTCAGGACTTGCAGAAGGTTTTCTCTTGGATTAGCGGTAGTTAAACAAACAGTTTGATACAAATTATTCTTGTCCAGTATTTCATCTTTTAAACAGATGCATGCTTGATCATTTTTTTTAAGCCACAAATAAAAATATGTTGAAGGAGATGGTTTTGCTTATTTGTTGAGAGGGGGAAGAATTAGCTGTAGACATTTTGCCTGTTTACAGCCAATTTAGACCTGCTGGTGAGCAACATTTCTTAGAAGGAAGGTGAGCACATTTGTGTCTTTGAATAATACTTTGCTGAGACCTGTGAAACCTGACTAAGGAGTGAGCCGTCTTAGTCTCCAATTTGACCACCTTATAGATACAAAGTACAATTTCAGCTTATTTCTAGACCAATTCTAGTAGGGAGGAGGTTTTGGCCAGTCTTTAATGTTCTTCTGATGAGTATTAAAGAGACTGTATTGAGTATTCTGAGACTGGTGTCCTGTTGTGATGCAGCCATTGCTCTTTCCTTTCCTGGTGCCCTGCAGGAGTTTGAGATTGAGCTGGAGGGCTCACAGACACTGCGGATTCTGTGCTATGAAAAGTGCTACAACAAAACCAAGCTCACCAAAGAGGATGGAGAGAGCACAGATCGCATCATGGGGAAAGGACAGATCCAGGTAAGACTGTGCTCAACTCATTCCTGATACCCTTACTGCAAAACATCACAGGCCTTTTGAATCCTGCAGTTCACTCCAGAGGTTTTTTCTGCCTTCTTATTGTCTCAGCATTGAAGATTTTTCCCTCAGATAGTGAGGTGCACAGTGTGATTCACAGGCAGAAAATCAGCAGCTTTGTCCCTCTTGCTTTGTGCCCTATGCCTGCTCCATGGAATAGCTGCTTGTTTTGGTCTCTCATTTGCCCATTAACTTCAAAACTTCCACACCACTGTATAGGAACTGCCCCTGGCACTGGGCACTGGGGAAGATGCTTCATTTGTGACAGGAGGATGCAAGAATACTCTCTCTACTGTGTAAATCATGTGCAGAAAGGCTGCCATCTGTGAGTGCTGGAGGTTGATGGATGTGTTGGCCAGGCCCCGGGACAGCCTGCCTGTCCTAGTGACTGCCATGGCCAGCGTGTGGTGTCCATGACAGCAGGCAGCATCTGAGGAACATGTCCATTGCTGGGAATTGGCCTGGGACACTTTGTGTGGCAGGTGTGTAATGCAGTGGGGGAGGTGATGATTGCAAAGGGCTGCTGCACTTGGGCAGCTGCTAAAGCTGTGTGTGTGCTCACTTTAGCTGTGATAGAGCACTAAAGCTGGATGTAGGAGAAATCAGGCCTTGTGTGGAGGAAAACATGGGGAACGTATGTCCCCCATCCTGTTCTAGTTTGTTGCACCGTCTGTCCACAACTTCAGGAGGGTGTTCAAATGCCTGCTCTGAGGACGCATTCTTTGTGTTGGAGTGGCTGTTGAACAGAACAGGGACCCTGCCCAGATACCTTTTCCTTCCATGTCATGTTTAAAGATCTCACCAGTTCCCCTCCATTTAGGTCTGGCTGTTCATCTCCCTGAGGATGACAGCTTTCCCTGGCACTGGAGTGATGGTCATGCAGGCCAAGGCCGTTTGTGGGACTGCAGAAGCAGCTCAGGGGGAGGGTGGCCTGTGGGATCACATCCCACCTTTGCTCTGGCAGGGTTCGTTACCTAAATGACTCGGATCAGGCCTCTTCCTTCCTTCTCTCCTGTTTTCAGGGAGAGCTTTTGTCTCAAATGCGTGGTGGGATTTGAAGGGAGCTCGTGTGCAGATCAATAAATGCCAGCACAGGCTGGCTCCGGTGTGTGTGTCTCGGCTAGCCAGAAATCCCTATGTCCCTTCAGCTAACAAAGGCTATTTTCCACAGAGCTGAGCAACTACAAAAGAGCAAGTTTTCAGCCCTGAAATGCCCTGGAGATTTATGTGCTCATAACAGAGAACCCTGAAATCACTGACCTGCTAAATTCTACAAATATGTTACATAGAAAGATTAAAAAAAACACCAAATAAAATCTTTTAAATTTTTGGCATTTTTTTTCCTTCTCACAGCTGTGGGCATTTTTATGCACAGCAATTGTATATTTTTGTAAATATATTTTATACTTAAGTAAATAAAAATGCTCTTTGATGGAAATTAAATATTAATTGCATCTTGATTCTTTTAGAGAAACCTAGACAGTGGGAAGGTTAAAAAAATCAATTGAAATGTTTTTAATCAATGTTTAAATGTTGCATTCTGTTGTATCATAAAAGGCACATGCAAAAGCTCTGGTTTCTGTAAATCCCCTTTGCACTTTATAAAGAAACTTGATGAATTGCCAGAGTAAATCCTTATTTTCAGTGATTTCTGTCCCATCATGGATTTCAAATACTACTGAATCAAAGAGAAGTCATATGACAGTCTGGTAAGATTTTGGATTGATAAAAATTATTAAAGGTTTTGATTTTGGTTTAGTTCTATTTTTCAAGTTAACACCATTTCTCTATTAAGAAACCATAATAATGCAACAACGAAATCTGATTACAGCCTGAAGGTTGGCTGTTCTCCCAGGTGCTTTTATATCAAATTTGTTTACCTTAGAGTTTGTAGTTTATCCTGGGTTTCTGATTGTTGTTGCACTGTCATTATTCAGCCCAGGTCTGTCTGTCTAAAGGCAAGGTCTGTGAGGTTGGGTGAGGGTTTTTGTTTCATAAATTCCTTTTAGTTAAAAACTCTGGGAACATGAAGAGTCGTGTCTGCATCCTCCTGTTGATAAAAGCAGAGAAGTTTCTGTTGGCCAAATTGCAGTGTATTGTTAAGCCATGTCTTATTGTAAATATGCAACTTCCCACTACTGGGAATTCTGACTCACCAAATACTGAGCCTCAGTGATGAAGACAATCAAGGAGACTAGGACTGTTTTGGCTGTAAAAATGTTTATTAAATCTCTCAGTTACATTATGGCAGTGAAGGAAGGAAGGCTGGAAATTGGTCCATGTCACAAGTTTCCAGGAATGGGCAGCAATTTTAATAGCTCCCATTGCTCATATTTTCTTTTCCTATGGAATATTTTATTTGTCTGTCTTTACAGCCAGATGCAAGAGCTGATTTTTTCCTGCCAATCTTCAAGTTTTTTATCTCTGAAACATAAACCCATGAGGTTTTAGTGTAGGAGAACCTCCTGTAGGAGTGAAGTCCTCACCAGACCTGGGCACAGCAGTGCTGGGTGTGCGGTGTTGAGCTGACTGGCACACATGGTTTGGGGCTTTTGTGCACCTCAGGCATGAGAAATACTATTTTTGTGTACTGTGAAACTGAAATTACTGGAGGAGCTGGAGGAGGACAGAATGGAGATCACATGATGGGAGGAAATGTGAGCCTCAGTTCAGCTGTGGGCATAAGCCCCTCTCATAAGCACCCTGGGCTTTTCTTTCTGTTGATACCTTGCAGTCCATCTTTGGCACTTGGCTGGCCCTTTGGCTTCTTGAATTTTGCACTTCGTGTGGCAGACACATCCCCGTGTTTGGAGTGCAGCAGCCTTTTGTTTGGCATTGAGACTGTACCAGGTGGGCACATTGGTCAGCAGGACCAGCCTGGCCGTGGGAACTGTGAGTGAGTGAAGTGATACTTCACCCTGCGATCCAGCTCCTCCCACTGGTGCCTCCTAGAAATGCCGTTTCCTTTGCTGTTTTCTTTTTCTGCATGATCAGCTCAAGCTAAATATTTCCTTCTCCCTCACAGCAGTGCTGGAAAATCAGGGAGGATGTGACCTTAGATCACTCATTCTGTGGAATAGCACCGTTCCTCTGTTGCCTTGCAGAACAATCACTCTTATCTTAATTATCTGGGATGTCTCAGTGCCCATGGCTATTTCAGGCATTAGGTTGTTTTCCATGTAAACCAAATTGTCCCATGCTGTACCTCCCAGGTGTTAACTTGGAAACCTTTTACTCACTCCAGCTTGTTTAAACAGTTTGCTGAAGCAGAACATTGTCCCAGCAATGAAAATAGGGGGGAAATGAAGAAGGCAATGGGTCATGGCTAAAGGGGGATGGTGGAAAGGATTAACCTGTCAGTGGGGAGCTGTGAGAAGAATGGGGTTATGGCAGGACTGGGAGTTCCCAGCAGCAGTGAAACTCTGATAACATATATGTCACATTAGTTACGGTTCAAAATTGATGGAGTGTAAAGTTGCCTGAGAAATTTAATAAAGGGAAGAAGTACTGTGAATGAATACATAAAACACACTAACCTTAATGTTCCACAGTCCATGCTCTTCCATTTCCACTGAGGCTTCTTTGTTTTTCCCTCCTTCTGCATGTTTTCTTTTCTCTCTGGGGAAAAGGAAATAATAATCAAGCTCTCTGTGGTGGTTTCCTAGGGCAGAGCATAGACACCCTTCCTAGGGCCTGGCTTGCATTAGCCAGAGCAGCATCCCCAGTTTGCCTTTTTCCAGGTTCTCACCACAGTGCTGTGCACTCCCAGCACAGCGCTCCCAGCAGTCCTTTCCTGACTGCTGTGCCCTGTCTGAATTCAGCTGAGCTGCTACAAGGACCAGAGACCTGTACTCAGAAACCCCTGTGGTGCTGAGCTGCTTTGTTCTGCTGTGTTTTGGGCAGGATACAGGGAGGTATTGGCTTGATTCATTAGTGAATTTGAGGCTGTAGCTTGCCACTGCCAATACCAAAGGCCACAAGGGGACTGGCAGAGTGGTTGGTTTGTATTTTCCTGTTCAGCATGAGCTTTTGGTGGGGGCTGTGCAAAGAAGCCCATGCAATGCAGTCTGTGAGGGTTTTAGCAGGTCTGTCCTATTTGCACAGAGCATGGAATCAGCACAGTGGCTCTGCTTCAATGGAGATGGGGCAGGTCACTCAAAGCAAGCAACTGTTTGGAGGAACTGTGTAGAGGAGCAGTAAATTCCACTGTCAAATGCAGAGGCAGCAGCTGCACAGTGCCTCCCCTGCTTGAGCTGGCACAGCTTGCTCAGAGCTGCCTCCCTTTGCCATGCTGGCCGTGGATTGCATTTTTCTACTCAGCTTTCTTTCAGGTCACTGATCTCCAAATCAGGCCAGAAGACAGCATGGCCCCATTTGTCCTTTGTGCTGGAGCATCACTCTTGCTAGCTCATTGTCCTCAGTGTGCTCTCTCCCTGCCTGCTCAAGCTGCCCTTTCCCTCTTTTGCTCTTGCTGGCCTCAGAAGGTCAGTCATCACTTGGGACCATGACTGAAGCTTGGTTGAAATCCCAGTGACAATTCTTGGTTTCCTGTTGACTCTGTTATGTCCTGCTGTGACTTATCAGACTGTTAGACCTGATCTTCCTGTCTCACTCAGTGTTGCTGAGACTTTATTCAAGCTTTGCTCCTTTAATAGCTTCCATCATTTTGCTTTGTTATTTAAAAAGCACCTCGGAGGAATTTGGGGCTTTTTTCCCCCTAATTGCTGTTATTACCAGTGATTTATGCAGGGTTGGCTGGGTCAGCCAGCCCTGGTGCCTGTTCTCCCTGGCTGTCCCCATTCAGTACAAGGCATTCTCCAGCAGGAGTCAAACAGTAGGAGGGAGTGCAGGGGTCCTGCCAGCTCTGCAGGAGAGTTCAGAAACAAGGGAGCAAGAGGCAGCAGCAGGTACATGGAGGCTTACTTGTACTCCTGGCTCAGCCCCAGCAGTTATCCAGCAAGGAAACGTCTCTGTGAGCTCTCAGCTCCAGCAAGGAAAAGTCTGCGAGTTCTCAGCTCCAGCACTCTGCTTCTGCTTGTTCTTTGCAGCAGTGTCAAAGTTACTCGAGACAGAGCAGGATGGTGTTGGACTCATATTTTTTAACAGCTATTTATTTGATTTTGTTTTGTGCCATGGCAGGAATTCCCTGGTCATTACTAAGACATACCCAGTAATACCTCTTAGCTTAAATAAACTGTAACTGGATTTTGCTGGACTCTTCCTCTGAAGTTTTTGGCAAATATTCAAACCCTCTTTCCCCTTTAGTTTTAAACTATAAATAATATAACTCCCTCCTATAAATAATACACTCAGTGACTCTGTTCTAAAAGCATATGGAAAACTGGTTCCCAGCAAGAGGATTGGCTGTGACTGTGTCCATCAGCAGGGCCATTTTGGCAGCTTAACCAGATGACTCCTCAGAGCTGGAGATCAAGCTTTCAGGAATACTTAGCATGTTTGCTCCTCATAGGAAACCAGACACTTCAGAAATGGTTTCCTCTTGATTCTGGGAAAGAATTCAGTTGTTGAAAGAAATCAAGCATCCAGCACGGAAGTTCAGGGTAGAACAGCCTAGAAACTGGCCAGCTCGTAGGGCCCTTGGCCAGCCCCACAGGCGGGGCGGATCTGTTCTGCCGGAGTTAAAAGCGAACCCCTTTGGCGAGCAGTCCTGTGTTTGGGGTCGCTGAGGCACTGAAGCCAAGCACTGCTGCCCATTGGCCCCCTGGACCTTTGCACAGTCCTAAAATGTGGGAGCTGCTGGTTACTGACAATTCCTTGCAAGGGCTCTTCAGGAATTTCTGCCAGCGTTGCACCTACAGGAGCCGGTCCAATTCGACAGGGAAGCATGTGTGTGCCGGCAGCATCCCGGTGTGGGCTCGTGTCCGTAACAGAGCGCGCAGGGATAAGGTTGGCCTCACTTGTTCTGTTGCTGCTTGGGGTCTCTGCAGTGGGAGGAAGCAGGGAGGAATTTTGCTCTCTGCTGCTTGCTTTTCTTTGGGGAGTGGGGAAGGTTAAGGTGGGGGCTTGTCTCTGTAGCTGTCAGCAGCACTGCGCTGCTCTGTTGATGATCTGAGTGCGACCATGACCGTGTCTAAGCTCTCCCAGAATTTCCTGCTGCTGCCATTGTTCCAGCATTTCCCTCCCCTGCCAGAGCTCTCTGGCCCTGTGTGGGGCTCTGTGAGAGGGGGGAGCTGTGCTGCAAAGCAGCTCTGGTTATGACTGCCTGTTTGCTGGCAACAGTAAACTCAAAACAGAGTTTGCTGCAGTTGCCTCCTCCTGGTCTTACTGTGCCTCCGTGTTCAAGAGCCAAGTGTTACAAAGCTGTCTCAGGAGGCACTGAATTCTTGCTTTGGCTGGTTCCAATGGCTGATCAAGCCCCCAAGGAGACAGCTCCTCCTCTCTCTTGCCAGTCCCCTGGAGCTGAGTGCCACTCCTCAGCTCTTCGGATTTGTTTGGGCTCTCCCAAGGCAGTAGTGGCATTGCTGGGTGACATTCTAACACTTGAGTCAGCTGCTCCCCAGCCTCACAACTGTCCACTCGAGATCAAGCAAAGCTGAAAATGAGAGATTGGAACTTGTTTCTGTTTAACGAGTGCTTGCAATAGCAGGGCCTAGTGTTCTTTCTGCCTCTATGCTGAAATAGAAATGAAAAGGAATAGGCTGTTTGAAGGACAACTTTCCATGATTTTTCAGCAGACTCAAACACTGGTTGTGCTCCCTGAGGTTGCCTTTATTGTTGAGCAGACACTGCTCTCATATTGCTGGGTTTTCCATGTGTATGAACCCTCATCAGCCCTGTTTAGAGAACTGGACAATATCCAAAACCTGGTTTCCCTGAAACCAGGGAAACTTTGGAGTGTGGGTTTTCCTATGGAAAAGAAATAACAAGGTAAAAGTGATTGTGATTGTGCTCTGCTCACTTGCAGAAGCCTTCCAGGCTAGCTGGTTTCTCTGAAGTCTGTTCCTAGCTTAATGGGTAACTTCTGTTTTCCAGCTGGACCCACAGGCACTGCAGGACAAAGATTGGCAGCGCACAGTCATCTCAATGAATGGGGTAAGCATGGCAAACAGAAATTAGCTCTGCTTCTGTACCTCCTTTGGGCTTTATTTCTTTGCTCTTCATTGCAGCATGAAAAAAAAAAAAAAAAAGAAAATGTTTAAAAAGTAACAGCTGTTCTCTTTGGTTCAGGTGGAAGTGAAGCTGTCAGTGAAGTTCACCAGTCGGGAGTTCAGCCTGAAAAGGATGCCGTCCCGCAAGCAGACGGGCGTGTTTGGGGTCAAGATTGCTATTGTCACCAAGTGAGCTGATGGGTCACGTTTCTCCCCGCTGTGTTTCAGGAAGACAACTGGCCAGTGGGGTGCACCTGCCTGTGTCCCCCTCAGGGGTTTGGCAGTCCGGCCTGCTCCATTAGTGTAGGAGGGTAGATGTGGCTGCAGACAGGAGATGCTTTACAATCTCTGAGCTTCATTTTTTGCAGAGATAAAATCCAATGTGCACACAGGCTATTTACTGACAGCCTATCACGCCTCTGAATTCCGGAAATCCCCCTTGCACTTGCCTTCTCTAGTTAGCTGACATGGTCACAAATTTCCAGAGCCACTGAACAGTGTTGTTTCCTTTCCATAATCAAAAATGTTCAAGGTCTTTGGATCCCATTGTATTATTTTAACCCCTGATCTTTTGTCATGAATCATTTGCCAGCAGAAACCTGTTTGTTCTGTTGTATGGTTTGGGAAGTGTGGTATTTCCTCCCCATGGTATTGCATCAGTTTGAAAGCAAGAGAGTTGCTATGTATGCAAGGGCTGTTTGGGAATCCTCGGATTACCTGGGCAGAGTCGCAGGCTCTGGGGGCACTGGGACCTGGCCAAGAGCTCAAGTGCTCAGGGAAGCTGCAGAACAGCCAGAGCAAGGCTGAGACAGTCAGAAAACCCTCTGCAGTTTTAAAAGGAGTTCTTCAGCTCAATCCTGACTGCCTGCTCAGACTTCTTATCACCCCATTTTCCAGAAGAGGTTTGCACAGGGAAATGTCAGGGTGCTTGTAGCCATCCTGGCTGGCTGGGGAACAGGCACGGAGGGCCTGGGCTGAACTGAACTCTTCTGTCTGGCTTTCTTCAGGAGAGAGAGGTCGAAGGTGCCATACATCGTACGGCAGTGCGTGGAGGAGATCGAGCGGCGCGGGATGGAGGAGGTGGGGATCTACCGCGTCTCTGGAGTTGCAACCGACATCCAGGCTTTGAAAGCTGCCTTTGATGTCAGTAAGTATTTGGGTCTGATTTTTCCCTTTGCTCTCTTAAGAACCTGCCTGAGCTCCCTGTCAGGTGGCTGTGCTATTTTTAATCTTATGTTGCCCAAGAAGCATTAAGAAGTAGAGATTCTCACTTAAGGAAAACAATTTTAACCCTAGCTGCACATTTTATTTACTGATATAACCCAAGACATACGACAGGATGGATCCTTGTACCAAACAATGCTGCTTTTACTCTTCCCAGCAGACATGAAATGATGGCTTTACCTGCCTTGCCAAATCTTTGTAAATGGCATTCACCTCTCTGGGGGAAAACGTCAGCAATCAGAAGTCATAATTTCCTCACTGTTGTGAGGTGTCCAAATTAATAGAAGTCCTTAAAATAAAGAGTGTTTTGTGAAAGCCGGTGTTCCTTAGAACTAGGAGGGGTATTTATGAAACTGGGGTTGGGTGGTCAGGGCTTCTCTCCCTACCTCCATCTGGACTGATGTACAGGCTTAGAAAATTAGATCACTTTGAGCAACCTTTGCAAAGCTGTCTTTGATCTTGAGCAGAAAAAGGCTCCTTACTGATGCTACATTTAAAAGAGCGGCCTGTATGTCCCAAAATGCACCTGAGATCAGGCAGGTGAAATGCTTCCAAATTGCTGAGGTACAAAAAGTGAAATTTTTCCCTACTTCCAGCTTCCATGTGATGGTCCAAGAACTGTTCAAGCCACACTCCAAAAGTCACAAGATCTGTGCCAGACACCCAAATTCACCCTCCTTGCACTTTTCCTTCAGTTTCTAGTGAAATTTCCTTCTTGAGTTTTCTTTTCAATCACTCTAAGATATCAAAATCCACTGATGAATCACTGCTAGTGGAAGGAAGGGTCTTTCACAGTTTGAAAAACAACTTTTTAAATTTCTGTTAAATGCTGGCTTACACCGCTTTATGAAACCAATGCTGGTTGGTGTTTCGTTCAGGGAGAGGGGCTGGTTTTGTTGTTCTTAATAGTAACAAAACGGAAATATAAGCCCTGAATTGCCTTAGCTACACTCAGTGGGGAGTTAGAGAATCTCAGAATCTCTTAGTTTAAGCTGTTAGAGACAGGGAATTGGAATAACAACTGCTGTCAGTAATAAAAGTTGAAATGCATATAAATACAGTCAAGTAGGGCTTGTTCAGATCAGGCCAGGCACAGCACAGCTAGCCCTGGGAGGGTGAGGTTCCCTGGCTTGACGTAAAGCAGTGAAGTGTTTGCAATCATCTGTACAGTGCTTCTCAGCTGGAAGGTTGCTCATTTAATCCGGAGAAATGTAAACAGGAAAACTCCCAGTTATTTGGGTAGAGACAAAAGATAAACAGACCCAAAGCGAGGAAAAGAAGGAATGCAAAGCCAGCAGTTCCTTTACCCTTCCTCTACTTTCTCTTCTTTCAGATAACAAGGATGTGTCAGTGATGATGAGTGAGATGGACGTTAATGCCATTGCAGGCACCCTCAAACTGTACTTCCGGGAGCTGCCGGAGCCCCTCTTCACAGATGAACTGTACCCCAACTTTGCTGAAGGCATCGGTAGGTGCAGGACAAGGAGCCCTTGGTAATGGAGACTCTTCCGTAGGAGGCCGCTTTTAAAGCGTCATAAAACCCGTATTTATAGTGTTGGACGAAAGCTGGAACAAGCTGTGAGGGGAGTGGAATGGAGCTCAGAATGACCATTGCCTTCCCACGTGGTGCAGTAGGGGTGCTTGCCATGCTGTTCTGCAAGCTGCAAAAGCCCAGGTTTCTGAAGGACAGGTTCAGAACAGAATGCCAGCCTGCCTGCTGGGGCCCTGCACACTCACTGCCCAGGCAGGCTTCAGGGAAGCCCCCTTTGGAGGGCAGGGGGATATGTACCTCATCCTATCTTGATGCAGAGAAAAACATCAATGATTGAAAGCCTCAAAGCACTTGAACTGCTTTGAAAGAGAGAGAAAAGGATTCTTAATGCATTTGTGAAATAAAGGAATGAGACGCTGTGGGGTATTGATGTGCAACTCTGACCTTCCAGCCTATGATGATGTAGTCACAGTCCTTTTGGGACCATCTGTATTGGCTGTTCTGGGACGTGGCTCAGTCAGATTTGCTCTCTGCCTGTGGTAATGTCTTGTTCTCTGTCTTGCAGCACTTTCAGATCCTGTTGCAAAGGAGAGCTGTATGCTGAATCTGTTGCTGTCACTTCCAGAACCCAACCTTGTGACATTCCTTTTCCTTCTGGACCATTTAAAAAGGTAATATGTGGTTCCTTCAGAAATGCATTTAATGTGTAAAGCATCGGCTATTTTGAAAAGTGGAGCCTTTTCTTTAAATACCTGCTGAATCACAGAAATGAAGAAGTATTTGCTGATCTGCTGTGCATGCTCAGCAGATAACTATTGTCTCATACTCATTTAGTGAGGTAGTAAATCCTGAATTCCATTTCCACTCATACTGAAAAAGGATTAGAACTGGAGGAAAAGAGAAACAAAAGAGTCAGGGCTTATCTATGGCAAATGCAAATTTCTGCTGCAGTGTCACTGAGACTGCACCTGCATCTGGATACACAGACCAGGAAAGGTTTCTGTATAAACCATGAAGATTTACCTGTATTTAAGGTCTAGGGAACCCTGTCTCAGAAGGTGTCTGAAATCCAGTATGATCTAGTTTTTAAATTCCAGCACTTTGCCTAACTGCAGTTGTCAGTTCCTTTTATAGTCGAGTCTTTCTGATTTTGTATAGGTCTTTGGTTATATGGTTGTACCTGTGAAAAATTAATTCCATGCATTTGACATTATTGCAATAAGCTGGCTTAATGCTTGCCCAATGTGTTGATTTGCGTAAGTGTGTTGTACATACCACAGACTGTCCCTGGAGACATGAAAGATCATCTTGTGATTGAGATTCTGGATTAAAATCCCGGAAATCTGGGCTTCAGTTGTGTTTCTGCTACAGACTTTTCTGCCCTTGGGCAAATTTTTTAAACTTTGTGCCTTGGTTTCTCATTTATAAAACTCAGATATTTATGAAGGTCTGCCTTGTGCATTATTTCTTCTCCCAGGGTTGCTGAGAGGGAAAGCATCAACAAGATGTCCCTGCATAATCTTGCCACTGTCTTCGGACCAACACTGCTCAGACCTTCGGAGAAGGACAGTAAAATCCCTGCTAACCCAACCCAGCCCATCACAATGACTGACAGCTGGTCACTAGAAGTCATGTCCCAGGTAAAATCCTGAATGTGCCATTCCATCTTGTGAAGACACTTTCTGGGAAAGCACAGACCTATGGCAGGCCTGGCTCAGTGACCCCTGGGTTTTCATGGCCATTTTCATGGTAAACATAAAACAACAGACATTTTAGTAATTTTATAACAGTGCTCCTTCAGGCAGGTTAATTTGCATCTGTACAAATATGGCTTTTCATGAAGGAATGTATGTGTCTGTGCATCCTGGGTGTGCTTGTGCATGGGAAGAGTTTTTGGGGAGCTGTGTCGCAGCACCATGCTGCTGGCCTGGGACAAAAGAATTGGCAGTGTTTCCACAATGCTCCTCAGTACTTAAACCACCTTCACTGATCCACAACAAAATTCTTTGGCCACTGCTGCCTTTGAAGGCAGAGGACTGGAGTCAGTGAGTCAGACTGGTTTGTATTTCTCCATTGAGTAATGGCAGATTCTAGATTTAATTTTTTTCTGTGCTGGAACCACCAGCACAATTTTTCCACCTGGAATCTAAAAAGAGTGTCTCTGAAGCACGTCAAGTTCTACTATTTTTACTGCTGTTATCCAGCATATTAAATACACAGCTGTTAGATGTCCCAGAGAGAGCTGTATCACCAGCTCTCACACAGCCAGGACGAGAAAGAATTTTCACAGGGCTTTAGTATTATCTTGTCATTTCTCTTTCCAGGTTCAAGTTCTTCTGTACTTCCTGCAGCTAGAGACTATCCCTACCCCGGACAGCAAGAGGCAAAGTATTCTCTTTTCTACAGAGGTGTAGGTGCCTGTGGTACCAACAGGACACAAACTGCTTTTGGCATAACTCTGTCCCCCTGGGAAAAAGATGACTGGTGTATCCTCGGACTGGCCTGTTCCTGTGCTGGGGGATTCCAGCCCTCAGTGCTTCTGTGTTTGTTAACCAGAGACAAGCTGGAAAGAGTGGAGAAAAACCTCCTTGTGCTGGTAGAACCAGAACTAACCGGAGATGGAACTGTGCGGAATCTCCACTAGAAGGAGCAATAGACACTTGGACAAATGCACCACAGAATGTGGTGATTATTCTTGTTAGGAATGTGACAGAAGGTATTCCTCATTTTATGGATTTAATTTATCATAAAGAAACTTCAGGATTTCTACTGGACCACTTGATAGGACACCCCTTTTTGGGAGAGGGGGCGTTAAATGATATATCACAACTGTGTCTTTAATAACTGCTGTTTTTCAAGTACTGTTCGAGGCCACAAAAAATAGGATTGCTTTGCAAGAGGAAGGAGAAGAGAAGGGTCTGGGATCTAAAATTCTCTCCACAGAAATTTAAGTCTTGATTTGAATATTGTTCTAAAGAAATCAAAGAGTTTTATGTACAGCTACAACTGTTGTCTGGTTGGGGGCTGGGTTTTTTATTTTGTTTGTATGGTTTTTTGGCTCACCCAGCCTTTCCCATAGAAATGTTTGTACACCCCAGGGAAGGAGATGCCCAGCTCCTGCCTATGTTGCACTTCTGATGGATTTTGTTGGGTTGAGACAGACTCAACAAAATTTAATAAATAAATACAGCAAATTAAAGAGAGGCAGGGAGAAGAACAGTTAGTGATTCTGTTGTTTGTTTGCTTATAAAAGCAGGGCACTATTATCCAGGAAGGATTGCTAAATTCCTTAGACCTCACCAAACTTAATGAAAATTAATTGGGAAGACTATTAATACCCAACACTCCAAAGAAAACGCATTATCTCTGCAAAAGTAATTGAAGAATTTGTGGATTAAAAAAAATCAACGGCTCTCAGTTTGGCTGGCTGCTTACTCCAGACTTTTAACAGAACATAATTTTATTTTTTTTGATACCTGAATTTTTGGAGGCTTTGTACATTGTTTCTACAAGAGTCTTTTTCTGATAGATACAAACGCTCTGAAAAAATGCCAGAATGTACTTTTTGGACAATCTAGCAAGTAGCATGCATTGTGGATTCTCCAGAAATTCCAACTCTATTTTAATTAAGAGCAGTGGAGAAATTTCTGTGGAACTCCATCTAGCAGTACAAAAGGTCTGTCCAAACACCAATTTTGTATTTCCCTCCCTAAATCAGTTGAAGCTACAGGGGTGGAAAAGGCAGTAGTATTTGTCCAGGGAATTGAAACTGCAGAATCTAATTGCTGGTATCCAGAGCTAGCATTCTGGCTCTGAAAAGTTGTGCCAAACATCCTGGGGGTGGGAGCGAAGCCATTGTCCTAAACTGTTCCAGCCCCTGCTACTCCTACCCAGCTATGCAGCATCCATTTAGTGGCATCTGTCCATCAGCATCCTGGCAAGAAGTACAGCTGGAAGACAAGGGAAGGAAATGGCACAAAAAGGGGAGGGAGGGACAGATGTTGAAAGATTGGTAGGGTCAGGTTGTCTACATCATTTGCAGGGAAAAATGACACAGAAAGCAACTCCTCTTGTGCTGAATTGCACATTTTCTGATAGGTGATCTGCAAACTCTCAATTCTAAAAAAATAGCAAAGGAGTGTTTCAAGCAAATAGAAAAAAATTATAGGGAGATTATTTTGTAGTCACTGTAATTCTGACTGCTGCAGAATATTAGAAATTATTGTACTGTGAAGTTGCGAAATCAGAAAGGAACAAATATAAATTTCAATTTTGTGAGTATATCAATATTTTGCATGCTTTGTAAGGATTCTTATAGGAATTTAATATTGCTTAGTATCCCTCCCTCCTTAGGTCTGGGAGCAAACCTCTTTGTAATGTAATGTGCAACTAGAAATTCCTTCTCTCTTGTATGTATTTCCACGACATTCCAACTTCTGAACCGGCAAAAAAGAAAAACTGTCTGTAGTAGGAGGTGCTTTTTGGGGGAGGGAGGGAATGAAGGCAAGGAAACTTGAAGGCTTAAGATTTTGCTTTTTTAAATTTTTATATTCATTTTTTGCCTGTTTGAAGGTAGAAATTGGTCACAATCCTGAAAAACCATTGACTTGAGCCATGTCGTGCAGAGCAGTAAAGCATTCTCTGTGTTTGCTTCTCTGTATTTGTTCTCCCTTTTCCCCAGCAGCTCTACAGCAATCCTTGCACTCCTGCCTGCTCCCACTCGGGGGATGGACCTGAGGCAGGAGCACTGCTGACGACTTCATGGAAAAGGGAGAAAACCCAAGCTACACCTGCTGCTGGGTGATAGCCTTTTCCTTTGGTGTTTGGAATCTGTGGCTGCTCCTTGCAGTGTTGAAACTGGAAAGTAATACCATAATGACTGTGCCAATTTACTTTTGCCCTACTTTTTAGTTTTTATTTATATAGGAAGTTAATTTTAATATTAGATTACTGATCTATAATATGTAACCATGAGAAAATTGCTTTTGCTTTGGTTACTGTGAGAGGTTGTTGCTGTCAGTCTCTCATTACAATGCTCAGTTCTAATGAAATGTTATCTAACATGCAGGCATGTGGATCAGGGAAAAAAAGTTAATTTAACTTAACCCATTAATTATTTCTGTTAAGTATGAATATGTTTTCCCCAAAGCTGGTAATTTTGGGCTGGAAAAGATAGTGGATCGTATTGCTGATGATGAAATAATGGACTGATTTGAAATACGAGAATTGATTTCTTGAATTTCCTTTAATTTTGCAATTAATTTTTTTCCAATAGTCTTATGTTTTCAGAAATTAAGTATTTCCAAAAAGGCTTTTATGTTTTTTTTTTCCCCAGGGATGTTGGTTGGGTTTTTTTGTTTATTTGGAGGGGGTTTTTTGTTGTTGTTTTTTTTGGGTTTTATTTTATTTTTTTTTAATAAGCCTTATCATACTTAAACAAAAAGGGAAATGCAAAACTTGGCTTTAGAAAAGGCCTTCTGATTTCTCCTCTTATACATTCCCTTGTGAGTTGTGTCAGAAGACTGAACTCTTTAATTTTCTAAGTTAAAAGGTACAATAAAAGCAACACAAGAGCAAACTAGCAAAAAGGTCCCCTTTATGTATGCACTGGGAGATTTTGCTCCTTCAGTTTCTAATGTATTGGAGAGACTTTTCTACAAATGTCGCTTTCAGGAACAGGAATCTGAAATGTTTAAATTTTCAGCTAAGGAAATTCAGGTGATTAGGATAGTCTGTGTCTCTCCAGCTTAAGGAGAGGAATAAGCATCAGTTTCTTGGCATTTAGAAACTACCTTAAAATTCTTGTGGGTTTTTTTAACACTGAATAGGTTTTTAAGTAAAATTGTTAAAAGTTAAGCAAATGAAGGGAAAAGTTTTCAAAGATGGACAAGAAATAACAGTTACTAGCTCAGAGTCATCTTTGTGTTTGTGTATGCTTTGTATGGGAGGGAAGTGTCAGAAACCAAATTGAAATACATCCATTCAAATGCTGCTGGTGTTCTTTATTCTTGCACATTTTTAACAAGTTGAGGTAGTAGCTAAGCTATTTCAGGCTGTATTTTAATGCTGCTATTTTTCAGTGTATAGCTAAGGGCAAAATCCAGCAGTGGGGTGCCCATCCTTGCTGGTGCCCACTGCCCGCCTCAGCTCTGGCCGTCGTCGTGCACATGCGGAATCGTCCGGCCCTCGTGGTGTTGGCCAGGAGGTGGTGGAAGCACAGAGGATATTTATGGGAGGTGCAGGATTTTTACAGTTTATTAGTTTTACCTGTTTAAAACTATTTTATGGTTGTTCCTGTTAGTTTTCTATGAATTTATTTAAACAAATGGACTGTTCCTTAAGGCAGACCTGGATCTCCAGATTAGTTTCTCACCTGTGTAACACTGAAAGGCATCACAATGTGTTCATTTACCTTAATGTGCCATTCTTTCAAGTGTGTATAAAATGTAAACTGACCAATGTGGTTTTAAAAATGTTTAAAGTCTGATGGCAAAACCCCAACTTTCTCCGATTCCTCACTAGGTAATCTTTTTGTTTCAGTGCTTGGTCACCTACTGTGATAACTTTACCTGATGTGGCATTCTTCCTGTGGAAATTTTAGTATAAAATGGGAAATGTTTTAAGAAAAAAACTTCCCCTTTCTCTTTTTACTTTAATTCAAGATGACAAGGACTTGTAATAACAGAAGACCAATACATTTGTGCAGGAACTTGGAGGGGGATTAACTTCTGTTCCTTGAAGAAGAAAAATCTGAAAGGGCAATTCCTAGATACAATCAAATTAATCAAATTCTTGTAGATAGTCACTTGTTTACACCCTATTAAATTTCTTCTCCAGGGATGTTTTTCTTAGTAGACTTTGCTAACACTTTCCTACTACTATTAGTGGAAAATAAACATGGTACCATTCCCTTCCTTTAACACAGGGCCTGTACAACTGAGATACTGGAGCCTTGGACCAGTATTAGTAATTCTCCATTCTGAACTAGGATGAAATAAATGTTCATGTGTGTTCTGTGAACTTTCTAATTGAATAGAATTAAATCTATGGATTGCCCTTAAAATCAACACAAGCTATAAAGGAAGCACTTATAGTTAATAGACTGTTCCTTAACAATCATTAGGGAATGAAACCATCACAAATGGAAAAAGGAAGCAAAATTAAGAATTGCTCAAGGCCACGTTGCTTGGGACTAGAATGAGGCTCTCATTTTGAGTTACAGAAGGTGGCTCATGCCCTAGATAACTTAGCAAAGGCTCTCTTGCTAGTAAATAAACATGAACACAGGAAAGCCAGGAATTTAGCTTCAGCAGCCTCACAGTTCTGATGTGCTGCAACTCCTCTTGCTAGTGAACATTCACAGTTCAGTGCTAAGAAAGTAAAGCTTATCACTTACTCTCTACCATTTCCCCCTGAGGCAGCAGCTGTAGCACCTGTATGTTAACGTAGGTGAACCACCACAAGGAAGAAAAAAGCTCCTAGAACCACAAAGTTGGACTATTGTTTAGGCTAGAAGTCTGGTTTTGGGCTGCAAGGATAAAATGGCACAACAGCTGTAATGACAGAAGCGTTGGGGCAGTAGGACCAAAGCAAACCTGAGTGTGTGTGTTGTCTTCCTTCCGTGACCATATCATTAGATTAATGCCTCTCAGGTCAAGCAGATTCATAAATGTTCTTGTCAAGAATTAGAAAATTATTAAATTACCTAGCTTGCCTCCACTGTTGATTCTCTTGTGTTACCATCTTACAGTGACGTTGCTGGAGACCACTGCAAAACATGCAGCAGTTTTTACATCATTTTTTTCCAGCTGCCATGTTTCACCTCACAGCAAGACAGACCATTCCTTTCCCAACAGAACCACTTCACATCTTTCTGCACTGTAGCAACTACCACACTGAGAGGTTCAGTTTATAGCAGAGCTACAGAGCAGAGCCCTGAAGATAATTAAAATATTTCCAGTCTTCTTGTGCCGAGTGGACCAGGTAATGCTAAAGTTCTGGGCTCACGCAGGGCTGTGTTGTGAGCTAAGTAAAATTCTATTATTTACAGCTGTTCAAGCATATTTAAGAATGAATATAATTACAGAATGCCCAAGCCTAGCAGAAGTGTTTGTTCTACTGCTTTGTCTTAATCACAGTCATGTTCAAATCCTCTTGTCAGAAATGGTTCACCAGAATGGAGAAAGTTTTATTTTGTGCTTGTGTAATTGCTGTGGTCTCTTCCCCCGTGGTAGGATGTTCTGAGAATCTGGGACATTCTACAGAAGAGCTGTTTCTGTAATCTGCAGAATGATGCATACCACACGGCATTTTATATCCCTGTGGATGTACAAAAGGGCGGGCCTGTGTACAAAACAGCTTCCTGCTTGCAAGGAGACTCCAGCAGCTTCCTGGAGATGACCCCAAGCGAGGGTCACAGCGGGTCCAGCCCACCAGTGAGCAGAGGCCTTGCTGCTGCTTGGGCTCTCCCATCTCCCCTGGGGCAGTTTGATGAGGCTCAGAAGGCAGCTGGGAGTTCCTTCTTACTGCACCCAACCAAGTGATCAAATGCTGACTGAGAGTAGCTCAAAAGTCCTCTATTTTAGTCCCATTTTGGGAGAAACAGTGACAATGTTAATGTGGGATTATACAAATAGCTGAAAACCAATCTATCTCTAAAACCTATTTCATATATAGTAGATGGTAATGTAAAAGCTGCTATAGCAAAAAGTCGTTTTTCCACAAGAGCCTTTTCTACTCCCTGCCTTCTTTACTGCTTCTTACAGCCTAAAAGAAATCTTGGGTTTCACAGTCACATACGAAACTTGCAGAATCCTGGATAAAACTTAGCTGTGCAGGGACCAATGTTTCAGGAGTACTAAAAGTGATTAACAAGGTAGCAAAAAGAGGTTAAGGAATTGTTGTGTTGGGATAACTGAAAAGCATCACAGTGAAATGGTGAATTTGAAAATGATCTCACAGGAGGACATTGAAATGTTGTCCTTTCTGTGTCTGTCCAGAAAAAAAAAAAAAACAAACAAACCTCAGCCTTCTCTTGCCTATGTAAGTCGTGTAGTTTGTCCTTATCTATAGTATTATAAGTGTTTATAATCCATGAAGAATTCCAAGGAAAGGAGTTAAGTCTATTTATTTAAATATAAATACAATTAAATTATATAATTAGTCCTAAATTATCAGATGTAGAAGACAAACAACTTATTGTTTGGATAATTTTGGGTTTCATCAGAGCTAATACTGTTGGCATTATTTTAAGCACTACCATGTTAGGGAGTCAGTTTTTGACATTTTATCCTGCTGTTGCTAGTGCTTCAGTATCTCATAGTGCTCAGTTTTGAGGAAAGAAAACCTAATCCTAATAGTTTAATACGGAAAGGTATTGAAACCATACTGCTAAACATCTCTCAGTTCAGGCCCAAAGAGAATGGGAAATGGAAAAATTGTCATTCTGGATTTTTTTTTTTAACTTTCTGAGAAAAGTGGTATGAAAAAGGGATCCAAGAAATGTATTTGGGGGAAAAAATGTCTTAAGGCATTTATAGCCTTTCTTTGTACACAATGTTAAATAAAATCTCCTGTATCTATGTTGTCAGGTTCTTTTGGTCTTATTTAGATAAAAGTGGGTCTACATTACACTGACTGTGTGAATTGCATTTAGCTGAGTTTGCTGGGGGCATGGAATTGAACACTGCTGTTTCAAAATAAAAGCTGTTTCTTGGTTTACAAGGTAAAAGCTGTATCACCTAAAATCTAGAGGTTAGTACAGAGAACTAAACTGAAACAACTTGAATGTGTGGAAATAGTTTACATGGAAGGTAGAGAAATAGCTCAGCAACCCAGTCCATATTCAGATCTGTGAATCCTTTTATTGGAGTTCTGCTTCAAAACCCAGCCCATCTTAGACTTTGTCAACTTTCCCCTTGTGTGCAGAGCACTTGAACTGTAGTTACTGTTTACTAAGAAATCAGCTCTGGCCTCCAGTTCTTCAAACACTGCATGAAATTAGTGGGAATTTGTAGGAATCCGTGTGGAAACTGAATCAGTTATTTAAATCAAGTTAACTTGGTGCTTTATTTAAACATTGTTTAAATTATTAATGTAATTAAAGTACATTTATGTTTGATATAGTCCAAATTTAATATAATATATAAACCTTTCTACAATAAAAAGATACCTGCTTGAAAGCTCTCGAGCCCATTTCATTAAGTGTGGATCACAAAGATCACAGGGTTCCATTGCAACATTGGAAGTAGATAAATGTAACTATCTGCAGTGTTTAAAACTACACTGAGTATCATGCTTACCCCTGAACTGGACAAAGAAGGGGAAACTCAATGACTATTACTAATACTTCCGATCAGTGGTGTGGCTGTATAAAATAAAATAGTTTTCCAATAGCTTCAATGTGGAATTCTGCTAAATGGTTCTCCCTCTCCCAGAAAGTGAACCCTTGAAGTGCAGCCACATGGAACAGCAGCCTCTGGATGAGCCTGGAAGGGATCATGTCCTGCACCAGGCACTCTGCACCCACAACCAGCTCCTACCGTGTCCAGCTCTCCGCTGACTGCCAGCCTGGAGCATCCCAGCCACTCCTCCTGGATGCTTTTCCCCGACTGAAGGCCCAGGTGAGCCTGGTGCAGGCCTGAGCAAAGCAGCCAGCACACACCTGTGGCACCTGCAACGAGAGGGAGCGAGCGGAACCAAAGGCTGGAGCAGGATGAGAAGGAACACGAATGTAATAACCGCGGATGTTCTGTGCAAATTGCTCCACCTGAGCAGGTGTCTTTCCGTTTTCCAGACAGCCCTGAGGCTTGGACAGGCTGCCCTGGGGCAGCAGCTCCCCTGAGGCCTGCGGGATACGCCTGTCAGCGTGAGGCAGGATCAGCCGTCCCTGCCTGACTCCGGAGAGACATTTGTCTGCTCTTTGTTAGAAGCCTCCAGTTATGGAGATTCTGTAATCCTCTGGGGCAGGCTAACCCAGAACTAACCACAACGAGAAAGCTTTCCTAGCAGACAGCTGAACCACTCTTGCACACACACAATACTGCCATTTAATGCATTTTTTTAGTGACCTTTTAAGTTCCAGAACCAAGATCCAAGGCATATGCACTGTCAGCTAGCAGCTTGTTCATTAATTCACTGAGCTGAGCGGCTGCTTCCTGCTGCAAAACAGAAAGCTGAGCCCTTTGTGGGCTACCGTGAGAAATACATTGTTCAAAACAAATGCAGCCACTTTTCACATCCTTAATACAGAAGTAGTGTCATTGAAATGCCACTGATAACTTAAAAATCAATCCAAAGGTAGAAACAGGACAACACATTGCTGAAGGTATCATGGAGCAGAAAATGTAGCAGAATGACATTGGTCATAGTGTAAGAAAACAAACATCAGGATTATTACTTAAGCATAAAGGAGCATTTCACTGTCAAACGAGTGCACCACGTCTGTGCAGCCGCCCGCCAGGGGAATCCCCACCAGGTAGGAGCAGGCAGAGTGACACAGAAGTGGACAGGGAAGGGCATCTCAATGAAATTGACTTTGTAGGACACACAAACAGGAAAATTTTCCCACCATGTAAATCAAACGATGTTGCAATATCTGGCAGCATACATCCTGCCAGTTTTAAAGGGAATTCTGATGTAATGGAGATATCATTTACTTTGATTTATAATATTGAAAATTTAACTTCATCAAAGGTAATGAGGGGACTGTAAATCATACTTGCCCTACCGGTCTGCAGCCTACAAATTCCGTATTCCTGTGAATTCTATTCCTATGAATTCTAAGAAGGAATGCACCTCAAGGGAGAACACGCAACTCAATCTTACACTGAAATGTTTCTTTTGCTAAAACAGCTGAGTTGGGAGAGAAGCTTTCGCCTAAATAGAGGGAAACTTTTACAGGAATGTGTCAAAACAGCACATTTTCCTAACGACTGTGTTCATAGCATTTCCCAGGCAGTGCCTGTAAATACAAACTCTGCTATACCTCCCACCAAAGCACCCATGCTGCGATTTGGGGTTATTAACTTCAGTTGCTGGTCATTCGTGACAAGTCGGACATCCTGAACAGTGATGGGCTACAAAGCTGAGCTTAGTTTAGTGTGTTTGAAGGGAGCTCAGACTCTGAAAGCTTGTGTGCATGTGAGTTCTTGTCACCTAAGAAGGCAAAGCTATTTCCTACCACAATGTGCTGGTTTTGGCTGGGGTAGAGTTAATTTTCTTCGAGGTGGCTAGTATGGGCTATATTTTGGGTTTGTGCTGAACAGTGAAGAAAACTCTAGCCCATTTAAGCCCCAACACACATTTAAACATCTGCTTCTCACTCAAATGAAAAGCTGCCATTATAGATCTGGACAGTAAGACACAGGTTTAGAAGACCCCCCAGCCCCCCCACTCACACTTAGTTTCCTGCCCTTTCTGCGCTTGCTCATTCCCCGGCCCCAAAAACCCCCACAAAATAATTGATTCTTTTCACCAACCCCAGATGTGGGCTCTTGCCGCCCTCCCACCCTCAGCAACGGAGCTGGGGAAGGGTCTGGAGCACAAGCGTGATGAGGAGCGGCTGAGGGAGCTGGGGGAGCCTGGAGAGGAGGAGGCTCAGGGGGCACCTTCCGTCCTCCCACAACTCCCTGACAGGAGGATGCGGCCGTGAGGGGACGGGGTCTGCTCCCGGCAGCAAGGGATAGGATGAGAGGAAACGGCCTCAAGCTGCGCCAGGGGAGGTTCAGGTCGGACATGAGGAGCAATTTCCCCACAAGACGGATTAATCAGACACGGGAACGGGCTGCCCTGGGAGGTCACGGAGTCACCGTGCCGGGAGGTGCTCGAGGAAAAACTGACCGTGGCGCTCAGGTCAGGGCCACGTTCCAGATGACCCGATGGTGCTGGGTCACAGCTTGGTCTCCACCACCTCAGCGGTTTTTCCCTCCCCACCTGAAGCCGGTACCCCGCCATTCGGAGAGCCAGGCGCCGCCCTCAGGGCGGCACCGCCCCGCGCACGCGCCGCCCGCGCCCCACCCTTTCCCCTCACGGCCCCGCGCGCGTGCGCGGTGCCGCCAGGGGGCGGGGCGGAGGCGGGCGGAGGGGTCCCTGCCGTGCGCGCGCCCCTCCGCGCCCCCCCCCTGCCGCCGGCCCGGCCCGGCCCGGCCCGGCCCGCGCGGCTGCCCCCGGACCCGGGGCTGCGGAGCAGCGGGAAGGAGGCGGCGGCTGCCCCGGTAAGCGCCGAGCGCCGGCGGGCACGGCCCGGCCCCGACCCCCGCCCCCCGCCCCCCGCCGGGGGGTCGCCGGCGGCCGCGCGGGCTCCGGCAGGGCCTGTGCCGCGAGGCGCCCCGGCCGCAGCGCCTCGCGGCCGCGGCAAGCCCCGGGCTCGGCCCCTCCTCACCGCCTCCGTCCGAGGGGCCGCGCTGTCACCCCGCGGCGGTGCCACCGCCCCGCGCCCGCCTCGGGTGCCCCCGCGGCACCCCGCGCCCGGCCTGCCGCGCCCTCCCTGTCACCCGCGTTGCGATGAGCCCGCGGGAGCGCCGCGGGGCACGCGGGGAGGGAGCGGAGCGCCCGCCGCTCCCGGCTGGCGGGGAGGCGCAGGTTGGCCCGCATTCGCATCCCGCGGTGGAATCATTCGCTGCACGCTGCTGGCTGCTGTCTGAGAGGGATGGTGGGTGCGTGTGGAGCTCCCTGAGGAGGAACGCGGAGTGCCCGCGTTCAGCAGCTTTCTAGCTGGGTTTTGATGCGTTCGGGAGCACCTTTGTCCGGATTCTGGTCTCATGCTGCTCTGGAGCGCGGTTTTTCTTGCCTTTTTTAGAGCTGACAGAGTCTCTGAGTTCCAGATTTGTGCTTGCTGTCTGCCATCCTGTGCCTCACTATTTTAGCTTCCAAGTCTGTCATGACCTCGTATTACTAGGGATGTAGGAAGGCAGGTTCCTATAGCTGGGCCAAAACCGGTCACCAGCCTGTTCTGAGAGGTTCTGTACGCTGTGTCTTTAGAGAGAAAAACAATGCAGTGCTGTGCTGATGCTCAGCAAACTGCACCCTTCTCTCCACAACAGCATCTGTGACCGCATGAAGTGTCTGTCTGTACTGGGATCTGGAAAACACAGTTCTCTTGTAGCAGAAAATGTGTCATGTAAGTGGTTCTGCTGGGTGAAAAAAGCTCTAAGGAGCTGTGGGTTCTGTGGAAGTACATAGTCTGTGCAAGCTCTGCTCACCCCAAAAGCAAATATGAACCTTCTGGAGCTGCTTCCTGCTTCATTAAAGGTGTGGACTTTGTTTGCTGAATGATAGGCAAAATAAAGCCACTGGCTGCTTTTAACACTGTGGATCACAATGTAGTGCTGTAGTAGCTCAGAAGAAGAGAAGCAGTTTCTTCTCTGTCTCCAGCCTAGTTGAGTGTTGTTAGGTAGTTGCTAACAAAAATGAAAAGAGAAGGTCATTGTAAATAGCCCGAGATTAAAACTGGGAAACTGAGACGGGAGCAGTCTCATGTTTCTTGTAACACTGCCACTTCACTTTCAGCTAATGGGAAAACCAGATTCCAGGCTGGTAAACTAGGTGAAGTAAGGAAAAAAAACCCTTGATTTCTCAGATGTTTTTGTATGGCTGAAGATACATGTCTTTTTCTTTCTTTTTTTGAATACGATACATAATTGGGAATAAAACGTCTCTAATATTTTTAACATATTTTTCTATTTCTGTCAAATAAAGGGCAGTCTAGTTAGATAATGCAGCCCACATTTTCCCAGTTATTTAATCTGCTCAAGCTAATTGTTGACATGTGTTTAGTGTGATCATCAGTAAAGATCTCTCTTCTCTCTTTGAGAGGGTTTGTTATATTAAAGTCTGATGAAGGTGGAACATGACAGTGGGAAAACCTCTGTGTAGGGATTTCCAGGCATCGTGGACTGTTACCTTCTATTGTGATTTGCAGCTCTGGGGTGTTTTTAATTTCCCTTTGTGCTCTAGGCTGGTGTGATCTCTGTGGCCTTCCAGGCATCTGCCGAAGGTGTCTTCTGCATCAGGCTGGAGCTAAGGTTTCCCTCAATGGAGAGTGTGTCCATAGCAGCTAATCAAACCTGGGTGTTAGGCTGAGGTCTGGCACATGCTTGGCCACATCATTGTCAGCATGGGCATTGGCTTGGCTTGCTTGGGCCAGCTGGCATTTTCCTGAGCCATGCCTGGACATCATTTAAAGGTGGCAAATGCCAGGTCTAAAACTTCTTGAGTTTTAGAAGTTTCTCTCTTTAGCACATGTTGGGATAGATGTTTTTATGCTGCAAAGATTTAATTGTGCAAAATAAATCTGACGTACAGTCAACAGTTTTATGTACTGATAGATATATACTTAGAAGTACCATTTTGAAGTCAAATTTGTACCATTTTTGCTTTACTTTTGGTATGAAAGGAAAATAGATTCTCAGTAGGTAGAGGCTATGGAAACTCCTTAGGAGAGTTTTCACTAATGTAATTCAGAAGCTCTTTTTTGACCTTGTGATGTTGGAGCCTGTCTTGCCAACAAGGATCCAGTCCTAGCAGTGTGTAATGCTATTAATGGGACTGAATCACTCTTGCTCATTGGGAAAACAGCATAAGAAATGTTAGGCTTGTATTTCCTGGCTTAAAAAATCACCCCATTTAGTCTTACTTTTCGTCTTTATACTGAAAAAGGGAGAAAGAGCAAGTGTTGGAAGCTGATTTATGTACATAATGGGAGCCTTACATGACTAGTTACAAGGAACCTATTACTTGTTTCTTTTGAGCTTATTCCAACTGAAATGATCAGAGAAGCCACCATTTGGAGCACTTAGCAGTAGTGCAGCCTGGAAGTAATCACAGGATTCTATCTTTAAACATAAATAATTCATTAGCAGAGTTTTCACACATATGTGCATGATTTTCTTTGGGAAAGAAGATTTTACTGTCCTACACCTACAAGGCACTACAACTTTTGATCTTCATCAAACATACAACTTTTGATCTTCATCTTCTTGGGGTACTTCAGTTTTGCAGAGAACTGGCACTATGTTGCAAATCAGTGGCAGAACTAGTAGCTTCCCAAATTGCAGGGAAGAATAATACAAGGATAAATTCTGAAGTTAGGTGAAAGGAGACTTTATGAAGGGTTTCAATCCATGAGGTTTCAGTATCAAAAAAAAAAAAAATTTAGAACAAGTCACTTGTTGCATATTAAATGGTCATAAAGCCACTAAAGCAAAATTTCAGGAGAGTAAATAGTAAGTTTTTATTTACTTCAAAACTTGGTTTGACATTTTTGAAAAATAAATCTTGCATAAATTTTATTTTCCATCACCGTGTGCCAGAGTGGAGCCAAGGTAGACTGGCTGCAGCTAATTGTTAGATATGCAGATTTATTCAGGAAAATAAACTGAGCACCTAACATGTATTTAATAATAGTAAAAAAGAGTTAAGGTAGAGTTAGTACCCGGGGGATGTATTTAATGACATCAGTCTGAAAGTATTTGTATATTTTGGATGCTAAAAGCATTTCCTTGACTTTGGTCATTTAGCCAGTGTGGGATCCATGCTCTGCACAGGCACCTGCAGTGAGTAGTGACTTTCTGTGGGATCTGCCTTTGGGGAGGTGGGTGGGAAGCATGACCAGGGTGCTGGTGTTCTCACCGCTCCCTGAAACTTTCTGTGTTCTTCTTAATGCATTTCTGTGGATGTTCTTAATTAAAAGCACACAGTGGTTTTGGCAGATGGAGCCTTCTTGAAGCTTCGGCTGCAGAATTTCCTTACTGTGTGAGGGTTGGTGCTGGAGAGTATTCCAGCATTGAAATACTTCAGTGTATTTCACTGCTAGAATGTTGACTGTCTTTGTATGGACAGGTCTTAAGTGACATGGGCAAGTTTATAAAAATGATCTGCTAAAGCTTGACTTTCTCTGTTAGTCTTAGGATTTTTAATTTTTTTTTCTTTTTACTGAGTTGCCAGATTATACTGAGCTAATTTTTTTTTTATTTAGCAAAGTAAATGACACTGAGGTTTGATAATGGGTGTGCATTTAAAGTAGCATCTGCTATGCAGTGTCTTTTCAGACAGTGGTCTTGCCTGTTTCAATTTGCTCTTCCCTAACAAGTGACCAGCACTTTAAATGGTTAATGGCAAATATTTCCTTCAAGTCCCTGAAGGAATATAGGCTTTTTGTGGAAGAGAAGAGGAAAACTAAAGCTACTTTTATAGACATGATTTCTTCCACAAATCTGAGTAACTGTGTACACTTGATGTTTTAGTTTTGTTTTTATTTCTTTCTGTGACAAATTAAAAGAACCTTTCATTTCAGTGACAGAATCATGCAAAGCTACTTTGTATCTGCACTTGCTTACATGAGATGGACAATTAACACCTCTTTTGGAAATTATGGACTTCTTAAATACGTACTGGTATTTAACTACCAACATTGTTGGTAGTTGTTGTCATCAAATTATTCTTGATTTAGGATTTGTAAATATGAGATGCACTCTTGAATGTGGCAATATCATTGGATTGAACTATCCTGAGGTCATCAAGAATTAACGTGTTAAAATGAAAACTTTGTGACATAAGCTTTTCCCCCATTACTGTTGCTGTTCTTTCTAGTTTTATACAAAACTATAGAAGAGGGTTTCCTCAACCTGCAGTGTGGGTGTGCCTGTGACTTTGGAAAAGTTTAAAGGTGCCATCATGCTGTTCTCCGAAGGTTTTGATAGTTCGCTGGGATAGTTATTACTGTAAACAATGTAAATTCTGTTTGTGAAAATTCAGGAAAAATAGTAAAGACATTTTAAAGGGTGTAGATCCAAGTGTGCAGATGGAATTTCAGTCTATTTTGTTTCATATTCAGAACTACATTTGCTGCGTTAAAAGCATGAAATCATACAAATTCTTGTTACAAAAACTTGACAGTTTCCTGAAAATCTTTCTGATATACACACCTATAAAAAATAGTGTCTATCTACAGAAGAAAATTAAATCTATTAGTTATGGTCATTAGTGTTGTAATATAAAGGATATTTGAAGGAAAAGAAAAATACTTCAGTATAGCCTTTTTAATAGAAAGACCGCATTTTTCTGGAGTAAAAACTATTCTGAGGCCTTCAGTCACACATCAAAGGTTTGCCAGGAAACCTGGAGATACAGGAGCTTTTCAAAGAAATACTTTAAAAGTGTCTCAGTGGAAAGTGCACTTGACATTCCATGAGGATATCAGCACATCAGCAGCTACATCAGCTAGGGATGCTGTGCTGGGTTTTTAGTGCTTTCCCAGGCTTTGCCCCATGTAGAATCCTGCATTGCTCCAGCAACCAAACTGTCCCAGGGAACAGCGGCTCCATAAACTGGCTGGCGATTCACCCTTTTCTGGAAGGCTTGGAATAGAATTTGGAAGAGAAATAGTCTTCCCCAGTCTTTTCCCTGGGGAAGTAAAAAATTCCCAGTAGATGGGAACCTCTCCATCCTGTCGCAAGGACTTTTCTTCCATATGACTCAAATTTATGTCCTTGAGCTTCCATGCTGGGGCCAGTAACTGCTCCTGCCTTAGTGATACCAGAGTAGTTAGGAAGGATTTGCATGTGGCTCTGTCTCTGCTCTGCCAAGCCTGAAGCCTTTAAACTATGTAATGAGTGTGCTGTTGACAGGTCTTGGAGGTGAGGAAAGATGTGGGCCACTGCACAGAATTGAAATCTGTAGATAGCCAGGCTTCAGACCCCTCAGTGCCCTGTTTTGTCACGTGGTGATAGCGTAAAAATAACACTGTTCATCTGTGCCCTGGATGAGCGTGGCTTGGAGAGTGTTGGAGGTTTGGTGGTGGGCAGTAAGAGCTTCATTTAAAGCAGGGCTGTTGCTGAGCGGCCAATAGCCTGAAACTGAATTAAAACAAATACGGGGCTGCACCATCTGGGAAAGGACCAGACTTCCTTCTTGTTCCCAGTCCCGCTGCTTCCTTTGCATAGTATCTAGCAATTAAAAGGTGAGTCAGATCAGTCCCGATCTGTCTGAAAGACCAACTCATCAAAAATGAGCTGTGATCTCTAGAATGGAGAGAAGGGAGAGGACCGAGGAAGGGGTGGGACTGCCTCTTTAGGTGGCAAGGTACAATTAAGTTATTTTCATGGCTAACTTAAGCAATCCCCAGCAGGCACTTCCCTTCCCCAGCCTTAGCAAGATTGACTGGTGCGTGAGCTATTCCCATTCAGGCCATTTGCTTGGTGCATCTGAGACCGGGATGGTCCTTCTGGGCTTAGGAATCCCAGAGCTGTAAGCACCTGGGGCCTGGGAAGGTCCTCAGGTGATGCATCTCTTTTTATTGCTTCTTCTGTTCTCTGGGACTTTTTTGTTGCAACGCCTTCAAGAATGTCGTCAGACCAGGTTGGTGGTGAAGTGGACATGGCGAACACCCAGTCACCTCCCAGTTCCAGACGTCCAGGCAATAGAAAGTCCTCTAGCTGAGAATTAATCAACTGCTGGGAAAAACAGATCTATCATCATAACCATCCTGGTATCGGGACTTGCAGTGTTTGGGTTTTGCATGAACTGAAGATCTGGTGGAGTGTTTTGGATGAGCATGAGACCTAGTCAAAGTTAATCACTTCTCTTACAGGTTTTACCTGTAGCACACGTGTGCTGGGAGCCACTGGTCTGCCTCCTGAAATGGCTCTTGGCACGTCCCTTCTCTGTCCCCTTCCTGTGATGGGCCCCTGGCTGTTGCCTGCCTTACTCCTCCCTGGGAGCTTGATGCAGCAGAAGCCTTTGCTGCAGTTGTTGATATCTGAGTTCAGCTGACAACATTTACAGTGGACCAAAGGGAGGAGGTCACCACTGATCACCTGCTTGAGGCAGCACTTCTGGGATCAGCTGTGCTGGAGAGAGAATATTGCAGTGAAATGTTGTACACTGAGCCAGTCAACTTGAAAGGCAAGGAAGCTGTAGTGTTGGTCCTACACCTTTTGTTGTGCTGTTCTACCAACTCCCCTGGTTTTAAAATTGACAGGACTGGTTTTGAAAGTACTGCCAGGCAGTGCCAGGGGAATTTCCACGTGTGTGTTTGTCAGTAGGACTCACGGCTGTAGGAATCACAGCAATTGACGCTGTAAGCATTCTGCCAGTGGACTTTGATTGTTGTCTGAGGAATACAGTATATGCTTAAGGTTATAGGACACTAAATGCTCCTTTGTAACTGGAAGGTCATTGATTTTTGGAGTAACACTTGCTTTAGAGTATGCTTGGAATAACAGGTAAGAGCACTTCCAATTAATGGAGTTAACTGATCAGGTATTACTGTTTAGATTACTGGGGTTTATGCTTAAAGCTGGCCAGTCGTTTGGCTGGGAAAATTTGTGTGTTGATTTTTTTATTTTCCTGGAAAACAAGTGTCAAGGTAGGAGTTAGCTCTGTTTTACCAGAATACTAACCCAAGGGTTTTACGGGGAAGGTTGACATGTCTGCTGTTTGTTCAAGCATGTAAAATCTGACATGGAAGTGCAGTTGCTACCCAGGAAATAGGTATATGCTACCTCATCTCTTAGTGTGTGGCTTAACATTTGGATGCAACTGTGAAATATACAAAAAGGAGTGAAAAATGACAGTGTAACCAAATTACCTGTATTTTCAACACCAAGGAAACAAACCCTACTTGATAGTAAGTAACATGGAGGGTGTTTTGATCTGGACTGTGAGCAGCTGTAGTTAATGGGCATCTTAAGGGTACTGAGCTGACATAGAATGTTTTGTAATCAGCTCAACGATGGATACCAGTAAAGTATGGATTTATCTGGTCTCTTACTCTGTTTTTCAAAGCTATAATTAAAGTCTTCTGAAGCTGCAGTCTGTGTAGAAGCTCATGCTGAGACCAAGTTATGGACAGAGTTGCCTTTCCCTGTTGAACAGTTTTCCATGCTAGTTGATGAACAGTTATTTTTTCTTTCCTTGGCAGTGGTTTGAAATAGCAGTTGTTTGAAATAGGAGCTTGAAAACAAGGCTACATAATTTAATTTTGTTATGAAAAGGCCTTTAGAGCACAGTTTGTGAGTTCAGGAGTTCTGTAAATGTTCCTGTCACTTGTCTGGAATGTTAAGTATTGCAACGGTTACACATTGCTTGCAGCAGCTACAGCTCTGAAGTTTTCTCCAAAGAAGGAGTAAAGAAATTGAGGTGTGCAACAGCCAATTCTTGCCCAAAGCTCTGGTCTTTCCTCCCTTCTCTTTGAAAGAGAAGTAGCAACAGCAAATGCAGCTTGAAAACAGTGGGTGGATAGTATAACTTAAATGCAGAATTCCTATTTTTGTAATTCCACAACTTGTAATGGAAAACTGTAAAGGCTCTTCAGAATTTTTAAGACAGAAAGTAATAGAAAGGTCTTTTCTCTCAAAATGCCTCCCTGCAGCCATTGTTGCAGGAGTGCAGCCCCGTGTGCTCCATCTGTATTGAACTGCAATGCACAGTTGTGTATTTTCCTCTCAGCACAGGAGCACAGCAGACACTGCCCACACTGGCACAGGGATCCAGCCTACCTGGAGCTCCTTCCCACCTGCAGCTGTGGGCAGATGCCTTAGGAAAAAACCCAAACCCAAAGTCTTCCCTCCTACCCTGACTGCTCTCCCACCTTGAAGTTAGTTTTGGCTCAGAGGGGTTTCTGAGCCCTTTGTGCTCAGATGTTTAACAGCCATTAGGAAATTTCTGTACCTTGTGCATGGTCAGTCTCCCCATGTCCTCACACAACATACATTAAAAATACAGCTCACTTTTTTTATTTGGAACCTGGCTCTAAATTAATTTGCTGGTCTTTAGTTTTAGTACTGGAAGAGATGATTAACAGCCACTCCCAGTCTGTCTTCTCGATGCCATTCCAGAATTGGTAGGCTTTTGTCATGTTCTCTGTGAGATGTCTCATGAGAGCTATTATATACCCTTGATCTTAGTTTTGCCCCTTGCTTGATCATTTTAAGGTCTGTAAGAATTTTTTTTGAGGTTGAGAGAAGAACTGCACATAGCAATTAAAGTGTGTGTAGATGGGCAAAAAATTGATTTGTTGAGTGTGATATTTGTGTTTTATGGTGCATTCTCTTTTCCTTTCTTTAATAATTTCTGGAATTGCTTTGCTTTTTTTCTTTTCCTTATTCCAAACACTGTACTGATAGTTAAATGAAGTCTTGCTGAGCAGTATTGATACACTGAGAGCACAGTTATGTTTGAAGCTGAGGTTGCTTTCCCCCGAGAGATAGATGTGTTTGGGTTTATCTCTATTTAATTTTGTTTGCTGTTTTTATTGTCCATTTAGTCTCAGAAGGGTCTTTGTGTTTCCATGGACCCTCCTGTTATCCTTGGTGTCTTAAATTACCCGCTAGCATCAGCAAACTTTCAAGTCACTAAAACTGATGTCTTGATCTTAAGCAATAAAAGAAATGCACTATTTGCTGTGGGCTGCTGGAATCCAGTGGTTTATATATCATGTTTTTGGAATTATTGAGTAACTGACATTGTTGTAGAGTGCTTGTGCAGCTTGCAGGCTGAAAGTTAAAAGTGTAGAGAGCTGTGTCTCTTTCTAGATGGCTTATTTCATATTCCAGATACGAAGTTTTTGGTATCTGTGTCTGTGCAGAGACTTGGGAAAGTTCTGTATCTGTGTTTTACAGGGGCTTGATGAGGCTGTATTTTATAATCTCTTTGCTTTTCTGCCTTTTGGGGCTGTATAAGTGACCTGAAAATGTCATTCCCTAATTATTTGGGCAAAGTTGTCAGCCTAAATATATCAAAACCAAAGAATTTGCGCAAATAGAGAGGGAAAGTGTACTGAGTGTTGTTCTTAGATGTGAGCAATTTCTTCTGTAACTTGGGTATTGGATTTTCCAGAAATGATCAGTATCCTGAGATTTCAAAGATTGCTTGCTTCTATTTTTTTAATCTCTTAAAAGACAATTCTAAGATTATTTATAATTTTATTAGTAATTCACAATTTTTATTAGGTATAACTGCTTAATGCCTCTCAATACTTTTGTTGCTTAACCCTCTGTTGTCTTCCAGGTACAGGAAATTATATTCTGTACTCTTGTAACTACTACTCTTTACTTTTGTGACAGCAATATTAGCATAAACAAGCATATTAAATAATGGGTGAGATTAAAATAATCACAGTAAGGAATCATCCCCTCCCTGCCCTGCTTCAGTGCTCAGGGTTCTGAAGAGTAATGCTGAAAGCTTTGCATATTGGCTGGCTGGATGTATCATATCAGTTTACAGTCAGGAGCAGAGCCATGCTATTGGGCAAAACAGTTTTAAATTATTATTTATGCAGTTGTGTTTGCAGCTGGTATAAAGCACAGGACTGGTTTCACATGCCTCCACCAGAGCAGGGAGAGCACTCCTGAGCAAGTTCTCCTGTTTCCTGGACTATGTGTGCTGTGGAAAGAGAGACGGCTGGGAAAGGATACAGGTTAGAGGGAATACTTACAGTTTAGTTTAGGAATGCAGTCTTTCATCTGATATTTTGGTGCTGTTTTGGCTTTTTTCCATTTTGATTAATTGATACTGCTTGTGCTGTCATTAATCAAATGTTTTCCAGTAACGTCTTGTGCATGGTGAAGAGCATTTTCTTTAGTAGTGGGGTTTTTTTTGTGGTTTTTTTTTTTTTTTTTTTTTTGGTTTTTTTTTTGAGGAGGAAGTGTGTATAAAGGGAAAGGAAGTCTTCACTATTTCTTTCTTTCTCCCTAGGGCAAAATATAAAATACAGTTTTATATGCAGTATTTTCTTTTTAAAACAATAGTGAAATAATATTTTAGTTCTCGTTTGAATTGTTAATGCTGTGTGTTACTCTTCAGAAACCTTCCTTTGGTTAGAGAGTGTTTTATTTTTTATTTTAAAATTTATTGTTAAATATTCTTGTTGGGCAGAGACAAGATTATTGTTGATTCTTAGTACTGTTTCTTCCTAAGGAATGTGGTTGTGTTCTTCAGAAGCACAAAAGTAGTTTTTATCTGCCATACCTGCCTTTTTGAGAAACTGGGTGAAGCAGGGCTTTTTCTGCTTCCAGTCACACAATACTGATGTCTTCTGTTTTCAGTGCTGAAACTCCATCTTCTTTTTCCCTCCTGGAGAAGGCAGAGGGGAGAAATTGGCACAGAGAGGCCATAAATTCGCTTTAGGAGCCTTAGTAAGCAGCTGCTTTTAGAACCTGTAATGCTAATTGATGTTTTGTTCCTATTTTGTGTGAGTCATTTGTATATTTTTCTCAGTTTTTAAACTCTAATGATGTGAACTTCTTTCATTAGGAAAGTAACTACTAAGGTTTAGTTTATCTGGAATTAAAACAGAACAGTAGTCTCTAAGCCTTCTTGTCCTCTCTGTATCTTTAAAGCTTCTGGAAATGTGGTTCTACCTTTTGTTTTTCAGTGAATCAAAAATACTGGTCTTGAGTGTCAAATTTATGGATATTTTAAAGTAATGCTGTGATGAAACATGAGGATTATACTTAGCTGACATTGTTGAGTTTTGCTTGCTTCCATCACTGCTTTGCAGTTGCTGTTCTTGAAGCAAACACTGTGGCATGTTTTCAGGAACACTTCTCATGGATGAGAAACATTTGAGTTCACAGTCTTATCACTGCTGGCCCCCTGAGATACCTTGATGCCAGTATAAATGGTTTGTTCTGTAAAAGGTAATGTTAGCCTGCATCTCTTTGAGGCCATCCATCCAGTGGGTTATGTTATTGTCTTACTTGCTGGAATAAACAGATCCAACTGTGTTTACTGTGCATGCAAAGCTCGTGTGTGCTGTCTGGCTTTGCAAGGTGCGTCAGGGCTGGTGAATGTGCTCTGCAGACGTGAAAAATGTGCCTTGCAAGCAGCCAGTGCTGGGTGTCTCCATGCCAGCCAGAGCCACTGCTTTATCTACATTGCCAGGCAAAGTTGTCAGGCTTTGCCCAAATGTATCACAGTCATTTCACTGCCCTAACCCTCCTCAGAGCACTGCCTTCTCACTCTCTGAGCTGTCAAAAAGGGATCATCTGACTGACTGGATTTATCACATAGTGTAGTTTTTCTTTGGGATAATTTTTTTAAATGCAGTTAGCTTCTCTACAAACCGTTCTCTGAAAATTCATTTGGTTATTCCTCAAGTGTGCTATGGGCAATTTATTTATGTCTGTAAAACATCAAAATTACCACTCAGTAGTAAAGATGCCAGTTTTACTAAAGAACTCTGTCCTCTTCAGTATTTTTCAGTTTTAGTTTTCAGTTGATTTAGATCAAAAGCACAAGTAAGTGTTTGACTCATAAACATGTAAAAGGCAAGAAATAGAAGTGTGGCAACTTAGATGGTAACCAGTGTTACCATCTGCTTCTGGAATCTAACAGGCAGTTGTACCACTTAATATTATAGCAAACATATTACCTTCATGGGGCTTTACTCGTTTGGGTTTTGGTCTTCTAAGGAGTCTCTCACTTCAAATTATCTCTCAGTTATTTAGTCTTCTGTGAAAGTGCCCTGATTACTTGTAGCTATATGGCAGGACTTGTGCATTTTTGACATTGTGGGGATGAAACTGCAACAGTAAACAAAGTTTTCTGTGTCTGTTCATGGCAGCTTTCAGAGCTAAAGGAAATCTGGAAACTATAAACAAATATCTTCAGTGTCTTAAGATGAAGCTTCCTGTTGCTTCTGTTAACAATACTTAGGGATCTGAGAATGCAAAACTGCAGTTTTACTGACTTTTATCAAAGTCAGAGTTGAATTATACTTGTGTGCAGCTGAGGTGGTGCTCAGAAAGAAGGAAAGTGTGTGTAAGGGTATAGTGTGATTTCTATTAGCTAAAATTATTTAGTACTTCTGACCACTGTGTTGTTATGTCAAATGTCTCATGCACACAATCGTCAGTCTGCTTTTTGACATCTGACTCAGGGGTGATGAAGAAAACAGCTGCCAACTCTCACTCTTGCAGGAGGAGAAGATCCTGCCGTGTCTAGTCTTTCTGGTAGCCCATGCTTCACGTAATAGCTGTTCTGTGGCTGTTCTCCTGTTAGTCTGTGCTTCCTTGGAATCAGCTGCTGTAGTTGTAATACCTGCAGTTTTCTGCTGTGGCTGCTCCTGGTTTGGATAAAGCCAGCTTTGTTTTCTGGACTTTCATCTGTGCTTGTGGGTGGAACGGCAGTGCTGGCAGTTGTCTGCTGTCAGAGACAGCAGGCTGGGCCAGGCTGCAGGAGTGTCCTCACTGCAGGCTGTGGAACCCAGTGAGCTGCTTCTGGTTCCTTCCTGCAGATAATCCTTGTAATCACGCGACTTGTGTTAAATTTTGGAAAGTTCCATGTGTTTATTATTGTGATTTTTAATAATTGGGTTGAGGGAATCTGTATTTTTCAGCTTCTTTGGATTTTTTGTACAGTAAGTTTTTCTCCACGACTGCTTTTTTACTGAGCTGGTGGTAATCTTTTCTCAGCTCCCATGTTGTTGGTAGTTAAACTGATGCCTGAATACTCCCACAGTGTTTTCCTTCCCACAGTCAGAAATAAAGGACATTGCTCCCTAAGAAGCCTTTCTTTTGCTGGCTAACGAGTGAACTCAGCAACATGGGTCACTTATAAAATATCCTCAGTTCAATGCCATTTGTGGAACGAGAACTTTAAAAAAATAAAATAATTTGGAGTGGAGCTGTAGGAAGTGCTTAGTCCTTAGCAAAAATCTCTTAAAAAAAGGCAAAAAACATTGGTCAGTCACATGCATTTTGTTTGGCTCTAATTTGTAGTCTTTGCTGCTCTTCTGGATTTCTGGTCTTAAATAGAACATTATAAAAAAAGACACTGCTTTTCATCTGTATTTTATATTTAAAGTCTCTTTCTTTCTGCTTGTAGATTTGTTTGTAAATGCATCATAAACAGACAGCCCAGAATGAAGAAAGCAAGCAGGAGTGTTGGCTCAGTGCCCAAAGTGCCTGGAGTAAATAAAGCTCAAACAAGTGAAAAAGCCAAACCAGAAAACGGCTCCTCAGTGTCTGCAGTAACAAAACTCTCCAAAACTGGGACATCAGCATCTCTTTTAAAGGTAATAACCAGCAGAACATTCTGATTATTTGTATTTTTTGCAATAAAACTTTAAAAAGGGTAGAATTTCCAGACTTGTCTTTAGTGCAGCTTAGACTAGAGGCTGCATGGGTAGCTGGAGGGAATCTGGGTAGTTACAGAGCACTGGGCAGGATGACAGGATCTTGTGTGTCACTCATGCTGTCCTTTCATAGTGCAGCATGAGATGGAGAGCAGTGTGCTGTGCAGGACTTGGCTGTTGTGCAAAAGGAGCAGAGGGGAAGTTGTGTTCTGATGAATGTTATTTGTTTGGTGTTATGCTTGAATGGTGTCAGTGACTAATAGGATTTGATGAGAGTTATTTACTAATTCTGAAAAAAGAATTAATGAGGTTGCTAACACGAGAGCTTTTCTGTATCAGTGATCTGTGTCGGGTCAGTGCAGCTGAGTTCTTCTGGCTGTTTTGGCCTTTGCTTTGTGTTGAAGTACTGCTTGAGCTGAATTTTCACAAGTTGATTCTTGCTCCCAGAAGAAGTTCAAAGGTAGAGGTTTTCTCTTACAGTAGGAAAACAGGGCAGTATATGGAGGAGCATATGGCTTCCAACAAACAGTCAGACACACTGAGGTGTGCTGCTGTGGAGTTTTCACCTGGGAGCAACCCCATCTGGGTTGGATGGATGGAATGAGCCTGCCTGGTCTGCCTCCTTTCTGGCATGGAGACGTGGCAGGATCCAGCTCCTTTTGCTCTCTGCAGCCCAGCGTGCAGTGCTGTGCTGCTGCTGCCCTGGAACAAATGACCAGGGCAAGGAACAGGGTGTCCAGCAGGGACCTGAACCACTGTCACTGACACACAGGAAGCCACAAAGGCCATTTAAGTAACTGGCAAATAAAGACCCAAAATTAAAGAAGTGTAAGAGTTGAGGTCTCTGTGTAATAGCTCTGCAGGGTCACTGAAGTCAAAAGGTGTGTTCCCTTTCTCTTCTTCCTTTTCTTTTATGGAAGAATGGTTAATATTTTTGCTGATGAACTTGCAAGCCAGGTTTCAGGGAGGTTTTCTCCCAGTGCCCCTCCTTTCTTCCATCACCCAATTCATCTTGCAGTTTTCTTAGCTTTAAATAATCTTTTGATGCTTGTTGACACTACATACTTTATATTTCTAGAAACCTCTCAAAGCAACTAAAGTCCTTTGTAGTTTACTTATCAAGTTTCTTATGTCATACCTCTCAGGGAGATAAAGGAGGAGGATGATGTAACACTGAACAGATTTGACCCAGTATGCTTTCGCAGTTTTACTTATATTAACAACACTTCTGGCTGTGTTTTGGTGTGGGATTAGAATTCATGACAATTTATGAGTTTGAGGCACAATTAAAATTTTCTCTTGATTACTAAGGCTTATCTCAGGTTTATATTCAACCAGACTTACTCATACAGTTGGATGTATTTTACTTGTTATGGTGCTGTTGTGCCAACTATGTGATGAGAGTGATGAATCTTCTTTGAGTGTTCTGTACTTTTATATATATATACTTATATAACAAAATTAGTTGTTTGTGGGGCTTTTTGTCTACTGGTATTGACAAATCACATAATTTCTGGCTTGAAAGAAGTATCAATAGAAGCTGCATTTTTATAAATGTTGTTTAATATCATTTTATATTTGACATTGTTGATGAAACATTTGGCATATTGTTTTCCTCAGAGCTTGTGGGATATTCTCTTGGAGTTGAATTGGTGTGTGTTCTGAATTTCTTTTAATATTCTTTGACAAAAGAAAAAAACTGCCATTAAATAACTTTATTGCAATACTTACTAATTTATTCAGTCCTTTGAGCTGGATATTGAGTGAAAGGCTCCTATTAAAGAGTAGAAATACAGTACTACAACAATCTTGGTTCAGTCTGTAATAATGTTGCAAAATGGAAAGTTATTTTGTATTTATAGCATCCTCTTCATGATGTAGCTATAGGCCAGCATTCAGCTTTGAGTGGGCTTCTTTAACTGCATTGTTCCATCCATTTGTCCTTTCTTGTGAAGTTTTCAAGACGTGTGGACAATAAGCACAGGAAGAAACTGTGGGACCCACCCTTCAGCAGAGCTGAGCCTGTCCCAGGGTCTGTTTCCCAATGCCCTTGGTCAGTTCCTTCTCTGTAGTTTTTGTCTCCTACTTTGCCCAGCACTTGTGTAAATGTTCAGCACCCACACACCCCACAGACATTATTACTACAGAAATTTAACTGCCAGCCACTTTTAATCTGTCAAAAAATACTCTACAAGTAATGTATTCTTATTTTTAAGATCATTATTCTTTGACTTCTTCAGCTAATGAGCTTGTGATCCTGCTAGCACTCTCAGCTGTAATTAGACAGCAACTGTACTTCAGATGAATTGCAAAATCCAGTGTCCCTGAAAAGCCAGGACTTGGAGACCAATATTTGAATATTAAAAATTAGAGTGTGTTTTCAGTATTCATGTGTCTAGGCTTCTATTCTGTTTGCAAAATGCAGTAACTTAATTACAGATTGTTGTGAAGTTTGATGTTTGAAAAACTCAAATACAGCAACAACAACCATCAAAGAAAATCTTAGGCAGGAATAATTATATATATATAAAGGGATTTGAATGAGATGCAGTAAGTAGGATATACCTGTTGAGAAACTAAGATGAAATGAATTGTGTAGGTCATTATTCAAGTTTCGTTGCACTAAACGAAAGTGGCGAGAGGAAAACAGAATATGAATAGTATAATTATAAAGTGATTTTTAATACAAAAAAAATCAAAATAGGTCTGGATGAGCCTTTCTAATGATGCGATTTTCTAATTTTTCATATTTTAATGTAGGAGTTTTAATGCTAAGCAGGATGGCACAGCTCTTAGTAAATGGGGAAAAGTTGTCTGATAAATATACACCATCGCTTTTGCTTCAATTAAAAAGATATGCTACGAAAATACTTTGATATTAAACGTTCTGAACGGTTGCCATTGTGGAACATTAAGAAGAGAGCTGCTGGTTTGTAATTTTTCCAAAGCTTTGCTAGATAGTTTTCTTTGCCAAGAGTATAATGTTACAGCTTTGAGAAACTGTTTACTAATTGGCTGCAGAGGAGGCAGTGCCTTCCAACCTAGACCAGAAATAGTTTATGGGTAAGTCAGAAGAAGAATGGCTGTCTTAAATTCCTTTGTTCAGCAAGGGCTGCAGATGACTAATGTCTGAACGTGTGTATTTTACTTAGCGTTTTTTTTCTTCAAGCTGAGTCACATTTTGACCTATTTGGCTTGATAACATGTATTTGTACTCCAAGTGTCTAAAAGCTTAATCTAATTTCCCCAGTCTTTCAGCAGGGTAAAGATGCTGACAGCTCATAGTCTATTTGAACTGTCACGTTTGCAGGCGGGTGGGCAGATCCAGCAGCAAAGCAGAAAATCACTGTTCTGAGCCTTTTTGTAATACCTTGGTTTGGGCAATAGCTGCACAGGGTTGTTTCTCTCCCCCTGTGCACCCGTGCCCACAAAATGAGTTTCAGTTAGATACAAAATCTAATCAGATCACAGGTAAACCAGTATTGTTGTACACCAGTAGTTTGTGCTCAGCCCGTCCTCCCCACATGAGTTGGGTGGGCTTCATGGCTTTTGTAGCTCTCTGATATTTCTGCTTTCCTGTTTCTATTTCCACTGCCTGTGCCTGTTTGCATGGCTGTGTGACATGGCAGATCAAGGAGCTAGTCTGACTCCTGGGAAGAAGGAGTCCTTGGAAAAGCCTTGTTTGCACAGCAAACAACAATGGCATTTCCACAGCAGAAAAGCCAGCTGTAGATGCACATCAGACTAGATCCTTGGAGTGATGTTTTCTTCCAGCCTTTTATAAACCTTCTCAGAAAGCTACACCATTTCTGACATGATTCAATACAAACATTCTTGTCCTAGAGGATTTTACCTGTACAAATAGATGTTTCTATCTGTAAATTTCTGTATTTCTCTCAACTGCATGCAGACCAAGTATGTTCTCCTCCCAAAGCTCCCTTTTGTTTTGTAGCTGCTCTTTGTAAATGCACAGATCCCACCCATGCTCTTTCCACAATGCTGTGATCAGTGTTCCTAGCTGTTCTGGAATTGGCATTTGCAAAAAGAGACTGTAGAGAATAGAGTGACATGCAACTATTGTTTTAATTAAGCAAGTGCACCTTTATTCTAAATGTATAGAATTGTAATGTTTGCAATATAGTTTTTAACATGGACGTGTGTGGGAGCTGGAAGTTACAAACTTGCAGACATGATGGAAAGCAACTGGTTAACTCCTAAGCACTACCTTTTAGCTGGGATGTTGGAGGAGAGTTCAAATGTGTTATCCAGCTGAATAATACAGTTGCTCAAGGAATGCTGCTAGCACAGCTGTTTCCTTTTAATTTTTCTCATATAATGGGAAAAATGTTCAGCACATTTTGATTTTCACCATTTGAAAAATTGTATTTTAAAGAGTATAAAGTCTGCCAATTAATGCTTAAGAGCTTAGTATTTCTAGACTTTGCTTTATTCTGAAAGATGTATTCTCTGTTTGGGAGACTGGTTGTTGAGAATCCTGTGCTTGCTGCCTTGTCACATTCCAGGGAGCTTTTGTGGCTAACAGTAGTTTCAGGAACAATCATATGAGGTTAGACAAAAAGTCCATCAAACAAATACCCCATCTCCTAAAATTCCCCAGAAAAGAGCTTGAAAGCAAGGCAAGGATATATGGTGAGAGTGGCTTTTCCTCTGCCTCTGTCCTAGTTTCTAGTGATTTGTAGATTAGTATTTTGAGCTAGAAATTGTATTTTGCTAATGTTGGATTGATTTTTGTTCGTCTTTGATTTGAGCTTTTTGTTGTGAATTTGTCCACCACAACATATTTGATCATATTCAATTGAAGGATATTGTACTAACTTCCTGGTATTTGGTGGTTTAATTATCTAAGAATTGCCTTCATTTTTATGCATAAGCAAACTTTCAGTCAAAATTGAGACATTTTACCCTATGATGTTTTACTGTGCTTTAATTGATTTTTTTTTAAATTTTTCTCCTTGGTACTGAAAGATTAAGAATTTTTGGGGGGGAGAGAAGACTCAGTTTCAAGGCTCACTCATATGTAAGGAGTTAAAGTTCCATTCCAGTTTACTGACTGCACAGTGCAGTGCACTTACACTTTTCAGCATTCTTGCATAGGCACATGACTTGTCAAATATGTACTTTTTCAAACTGAAGGAATCTTTAACAGTAGAAATGTTGGCTATGCAGACTTCTGGGCCAGCTGTCTTAAAGCTGCTTCTTCCCTTTCTTTCAGACTAAGAGTAACGATGACCTCTTAGCAGGGATGGCTGGTGGTGGCGGAGTGACAATGACCAACGGTGTCAAGGCCAAGAAGAACTCTGGTGTATCAGCAGCATCTTCAGCTCCAGGGACAGCCATGAACAGTCTGGAAAACAAACCCAAAACTATTGCAGGTAAACAGATATATTGATTCTTAAAGGTGGAAGTTGAGGAACTTTTTTATTTTCATTTAATGTATTGAGGATCCATGTTGTCTATTGAAGTGTTCAGTAACACTTCTGCTTTTTTGGGGGGTGTTTCTTTTAGTTTTTTCAGTACTGACTTTGCAACCATTACATAACATGAAATAATACAATTAATTTAGAGAATCATAGATTTTTCTAAAATTGTTTGTTTAAAAAACCCATGACAGAAGCACTAAATCTCTAAGATGAATTGTTACAATGAACATTTTGGATGTTTTGTATCACTTTATAGAAATAAAGTGAGGGGGCTTTCAGAAACTGTTCAGAAAAGTGAAATCATTTAGTGTTTCTGATATGGATTGAAATAGGTCTTGCCTTCCGTTGCTGTGTTTTGGATTCAGTAATGCTTGCAAAGCTGTAAAGCATCTGGAAATAAAGGAGTAATAATAATCTATCTATTTCTATGCAATGAGATGAAAATACAGAAAACAGAAAATGCTGGATGTTGGGTTAATGCTTACTTCCAATATTTTCTATGAAATGTATTTAGCAGTGATTCAGAAAATCAACCACTGTGTTGCTGATACAAAGCACACAGCCTGCTGTGACAGATACGGTATTTTAAATTCATCTTCCTAACTTTCAAAAAACATACAGGTACAAGTTCCACAGCTAAGCGTAGCACTTCATCTGGAAATAAAGAGTCAAGCTCTTCTAGAGAGAGGATCCGGGATCGTTCTCGTTTGAGCCAGAGCAAGAAGCTGCCTCTGGCAGGGCAGGGCCCCAGTGACACGGTGCTGGCAAAGCGCTCCCGCAGCCGCACCAATCCCGAATCCGATATCCGGATGAGCAAGTCCAAGTCAGACAATCAGATCAGTGACAGAGCTGCACTGGAAGCAAAGGTGAACGATCTTCTGACATTAGCAAAAACTAAAGATGTGGAGATCTTGCATCTGAGAAATGAATTAAGGGACATGCGTGCTCAGCTGGGACTCAACGAAGATAATCTTGAAGGGGATGAAAAATCTGAAGAGAAAGAAGCCATTGTTGTCCATCAGCCAACTGATGTAGAGTCCACACTGCTCCAGTTACAGGAACAAAACACTGCCATCAGAGAAGAGCTCAACCAGCTGAAGAATGAGAATCGAATGTTAAAAGACAGACTAAATGCTTTGGGCTTTTCTTTGGAACAAAGGCTGGACAACTCTGAAAAGCTCTTTGGCTATCAGTCTTTGAGTCCAGAGATTACAGCTGGCAACCACAGCGATGGTGGGGGCACTCTGACATCTTCAGTGGAAGGTTCTGCTCCTGGATCGATGGAAGACTTGTTAAGTCAGGATGAAAACACTCTCATGGACAACCAACACAGTAATTCCATGGACAATTTAGACAGTGAGTGCAGTGAAGTTTATCAGCCGCTGACATCAAGCGATGATGCCTTAGATGCTCCGTCGTCTTCAGAATCTGAAGGAGTACCAAGTATAGAAAGGTCTAGGAAGGGAAGCAGTGGCAATGCAAGTGAAGTGTCCGTGGCTTGTCTGACAGAACGGATACATCAAATGGAAGAGAATCAACACAGTACAGCTGAAGAGCTCCAAGCCACACTTCAGGAGCTTGCAGATCTGCAACAAATAACACAAGAGCTGAACAGCGAGAATGAAAGACTTGGAGAGGAAAAAGTAATCTTGATGGAGTCTTTGTGCCAGCAAAGTGACAAGCTGGAGCACTTCAGCCGTCAGATCGAGTATTTCCGGTCCCTTTTGGATGAGCACCATATTTCCTATGTAATTGATGAAGACATGAAGAGTGGGCGCTACATGGAGCTGGAGCAGCGCTACATGGAGCTGGCGGAGAACGCTCGCTTCGAGCGGGAGCAGCTGCTGGGAGTTCAGCAGCACTTGAGCAACACTTTGAAGATGGCAGAACAAGACAACAAGGAGGCCCAAGAAATGATAGGGGCATTAAAAGAAAGGAATCACCACATGGAACGGATCATTGAGTCAGAGCAGAAAAGCAAAACAGCTCTGGCATCTACCTTAGAGGAGTACAAAGCCACGGTAGCCAGTGACCAGATAGAGATGAACAGGCTGAAAGCTCAGCTGGAGCATGAAAAGCAGAGAGTGGCCGAGTTGTATTCTATACACAACTCTGGAGATAAATCAGATATACAAGACCTGCTGGAGAGTGTCAGGCTGGATAAGGAAAAAGCAGAGACCTTGGCCAGTGGTCTGCAGGAGGAGCTGGCTCACACCCGCAACGATGCCAATCGATTGCAAGATGCCATTGCTAAGGTAGTGCTACGAATACTATTGCATTCTAACATCCCATGTACACAATGGCCTATTGGCCTCTGTAGTTCTTTCAGAAGTAAAAGATTAATTATGAGCTTAATTGGAGTGTAGTAGTGTTAGGACTGATGACTTTCTCTTGACTTTTGTTATGAAAAAGATGTCAGCATTTGAAAAAATATATGGATACATTGAGCTACAGGGTGGCTGTAGTGTTACTTTTTAAAAATATTTAAATTCCTCAACTTATTTCAGTGTCCAAACTTGAACATTATTTAAGATACTGTATTAATTTAGTGCTTAAATTGCACATCTTCTGCAAGACTTTATGTGCTGATTAGGTTTTGGATCAAAATGTTTATTTCCAGTTCTGTTTTGACCCAAATATTTCTAATTTATGCCGTAGCTATGTCTAGTAAAAGTATTTGCCATAATTTAATATGAAAGGAAGAATCACACAATTTATTAAATAACTTTACATATGCATTTAAAGGTATATCTTCCTGAAGGGACAACTTATGCCAAATTTAATGTGTGAACTATATATTAGCTGCAAAAGAACGTGTGTTAGTCATGATCACAAGCCTGTTAGAATCAACCTTAATTTGGGGTGAAAAATATACTAAAATAATTTTAATAATTAAAGTTGGAGAGTGCTATTAAAATAAAAATCACTGAAACAGATGACTTAAAAGCAGGGTATTTTTTCTATTAAACTTGCTGCCCACTAGCATTGCCCACCCTAAGCCACAACCTATTTTCTCTTGTTTTTCTGACATCCTATTTTTGCTGTTGGGTTAATGTTCCTGTGCCTCTGATCCCAGCCTGTTACTTATGGTACAGTTTGAGGCAGCATAAAAAAGCCTCTTCCCCTGCTCCTGAAAGGGAGAAGTCAACCACTTCTTCCTTTCCCTGTTTTGGTTTTTTTTTCAATTTAATAGTTTGACAGACTCCTCTGAGAACTGGTTCAACTCACTAACACACCTCACACACAAATGTCACACTTGCTTAAGGAAATCACTCATCACACAGGTCCAGCAAGCACTAAAATTGATGCACAAGAGACCAGGCTTTTTCTCTTTTGGCAAGAGAAAGGAGGGGCAAAGAGTTCCCCCCACACCCTGTCCCTTTTCCATGGCAGCTGGATGTTAAATTGGATCAGCTGCTCATGAAACCTCAGCCTTGGTACACTGGTGGAGTTGCTTCACTTACATGCAGGGCACTGCTCCGAGAGTAGCTGGGAATGCTCATATATCCAAACTGGGAATAAAAAAAGTGTAACTTCGGCCCAGGAGAAGAGTTGCTCTAGAACAATGTATAGTCAAAGGCTTACATTTCTCCTGTATTTATCTGGTTGCAGAAATAGATTGTAGGTGTGCTACTTACAAAACAAAAGGTATGTTTAATATGCAACTGAGATATATTCTTCTTTAGGTTGAAGATGAATATCGAGTGTTCCAAGAAGAAGCCAAGAAACAGATTGAGGATCTCAATGTGACTCTAGAAAAGCTTCGGACAGAACTAGATGAAAAAGAGACTGAGAGGAGTGACATGAAAGAAACCATCTTTGAGTTGGAGGATGAAGTAGAGCAGCACCGTGCTGTGAAGCTTCATGACAATCTTATCATATCTGATTTGGAGAGTAAGTATTATGCATTTCTCTTGAGAGAAAGGATAATTTAAGAAAAGCTCAAGTAGAACACTGTAATATTGAAAATATTTTCACTTGTCTATTGTATGTCTGAATTCAAGTCAGACTAGGTTTTGAAGAATCCTTACACACAAGGGGAAATAAAAAATCAAGTTGGCTTAGCTTTTCCAGACCCACTTAGTAGTTGGTGTGGGAATAAAAGCCTGTGAATAGAGAATAAATGTGAAATTTGCTAATACTGTTTTCATGTTGTTCTTCAAAGTAGAAAAACATGTGGTAGAAAACATGTTTACTGTGTATCTGTCTAGCTCTCTGTGCCTTAGTTCCCTCTCTGATCTTGGAGACCTGTTCAGACATTCCTACCACGGGCTGGAATTCTGCAATTAGTCTCCATCTAATTAAGAACACGGGCAACTCTACCCTGGCAAGCTGTATTTGCACAGTGCTGCTTAGAGAATTCAAATATCTGTTAGTCTTCCATGTTATTCAAAGATGAAACAAGATAGCAATAAAGCCAAAGCAGGATTCCTTCTAACAACAAGGGAAATATTCATAGAGAGGGTTTTTAATAGGTCTGCTATCAAGAAAAGTTAGTGTCTTAAGCAATCTAAATTGTTTATTCAAGCTCAGTATCTTCAGACAAGTCTGTGAATGTTGTTTCCCTAAGCAACCCTTCTTTATCTTGAAAGGCAATCACTGCTTCTCTTTATGAAATGGTTTTAAGTTTTTATTCTGAATTTTTTTCCATTTCTGTGAAAAAAGACAGTCATTTTGGAGCAAAGACTCAAAATGTTGAACAGTTTTCTACTTGTTTGTTTTGTCCATTAGCTGCAATACACTTGTGCAGGGAACAGCACTGCAGTCAAGTAGATATTTAGGTATCTGCCTGGCAGTACCTCATTACTCTGATTTTTAGATGCTTCTGCTTTGTGGGTACAAACCAGCCGTCAGATACTTAATTTCAACTGGAGAAAATTCAGGCAGACAAACCTCTGCCAGGGGAGAAATCCTGAACAAAAATTGAAAAAGTCTTTGTTATTCATTGATCTTGGAAAATTCACCTGGACCAGCCAATGTCCTGACAGAATCCTCTGGGGGGAAGCAAGCAGTTGTTTTAGTTGTAACTGGAAGGAGAGTGGCATCTAGTGGCAGTAAGAGAGGATGGCACCCGAGGAATTGTATACACTTCAAAAAGTGCATTTTTTCTGACAAATTGAAAACTCTGTTGATTTTGGGTTCATAGTTAAACCTCTTACAGGAGATTTTTCATGGTAGTCTCAAAGTACTGACAGCATAGGACATCATGAAAGATCTGGAACTTGGAGGTGGTACATACAATGTTTAAAAGACAGAATTCAAAAAAAAATGGAAAGTTATAACTTTAAAAATTAATTAAAGACAGACTTTACACTTAGGAGAAAGGTGCCTCATAGATGAGGTGGTGAGTGTTCATTAATTTAATGATTAATCAACACAAATAGTCATGTAGAAATGGGAAACACTCCAAGCACTGGTATTTAGGGCACGCTTCACTGTGGTCTTTTCAAACACCAAGAGGAGGCACAAGGAACCTACAGTGAAACATTTTTCACAGTAATCTGGGTATTGAACTGTCACATTTTAGCTGTTAATATGTCTGCCTGCAGAAACAGGAATCTCTTTGATGTGTGCAGCAGGATGCAAATTGCAATGATAAAATACACACAATGTGTTGCTGACATCCATCCGGGTGTGGTGAGAGCTGCAGTCATTGCAGCTCAGCTTGTTACTGCTGGGATGAGGAGTTTTCAGCACAGTGCTTAAAGGGCCTGGAGGGGAAACCTAGTGAGGAGCAGCTGAGGACACCCGGTTTATTCAGCCTGGAGGAGGCTGACGGGAGACCTCGTTGTGGTCTTCAGTCCCTGCTCTCTGTGACTGGTGACAGGACTTGAGGAAATGGCTGGAGCTAAGTCAGGAGAGGTTTAGGTTGGATAGCAGGAAAGCATTCTTCACCCAGAGGGTGGTTGGGCACTGGAACAGGATCCCCAGGACAGTAGTCACGGCCCCAAGGCTGCCAGAGCTCAAGGAGTGTTTGGACAATGCTCTCAGGCACAGGGTGGGATTGTTGAGGTGACCTATTCAGGGCCAGGATTGTGACTTGATGATCCTGACAGATCCCTTCCAACTGAGGATATTCTATGGTTCTGTTGTGTGTAAAAAGTCTAAGAAATATTCAAATAATCTGTATGTTTTATATCCTCCATGCTGTGCTGAGCTGAAATAGGCAGTGGGGAAGGCTGACACTGCGCTAGATGGCGTGTTCCCTCTGGCTTTCACTTCTGACTCCCAAAAACTTGCAGTAGTCAGGTAGCCTAGCTGTCACATTAGTCATCTGCAGTAACTAAGTGGGAAACAGGAACCTATTATTCTCCCAAGCAGTTAATAAGAGTTTGTGGGGAATTTTTTTCCAGAAAAGTGTGACTCCTGATGTGCAGAAAATGTGTATTTGTTGGTTAGCTTACCACTTCTCAAAGGTTTCTTCTGAAGCACAAAAATAATCATTGCATGTTCTCTTAGCACAGGTGCACGTAGGTTCTCCTAGTCTGTAACTATAAGTCAGTAAATTTTTAGGACAAGTGTAGGTGAGCTAGAAGGTGGATATATTTAATGTTCAGTGAATAGTTCTTTTGTGGAGCTGACAGTGTTAGTTTTAATTCTGCTATATCTCATTTGAAAAGGATCTTGACAGCAGTTATGAAATGAAATGTTTACCATATTTAGGCCTCTTCTAACAAAGTGTTGGAAAAGTCAATAGGATGTTCATTTTTTGTACTTTTTTTTTTACATTTTTAGGGGTTTTTTTGGCTAATGGTGGGCCCTTAAAAAGTCACCTTTTTGCTGTATAGACGTATTGTCTGACATGATGAGCTCAAAAGCAAGATTGGTCTACAAATTGCCTGAGCTTTGGTATTTGTACCCAGTGCCCCTTCCTTACAGAAGGAAGCTGTAGTTCTTATACTACTCTGTGTATTTGTGATTGTGTTGGGATTGCCATTTCTATGTTAAAGAATCAAAGTGCTCTCCCAGGATAAGGCATGTCTGTGTAACCAGTTCAAAAACTGTGCGAGTGTCCATTGTGGAATTGCCTGTGTCAGAATTAGTTGATTTAGTGTCCCTTCTCAGGAATTGTCAGGTCATTTTTTTTTCTGAAACTACTGCACGTGTCTGAGTATTTGTTAGTATTTTTCCCTTATTTTTTCCCCAGAAACTGTTGAAATTAAACAATTGATTGTTGATCCTCTTTTTTTTTTTTTTCATAGTTATAATTTCTAACTGCTGGTTATATTATAATTAGTAAAAATTGCAGATACAGAACATTGTGGTACCTTTTCTCTGGTAGCCGTACAAAACTCTTCCTCCCAGCCCTAGCTGTAAAGGTTTTCTTCACCATTTGTAATCTGCATGTCCCATAATCTTTTTTTTTTTCTACCTCTTAGGTAGAGGCAAGGCATTGTCAAACTGTGGCTTAAATCAATATCATTTTCTGAAATGTAGATATAATTGGATCCTGCAGTCAAACACGAGCTTGCTGATTTGCCATTTTTAATTTTCCTATTCATTCATCAGAAGAGTCTCCTTGTTCTTCATTTACCCTAGAAATGAATACTTTTTCTTTTATCTCAGTCTTTGTTGTCTATGATCCTTATAAGGAGGAGACTGGATAATGGTAGAAGTACCTGTCCTGCCATACTGAAAATTCCGGCACGTAGAGGTGGAAAGGGTTTGTGTGTGTTAGAGAAGAATGTGGAGTTTACAAGGATGCAGAAAGGTGCCACATGGCACCCTCTACCTATTTTGACTACTTGAATTTCTCAGGCTGCAGTTGGTGGAAGAGGTGAAATCACTTACATTAGTCATGATTTCTCACTGCATTTCAAATTCAGTTGCAATTTGGTGGGGGGTATTTTTAGCTTGTTTGACTGGGGAGGAGAGAGAGCACTGTTTCCAACAACTGCTGTAAACTGCTCTGTATTATTTATGTACCTGCAGAATATTCAGGCCATTGTGTTTTACTTCAAAGCATAAATACACTAAAATTTAATGGTGCGTTTCATAACTCACAGAAGCTCAAAACAATGGCACTACACAAGCTTTAACTGTGGGTGCATTTATGGTCTCTGGTTTGTGGTTATTTTTAGATAGCTTGCTTTTAGTAGTACTGCAAATTTTGTTTTTAAAAACATTTTTTCTTTGAACTGTTTTAAAAGTGAAAATGAACATTGACTTGATTTATTCCAGAATGTATTTAAAGGAAAGGGGGGTGGAGCAAGTTTTATAACTTTGGCCTAAAGCTGGCCTCCTAGTTCTGAATTTAGCTCAGACAAGTTGTGTATCAAGAGACAAGCTAAAAATTGGAGGGCTTTGCTTAAGTATCATGGTATCATGAGATTTGAGTGGCCCACCCTGTAGGCTTATCTTCAAAGCTTAAAGATCAGCTGGCTGCAACTAAAAATGGGCAGTCTTACAAGGAGGAGATAAATACAGAAGTATCTGTCTATTTTTTATGTTCCAACTTTGAAAGGTTATTGTGTTTTCAGGCCAGCTGAGGTTTATATGATTCCTGTGAAGAAAATAACTGTGACTTAAAAAGTCCCTGTACTTCGGGCCGTTGAGGAAGGTTTTGTGTATTGAACAGCCTAAATGTATTAGGCACTCTCAGTTATGTTGTGGAAAGAGCATTACTAATATACAGGAAAAATATTTGTTTCCAGCAGGTGTTGGGGTAATGAACCTGAAGAAAAAAAATGCATTTAGTCAGTCTCTCCATCATTTTTACAGTTTTTACAGTCACACAATGTTACAGAAATAAAACATCCTAGAATCCAAGGATCAGTGAAGTGACACAATGATTAGAAATTTATGCTGCTTCATTAGTTGCTTAGTTTTAAGAATGGAGTAATCAATCACATCGTCCTGTGTATTGAATAAAGTCACAAATGAATGGTAATTGCAGTAGCCAGTCTGTCAGACGCCACACACGAGCTGCTGCTGCTCGGGCTGTGCACCCTGCTGTGTTGCTGCTGACAGATTTAGGGGACCCTCTCTCTCAGAACACGAGCTCACAGACTGTTTGGCCTTTTGCTGTAAATATAGTTTGCTTTGACCTCAAATAGTAGCTTGATAGACAAGAATGTCAGATTCTTGGGGACATGAGTTCAGTTTTGTCCCTGTAGAAGGCAGGGCTGCGAGTGTTATGTCAGCTGCTTAGTGGCAGGGGTAAAACTGTGAATCAAAACGTTTAGTGTGGCTGCAGCTTATGTTTGAGGAGGGGAAATGCCCAAACATCCATGTTTTTAGGATCCTTTCATGTTCAATTGCCTACCTAGTTTGCTTGCTCTTTGTTACTGCTTTGTCATTTTAGTATTGTGATTTGGGATTTGTGTGAGAATTGAGTTTGGTTATGCTGCTCCCCTTACCAGTCACAGAGGAGTGTGTACCTATTAACACCCTCTGGCAAATTATTCCTTCTCAGACTATGTTTCTTCAGATGTCTTTGGTTATAAAAATGTCTTCTCTGAGTAAGTCTTCAAAAACATTTGCAGATCTTTTCAGTTATTCATTTTTAAGTAGATAAATCCCTGACTAAGTTCTTACAAGGAATTTAACTTTTTTTCCAGATACGGTTAAAAAACTTCAGGATCAAAAGCATGACATGGAAAGAGAGATCAAGAATCTGCACAGGAGACTCCGGGTTAGTAAAAACCAAAAAAGTCAATAAATTGTCATCTTGGAATGTCTTAAAACCAGCTTATGAAATTATGAAAAGATAATATCATTAGATACAATGCCAATAAAATAATTATTTCTGAACGACAGGCACCGTATTTACTAACCTATAGACACTAAACTGTACTAAAAATTTCTCAGTGTCACAAAGATATGATGTTGGGCTTAGGAGAAAATGTTCCTGTGTATTCTGATGTGGAGTTTAATATTACATATTTTTCTCCTCCACTTCAAACATTTTATTTGTCTCCAGAAAAGAAATTCATGACTTTCAAAGTGTAGTTATTTCCAGCAAAACCTCTTCAATTTAACTTGTGAGTTAGGTTGTGCCTACCACTGGACAAGTGCTTGATGTGGAGTTTAATATTACATATTTTTCTCCTCCACTTCGAACATTTTATTTGTCTCCAGAAAAGAAATTCATGACTTTCAAAGTATAGTTATTTCCAGCAAAACCTCTTCAATTTAACTTGTGAGTTAGGTTGTGCCTACCACTGGACAAGTGCTTGATGTGGAGTTTAATATTACATATTTTTCTCCTCCATTTCGAACATTTTATTTGTCTCCAGAAAAGAAATTCATGACTTTCAAAGTATAGTTATTTCCAGCAAAACCTCTTCAATTTAACTTGTGAGTTAGGTTGTGCCTACCACTGGACAAGTGCCTCTGTCGTTCCTGTAAATCGTTTCCTTTAACAGCATAGGAAAACTATGGATAATAAGGATAACTTTGATTTTTAACATCCACGTTCGTGCTTGCAGGAGGAGTCAGCAGAGTGGCGTCAGTTCCAGGCAGACCTGCAGACTGCCGTGGTCATAGCCAATGATATCAAGTCCGAGGCCCAGGAAGAGATCGGGGACCTGAAGCGCAGATTGCACGAAGCACAGGAGAAAAATGAGAAGCTCACTAAGGAGCTGGAGGAGATCAAGTCACGCAAGTATGCCAGTGACAACAGGGATCTGTGGTCTCTTTGCAGGAAAGGGGCAGTTTTGGAAATCCAGTTTAATTACTGAGGCTCCAGAAGTTTGTAAATCCTCTCACTGCGAGGATCTGTATTTCAGCAAAGCTGCTTTATGCTGCTTTCAGCAGTCAAAATAGGTACACTTACGACAGCAATATTTGTTTCTTTATACTGTGTACTTAATCCACCCAGGGTTTTACAAAACCAAGTTGAAGTGGAGGATTTTTCCATTTTAACAGCTAAAAATTATTTGGCTTCCCACCGTGTGAAAAACAAGCAACATTGGCTTTTCTGTACCATCATTAATATTTCTTTATTAGCAGTCAAGGCTTTTGGTGAGGTTAAAAACACAGCTGGGTTTTTACCTGAGAGGAAGCCTTAATCTAGATCTGCATGTAACTTGTACTGTTTCTTTCCACCGATAATTAGAGGTGCTTTCTATATAAAAATAAAAATAATTTAAATTGTGGTGTATTGTGGCTTGAATTAGGTGTTTCAAATATTTAGAAACTGAGTTATATGTCTTTCAGAAGTATTAAAATCCTCAAATAGGAACATCTTGGACAGTACCATTGTCTCTAGGGATCAGATATGTATATAGCTTACAGTAATGATGCTTGTGATGTGTATATATAAAACAATTGTTTTCTGCATGAACAGGAACTTGGTGAGATTTACATTACATTTAGCCCAGCATCTAGGAGGATAGGAGATCCTTTCACAGGCTGTGAAACTTGGGGAAAAGCTGATGCTGCCTAAAGATATATACCAGAAATATATTCTTACCTTCTTAGCATTAAATTGTTTCCCATTTATTCAGGTGGAAAAAAATTCTCCCCTCTGAGATGATTTTTTTCATGTGGAATGAGGAAATCCTTAAGTCTCAATTTTTCCCATCCATGTGTGTGAGATAGGAACAAGAATTAAGCCTTATATCAAATATTGATTTGGCAAACTTTTTTTTGCCAGGTGCTGAGCTCTGTTGCTGACAAATAGTAAGAACTTGCAGTGAAAATTTGAGTTGATAACCTATTTCTGAATTACAGTGGGAAGGAAACAAGGTTAATGTAATGACCCATTTGGACCATAGATTTTAATCCAACTTCAATTTGTGATGATTTTTTTAAGCCTTTGCATGTTAAAATGTTTTTTTAAATACCCTAAATGAGCAGCACATTGACTTCAGGCAGGAAGAAGAACGTGGTCGAGTGTACAATTACATGAATGCAGTAGAGAGAGATTTGGCAGCTCTGAGACAAGGAATGGGCCTGAGTCGCAGATCCTCCACCTCCTCAGAGCCAACTCCCACTGTGAAAACGCTGATCAAGTCCTTCGACAGTGCCTCCTCCCAAGGTGAGTCCCACCAGCCAGGGCAGCAGCTGCGCCAGGCTGCCCCTCTGCCTGTGGTCATCTGATGGCTCAGGGGCAAACTGCTTTATCCTGTCATGACCTGCAAGTGATGGCTGAAATAAACCCACCCAAACTGGATTGCAGAACTGATTGTTCACTGCACTTAAGTGCAAGCATCCTTTTTGGTCTTGTCTTTATTTTTCTCTTTGCTGTCGCATTGCCAGTGACTCATATGCTGGATGCTTTGATTCTGTGCTCCTGTGTATTAGAAATACATAAACACATATGACACACGTAATTATAGCTGGGAGCACAGCTGATTTCAGCCTGATTATTAAAATGTGAACTTAATGTTCCAAATTAAGCATTTTAAAAGCCATCTAATAGCTAGATCTGAGTTTATTTCTTTTAATAACTTATATCTTATACTCAGAGCTCTGATGACAGTTAAAAGTAAGATCCAGCCAGTATCACCTGTTGAAAGATATAGGAGATATTTTCTAAAATGATAGGAGTCTCACTCTTGAGAAAATGGACTTTACTATGATTCTGATTGTGGGAAGAAGTGGTGTTCTTCTCCATAGGTGACCAGAATAAGGAGTCCAAGTAACTATTCTGAGATGAGAAACACTTGGGTTTCACCTTTAACTGTGTATGAAGCCTTGTGTGGGTTAAAATATTTCCCTTGCCAGGTCTTTGGGTTTTGACTTTCACATCCAACAAAGTCACCGTAAGTTTCATGTAAAAATTCTTGTTCTGAAGCAGAGCCAGTACAGTACTGTGCACAGCAAAGCTGCTTTCCACTGCTTAGAACCAGGAAGTTTAAGATACAGAACCATCTTTGTTATTTAACCATTTTGTAAGCGCTTCTATTTCCATTCTTGCTCGTTTTGTTCACAGGTATTTACAGTTTTTTTACTTTTCTAGTGGTAATTTAGAAGGTCTTTTTAGTGTGTTACTGGAGGAAGGTGCTTTCTTGCCAGAGTTAGTTCAGTTAAATGATAAATCCCCTCTCCCCTCTTTGGAATCTTTTATTTCAATCTAATATCTGCCTTCTACTCAGCATTCATGTCTAATCATGTTGTTAAATCATCAGATCACTGATTCACCAATTTTCATGTTTTCATACATTTGTAAAAATGTTACTTGTTTAATCCCAAAGTTTAAGGTATATAATAATCTAGTTCTCGTGGACTTTGATTAGAAACTAGAAAGGAGAAGCAGGTGATATAGTTTATCTTTCTTGTATTACTAGCAGAGCCAGGAGCCTGCTGCTATCTCTTTAATTGTCTGAAGATCAGAGAACTAGTAATGCCATGATTTACATCTGCCAAGGTAATAGTATCCTGCACCTTAGCCTTGTCCACCCCCAGCCAACTCAGGCTTTTACCACGGATGATAGAAAGACAGCAAATGAAGGTAATTGCAGGGGAGTCAATGTGTAGGCATACTTTCAAATGACTTTTCAGTCAATTGCTAATTGAAATTCTGAGAGTGTGATCTGGTAGAACTGGTAATGTAAAGTACAAGGTGAGGGTTGGCTTTAGCAGTCTCCTGTTGCACTGCAGAACAGTGTCATGCTCACGATGGCTTCTTTTCCATGTTCCTCCTAGTTCCAAGCCCTGCTGCTGCCACAATTCCTCGCACTCCCCTGAGCCCAAGTCCCATGAAAACTCCCCCAGCTGCTGCTGTATCCCCTATGCAGGTGGGTGTTTTATGACTGCACTTAATCCTTCTCTGTGAAGAAGATTGTGTGAAACTACCGGTGGTAACATACGAGTATTGGCTGACTTGCTGGGGAAATAATGATAAAATATTGCCTTAAGTAAGTAATTACTGAACTGCTCAGTCTAACAAGTCTGTCACTGAGAAGAACCACGTTGGAAACTTGGAAGTTCTTGTTAAATATTCGCAACCATTGCTTTTCCTCTGCTATTAAAAAGCGTGAGAGGAAGACTTCATTTGCATTCCTTAGTTTGAGCTGCCATTTGTCAGTTCTTAGTCCTGTGCCTGGCAGGGAAACAGCAGTAATCCCCTTTGGCAGTGGACTAAGGACTGTGCAGAATCTGTCAGCAATCATCAGTGTAAATGTATCTTTCAATGCAGCCCTTACAGGGAGGATTGAAATAATTGCAAATTTCTGCTCTTCGTTCATTTTGCACTGGCAGAGTTTGGCCAGTGGGTGATGGTGCTGTGTATTTTGTGCTGCCCCTCTGAAGCTTTGTCCTTTTGCTCAGCTGCTGCAGCAGCCTGGGTGCACTGAGATGGCATTGTCAGGACTCTGATGATCAGCTTTGTAGATCTTTGCTG